>NC_139555.1:106120537-106563842 GCF_965112155.1 Podarcis liolepis | reverse complement strand
TCACAGCGAGGGAACCGCCAGAAGGCCCTCGGCACTGGACCTCAGCGTCCGGGCAGAATGATGGAGATGGAGACGCTCCTTCAGGTATTTAAAGAAAAGGAAAGGAAAAATGGTACGCTGCCGGTCAAAATTCAAGCTGTTTTCTGGTGACCTGCTAAAGTCTGTGGATGTTAGAACCACAAAAAACCCTTTGCCAGTGGTGGCTGGGGCAGATAGGAGTTGTAGTCAAAAACTCCAGGAGGGCGCCATGTTGGCAAAGGCTGCCTTAAAGGTTAAGGGCTGTGTGAGCAATGAACCTATTTCTATAAGATCCAGGCTCCACGCCCAGTGTGGCCAAACCGGTCATTACTTCCCTAAATCTGCCTCTGCCTGGAGCCCCTCAACCAGCAAGACCCCAGTGCAGCGGCCACTGCCCGCTAGCAAGAATCACTGCAACTGGTATTCAGAGGCACAGAGCCTCTGGTTACTGTTGTAAACAAAATCTGCCCTTTTCCCCTTATGGCGTATCCAAGAGCCCGTATAGAGTCCTTACGTGGGTTCCCTATTGGTAGGAGAAAATAACAGAGACCACCAGAGAATATTGAGAAGCAAAGCAGCTAGTAAGCCAGATCTTTATTAAAGCTGTTGCAACAGGGTTGCTCCCCTCACACGCAGGAGAAGGAGGAGGACCCAGAACCCAGGTGTGCCTCCCCTTATAGAGACATTTAAAATTCCCTGCCCTGGAGCTCAAGACCACCCCTCCATACATCATACATCACAGAAGGGGTGTAACCCAAGACCACACCCCACAAACATCACAGAAAAGGTGGTCTACAACAGAAATTTGAATGTTGTTGTTTTTCCTGTCTGCCAGGTTATCTGATACAGTGGTGCCCCGCAAGACGAATGCCTCGCAAGACGAAAAACTCGCTAGACGAAAGGGTTTTGCGCTTTTTGAGCTGCTTCGCAAGACGAATTTCCCTATGGGCTTGCTTCGCAAGACGAAAACGTCTTGCAAGTTTGTTTCCTTTTTCTTAACACCCTTAATACAGTTGCGACTTGACTTCGAGGAGCAACTCATAGAACGCGGTGTGGTAGCCTTTTTTTGAGGTTTTTGAAGACTTTGGTGATTTTTGAAGCTTTTCCAAAACTTTCCCGACACCGTGCTTCGCAAAACGAAAAATTCGCTAGACGAAAAAACTCGCGGAACGAATGAATTTCGTCTTGCGAGGCACCACTGTAATGCCTTATCTGATTGCCTTTCTTGGTAGTCTGGCCATTCCTTTGAAATGGTGATTACTAAATTCCTGTAACAAGGAAGGGGTTTTTTTTCACCTCCCTCCTTGCATAGAAACATTTGGTCAGCTTGGGAGTCAAAATGGTTTCAGGACTGCCTTCCTGTGCTGCTTCAGACATGTGGTATATATATTTATTTATGTGTTTTCTTGGTACATTTATGAACATTTATTATATATCTAAGACCTTAAAATTCTTATAACATTACAACAGCCACCATGGTTAATATTTTATTTATTTACCACATTTATAGCCAGGGACGCGGGTGGCGCCGTGGGTAAAACCTCAGCGCCTAGGGCTTGCTGATCGCATGGTCGGCGGTTCGAATCCCCGCGGCGGGGTGAGCTCCCGTCTTTCGGTCCCAGCTCCTGCGCACCTAGCAGTTCGAAAGCACCCTTAAGTGCAAGTAGATAAATAGGTACCGCTTTATAGCGGGAAGGTAAACGGCGTTTCCGTGTGCTGCGCTGGTGCTGGCTCGCCAGAGCAGCTTCGTCACGCTGGCCACGTGACCCGGAAGTGTCTCCGGACAGCGCTGGCCCCCGGCCTCTTAAGTGAGATGGGCGCACAACCCTAGAGTCGGACACGACTGGCCCATACGGGCAGGGGTACCTTTACCTTTATAGCCCACCTTTCCTCCAAGGCGGTATACCTGGTTCTCCTCGTTTTATCTTCATAACAACCTTGAGAGGTAGGTTAGTCTGAGAGGAAGCGACTGGCCTAGATGTCACCCAGTGAGCGGGGAATTTGAACCCGGGTCTCCCAGGTCCTAGTCCGACACTAACCCAGTGGTTCTCAAATTTTTCCCTCAGGGACCACACTTTCAGAATAAATATTTGCTCACACCACACCAAATTTGTCTGACACCCCCCCCCCTTGGTAGCTTCCAACTCTACAATTATATTGTAAGAAATACACTGGAAAACCAAAAAGAAACAAGTTTTAGCAGGGCTTGATTTATAACACAGAACACAACTACTTCATAATATAATCACAGGGCATTCAGAATGTATAAAACAATGCAGCTACCTAAGTTCACAACTCATTCCCAAAATATAATTATAAACTAGCCTCATACATATGTACCTTAAGTATGTATACAAACTCAGTGGGAGGTGTGAGCTTGCTTTTGCCAGGTAACCTCATTTATATTGGGTCATAATTCTCATCTCCTCATCAACACGAAGAAACCTTTCTCCCCCCCCCCCCGAGTTTTCATATTTGTAAGAGTGGGAAATCCCCGTTCACAACAATATGTCATGGAGAACTGTAGAAAAATAGCTAACACTCTTGAAGAGAGGTGTGGGTCCTCTTTATGGTTATATATGCAACAAATTCTTTTGATATACCGTACTAGAGTTGCCATATTTCAAAAAAGCAAAACTCCTGACACCTGCAAAATTGTTGAGCTTTCTAAACCCAAATTGTCACGCTTTTGTGGGTCAACCTGCCAAAAGCAGTGATTTTAAGCTTTAGGGGCCATTTCCAATTATTTTCCCATCGTGTTGCCATGCATCCAATGTGGCAAAAATACCCTCTGACATGGTTTTTACATCCGGACACCAGGACGTGCCAGGAATTTTCCTGACTAATAATAATAATAATTTATTATTTATACCCTGCCCATCTGGCTGGGTTTCCCCAGCCACTCTGGGCAGCTTCCAACAAATATTAAAATACAATGGTCCGTTAAACATTAAAAGCTTCCCTAAGCAGGCAAGCCTAGATATACTATACACTGCACTGCAATGTTGACATGTTTCTTTTATTGCCTTTGAATATTCCCGCCTATCCCCTATCCTCTCCTGCCGAGCCCTTTTGAGAGCCGCTGCTCTAACCACTGCACCACGCTGTCCCTCGTGACCCATCCCTAAGCTGCATATATTCTCCAAGAATCCTTCCCAGTCAAAACACGAAGGCTGTGAGGTTTTGTGTCTTTTTTTGTTTGTGTGTGTGTGTGTTTTTTGCCGGGAAGAGTGATTTTATTCCTTCCTTCTCTCCTTCCTTCCCTCCAGAGCTCTTGCTCCGCTGCCACCAGAGGGCTCTGGCCAATTTAAAAGGCTCGGCAGCCTGGTCTCTCTCTCTCTCCCTCTTCTCTTTGTGTGTCCTTTTTTTCGCTTTTACGCGCAGCCTTTCTCGGGATGAGTTTCCTGTATCAGGCGCTGCGCTGCATCCGGATCAGCGGGAGCGAGCCTCGCACCGGGAACTCGATCAGCCGCCACCGCCACCGCCGTTGCTCGGACGAAGCGACGCCCGATCCCTTCCCCTGCCTTTTTCCTCTCCCCCCCCCCCCAACCCCCTTCGCCGGACCGAGGTGGGAACTCCCTCCGGCCAAAGCGCGGCTCCAGAGGGCTCCGCCCAGGCTCTCTTCTGCAGCCGTTCAGCCCAAAACGCCCCCATCCGCCCCCTATCCTCCTGCGCCCCGGGAGGAGGGATGGAGAAATGAGGGAGATGGCCATTTGTCCGACACCCCCGGGGTGGAGGAAAGGAATAGGGCGGTGAGTGTGGGGTGCGGTTCCCAAGGGAGGTGCAATTCACTAGAGAAGCGGGGAAGGAGCCACGTCGTCCAGGATCCCAAGAGAGGAGCCGCGTTTTTGGAGGAAAAAAATCCCCCTCCCTCCGCTTCTCTGGCTTGCTTAATCGTGCTGTTTTCAAAGTCTGCCTGTGTTTCTGGCTGGGGAAAAGGGGCTGGGTCTCTTATCCGAAGGATAATATACTGGATGGAACGGGGATAAGGACCCTCGTGTTAGGCTACTGCAGCTTCCGACCTCCCTGGCGATTAGGGCTGACAGTGGGGGGTTGGCATTCCACAACATCTGGAGGGCCAGAGGTTCCCCCATCACTTCTTCTGTGAAAAGGGACTGTTTAGGAGACATGCCCCTCTGGGGAGTCTGGATGAGCGAGGGACCCCCCTTTCCCCCTCCCCTTGCAAAGCATTCCCCCCCCCTAGGGTGGGATTTCACATGCTTTGGGGTGCGAAGGTTGCGTATGATCTGCATTGTTAATTTATTTAGGGCGTTTGGATCCCCGCTCCTCAGCCCAAAAGGCTCCCCCAATAGCTTGTGTGCAGTCCGCAAGGCAAAGCCCCTTCCTGCAGTCTTGCAGTTGAAAAGTCAGGGCACAAAAGGAAAAGGGGACCTGGAGGGAAGAGGAAAGATGCAAACTCCAACAGGCCCCTGTTCTTCAAATTAAACATTGCTTTTTCCACCTCCGCCATCAGAGGCAGCATGCAAGTTTTTCCTGGGTGGGACGCACAGAGTTGGGTGAGGTGACACCCCAGAAGGGGTGGCAGACCGAGTCCTCAAGTGGGTCTAAGGCAGGCTTCCTCAAACTCGGCCCTCCAGAATTTTTGGGACTACAACTCCCATGATCCCTAGCTAGCCGGCCCGGTGGTCAGGGATGATGGGAATTGTAGTCTCAAAACATCAGGAGTTTGAGGAAGCCTGGTCTAAGGCATGCGTACATTGAAAGCGCATTTCCTCCCCCAAGAATCCCGAGAACTGCAGTTCACCCCTTGCAGAACTACAGTTCCCAGGCTTCTTTCCTGGAGTTAGTTTAAATAGTTGGGTGTCAGCATCCTCACTCTTGAAGGCAGGAGGCCTGAGCGTTAATTCAGCCAAGCAAGGAGGTGTGTTGCACAGTCTTCATTTTTAAAATATTTGCCTTGGCTTTCGGGTTTCTGTGGGGAGGCTTAGGGGCCCGAAAGAGGGAGACGCAACAGGCCGTGCACATTTTCAAATGTGTGCAATAATCATGAGGCCTAGAGATTGTTTAAAATCCAGGGCAGGCTGTTCTACGAAATGCAACTCTTGATTCTGTCTGTTGTTTGCACAAAGAACCTTAGTAGACCAAAGTCCTACCTGCATTGCGGGGGACGACGACCCAGGAGAGTATTAATGGGGTGGGTGTTGGCGTGGGTGGGGTAACTTGAGCAGTCCCTCCAGGCTAGATGATTCCCGCCTCGAAAGCCCTCGCAGTTGCATAAAGCCAAGCTAATTACGTCAGAAAAGTTAATTGGCAGGCTGAAACAGGCTCCCTGATCAACACCTGCTTAATCAAAGGTTATTTTTCAATGCAGAATTGGGTATTTGTGCTTTGGTGTGAATTGGGGTTGGTGTGAGATGCAGAGCACCTGCAAGACCAGGAACTTTGCTTCCCCCCCACCCAAAAAAAGGGGATACGATTGACGGTTTGTGTGCATGTTTTTCCTGTTGCTTTCCTTTTTACTTGCGCAATTGTGTTGGTAGGTTAGGATCACAAGCTTGTGAGTTCTGCTTTTGCCTTCTGCATTTCCATTTATTCTGGGTATCGGTGCCGCGATAAAGCATTGCTTGCTTAAACAGCCTGCCCCGCGTGGTCACCTGGGAGTGCGCTAGCTAGGTAAAGGTGTGGCTTTCTTTTAAATTGTTGTTATTTTGCAAAATTGATAGACCGATTGATCGTAATGAAACCTCACAAAGCGGTTTACAAAAAGAATAAGATTCGCAATGTGGATTTTGCTTTGTGGGTGTATCCGTCCCATGACTTACCTTTTGCCTGTGGCGTCCAAAAGTAAAACCCCTTCCCAGTTGTGAGACTGAGATGCATCGGCGGGAGAAAATACATTTGCAAATGACCCACACGGTCCAAGAATTGTGCTGCAGTAATACAGGAGCTCACCTTGCAGCGAGTCAGACCATTGGGAGGGGGTGTATTATTGCGTTACAGTGGTGCCCCGCAAGACAAATGCCTCGCAAGACGGAAAACTCGCTAGACGAAAGAGTTTTCTGTTTTGGAGGTGCTTCGCAAAATGAATCTCCTATGGGCTTGCTTCGCAAGACGACAATGTCTTGCGAGTTCCTGCTGGTTTTTTACCCTTTCCCCCCCTTTTTCTAAGCTGCTAAGCCGCTTATCAGCTGATCCGATCAGCAGATAAGCCGCTAAAAGCCTCTAAAAGCCGCTAATAGCGCTAATCCGCTAATCCGTCAATGGGCTTGCTTCGCAAGACGAAAAAAACCGCTAGACGAAGAGAATCACAGAACGGATTCTTTTCGTCTTGCGAGGCACCACTGTATTGTTTTTATTTTTATTTTATATATTGTGATCTCTTTTGCGAATTGCCCCGAGACCTCCGGGTATAGGGTAGTATATAAATTCAATCAAAATCAATCAATTAATAATATCACCTACACTGACTCGCAGTAGCTCTCCAGGATTTGAGACAGGGGTTTCTTGGTGCAGCAAAAGTAAGGTAAAGGTAAAGGGACCCCTGACCATTAGGTCCAGTCGCAGATGACTCTGGGGTTGCAGCGCTCATCTCGCTTTACTGGCCGAGGGAGCCGGCATACAGCTTCCGGGTCATGTGGCCAGCATGACTAAGCCGCTTCTGGTGAACCAGAGCAGCGCACGAAAACACCGTTTACCTTCCCACCAGAGCGGTACCTATTTATCTACTTGCACTTTGACGTGCTTTCGAACTGCTAGGTGGGCAGGAGCAGGGACCGAGCAGCGGGAGCTCACCCGTCACAGGGATTCAAACCGCCGACCTTCTGATCGGCAAGCCCTAGGCTCTGTGGTTTAACCTGAGTAGCAAACTCCAAAAGAGGCACCCTGTTTTTCATCCTATTCTCCATAATGCAGGTTGGCTGTCAACAGGAGAGCCCTGCAGGATCAAGACCAAGGGTTCGTTTTGCCCAGTGTACCATTTCAAACATTTCCCCGCAATATGACTCTGCTAGCTTCATTTGAAGCCTCTTCTTAAGGCTTTCCTTTCTTTTCACGCTGCTGATGCATGCCAGCTGATATCTCCATTGCGCTGCTCCCCACAATATCAGGGTTTCCTTTCATGGAACTTTTAGAACTCACACTCTGCCTGTTGCACGACCAAATCTGCATCTACACAAACCGGGGTTGATCTTGTGACTCTTCCTTGCATGCAAAAAGCCCAGGTTCAATCTAGGTAGGTTTGGGAGTCTGCCTGGCCTGAGTCCTTGGGCAGCTGCTGCCAGCCAGTGTAGGCAGCGCTAGCTAGATGGAGCAATGGGCTGACTCTGTACAGGACAGCTTCTTATGTTCCGTCTTTGCTTACAGTGGGCTCTGTACACTGCAGAGTTCCATTCCAAAGACACCCCAGCCACCTGCCCTCTTCATCAGGCAAATTACGCCCTGACAGCGAGTGCCACAGGGGTATCTTCCTACCCCAATCTGAAAGTCAGCCTACATTTGCATATTTAAATGTAAATTAGCACGTGTGTGTTTTATGCCACTTTGTGTTAGAGGCTCAAAGTCTTCGAAATACCTATATTCCCTCGCTGTGAGAAGCCACGTTACAGGGAACCAGGCAGAGGGCCTTCTCGGTAGTGGCACCCGCCCTGTGGAACGCCCTCCCACCAGATGTCAAAGAGAAAAACAACTACCAGACTTTTAGAAGACACCTGAAGGCAGCCCTGTTTAGGGAAGCTTTTAATGTTTAATAGACTATTGTATTTTAATATTCTGTTGGAAGCCACCCAGAGTGGCTGGGGAAACCCAGCCAGATGGGCGGGGTATAAATAATAAATTATTATTATTATTATTATTATTATTATTATTATTATTATTATTATTATTATTATTTTATTTTAGATGTTTTCTCATGGGCCAGACATTGGGGGAGATCACAGATGTTGAGACTTTATCGCTCATCTTGCTGGCCTCTCAACATGCATGCGCCCTCTATAATCTGATGCCACATGATGACAGCAAGGAAGGTGTTGGACTCCAAATCCCATCATCCCCAGTCGGCATAGCCAACGGTTGGGAATGATGGGAGTTGTAGTCCGGCAACATCCATTGCAGGGGTGGCTGATATGGTTTCCCCCAGATGTTTCTCCCATCATCCCTGGCCATTGGCTGTTCCTCTCTTTTTTTGAAATCATTTTTATTTGATTTTACAAATACAAGGTTCTAAAAATCCAAATACAGTGGTACCTTGGGTTGAGAACTTAATTTGTTGTGGAGGTCCGTTCTTAACCTGAAACTGTTCTTAACCTGAAGCACCACTTTAGCTAATGGCGCCTCTTGCTGCCGCTGCACCGCTGCTGCACGATTTCTGTTCTCATCCTGAAGCAAAGTTCTTAACCTGAGGTACTATTTCTGGGTTAGCGGGGTCTGTAACCTGAAGCGCATGTAACCTGAAGCATATGTAACCCGAGGTACCACTGTATAAATCTATGTACAGAGATCCCTCCAAATCTTGCGACTTCCCCCCGCTCCCTCCATGGGGTCCCATTTTGAACATTTACAACTGCATATTATTCCATAGTCTAACTTTTATATCAATCCGTATTGTCTAGGGTATTTGTTAGAGTAGAAGTGAAATCAAAATCCTGCCAATAATAATAATAATAATAATAATAATAATAATAATAATAATAATAATAATTTATTATACATATCCTGCCCATCTGGCTGGGTTTCCCAGCCACTCTGGGCGGCTTCCAATAAAATATTGAAATACAATAGTCCTTCAGATATTAAAAGCTTCCCTAAACAGGGCTGCCGTCAGGTGTCTTCTAAAAGTCTGGTAGTTGTTTTTTCCTTTGACATCTGATGGGAGGGCGTTCCACAGGGTGGGCGCCACCACCGAGAAGGCCCTCTGCCTGGTTCCCTGTAACTTGGCTTCTCGCAGTGAAGGAACCACCAGAAGGCCCTCGGAGCTGGACCTCAGTGTCCGGGGAGAACGATGTGGGTAGAGACGCTCCTTCAGGTATGTTTCCATCTGCTTACAGTGGTCTCCTAAATAACTTTAATTTTTCCCCCATTCTTTTATAAAGTTTTTGTCCTCTTGGTTTCTGAGTTTTCCGGTCAGTTTGGCCATTTCGGCATAGTCCATCAGCTTAGTTTGCCATTCCTCTCTGGTAGGGACCTTGTCTTCCTTCCATCTCTGGGCTAGTAACATCCGGGCGACTGTTATTCCATACAAAAAAAATCTTTTTGACCATTGACTATTCTAGCTGTGGCTGAAAGTCTTAACATCTAGAGAGAACCATGTACAGTGGTGCCTTTCAAGACGAAATTAATCCGTTCCGCGAGTCTTCGTCTTGCGGTTTTTTCGTCTTGTGAAGCACGGCTTTAGCGGCTTAGCAGCTATTAGCAGCTTAGCGGCTATTAACGGCTTAGCGGCTATTAACGGCTTAGCGGCTTTAAGAAAAAGGAAACAAACTCGCAAGAACTCGCAAGACGTTTTGTCTTGCAAAGCAAGCCCATAGGGAAATTCGTCTTGCGGAACGACTCAAAAAACGGAAAACTCTTTCGTCTTGCGCGTTTTTCGTCTTGCGAGGTACCACTGTATGGTCCCTGATCTCTACGATGGCACGTTGGTTAAAGCGTTTGAGCCATGAACATCCATCGCCATGAGCCAGGAATGGTGAGTGTGTGGCAGCCCAGATGTTGTTGGCCTCCGCAACTCCCATTAGCCCTTGGCCAGCATGGCTAATGGTTGGGGATGCCGGGAGCTGCAGTCTAGTAACATCTGGAAGCTACAGGACCACATCTGGAGGTTCCTCTGCCACGCAGCAATGGGTTGTCTTTCAGCAAAACAGCACCGATTATCCTGAGCAATCTAAAACAGTGTTTCCCAAAGTTGGGTCTCGGGCTGTTTTTCGAACTACCGTTTCCATCATCCCTGACCACTGGTCTTGCTAGCTAGGGGCGATGGGAATTGTAGTCCAAAAACAGCTGGAGACTCAAGTTTGGGAAGCACTGATTTCAGGAAGTATAGTTGTGAATATGACTTGACTTCTGGACTCTCCTTGTTTATCCCAGCAGGTGATGGAACAATGAAGGACCCAAAAGGAAAGACTCCTCAGGAGGAGGAGGAAGAAGAGGAGGAGGAAGAGGAGGAGGACTTTGGGCCCCAAGTCGAACTGCACTTCACCATCTTGGAAGAATCCGAAGGCGGCATTTCTCAGGGGAAGCTCTGGCACTGCGAGATCGATGCTGAGCTGCAGCCCGCTGACTCCTGCCAGCCGGAGCTCGACGATGACTCTGTTTACTCTGACCAGTCGCGTTCCCCATCCCCAGAACTCCAGGAGGTCCTCCCACACCCTGACCGGGGAGCCAGAGAGAGGCGGGCAGAGGCTTACTCTCCGCAAGGCCCCGGGCAGCAGGTGGAGCTTCATTTCACGATCCTTGAGGAGTCGGAAGGGGGCATCTCTGAGGGGAAGCTCTGCGCGAGCGAGGTCAGGCCGGACGAGCCCCTGCAGGCCGGCTACCCCGAGCGCCCATGGGACGGGCCCGTTCCCTGGAGCAGGAAGCTCAGCCCGCCGTCGGAGGCAGCGAAGCCTTTGTTCCTCCCGGCTGAAGGCCAGCCGGAAGGAGAAACCAAAGGCGAGGCCCCTGCGCAGGAGGCCTCCAACCAGCAGGTGGAGCTGCACTTCAGCATCTTCGACGACCCCGAGGAAGCCAGCCTCTCCCAGGGCGCTGAGGATTACCCGATGTGGGAGAGCCCGTTCAAGCCGGCCATGTACCCGGGGAACTACCCCAAGGAGGACTGGGATATGTCCATCGACAGCCTGGGGGAGGCCTTTGAGGCGTCCTTCCAGCAGCAGTTCTACCCCGGGGGGCGGGCTTACCCGTGCACCGAGTGCGGGCGGGTGTTCAACCGGAAGTCGACGCTGACGCGCCACTGGCGGACCCACACGGGGGAGAAGCCCTACTCATGCCTCGACTGTGGGCGCAGCTTCAGCCTCAACCTGAACCTCCTCACCCACCAGATGACCCACACGGGGGAGAAGCCCTACAAGTGCCCGGACTGCGGGCAGAGCTTCACCCGCAGTACCAGCGTCACCCGTCACCAGCGGAGCCACCGGGAGGAGGACGGCCCCTACAAGGGCGACCTGTGGGAGGAGGCTTTCCCCTACATGTTCCCGGGCCCCTTCCCCTACCCCATGCCCCCCATGGTGGAGGAGCGGCCCTACCTGTGCCCCGACTGCGGCGAGGCCTTCGCGCACAGCGGCAGCCTCAACCGCCACCTGCGCATGCACCGGGGCGAGCGGCCGTACCGGTGCGTCATGTGCGGCGAGGGCTTCTGCTCCATGTCGAAGCTCTGCCGCCACGAGAGGATCCACATGGTGGAGAAGCCCTACCACTGCGAGATCTGCGGGAAGAGCTTCGCCGTCAAGTCCACGCTGACCCGGCACCAGATGCTGCACCAGGCCGAGAGGCCCTACATGTGCCCCCACTGCGACAAGGGCTACGTCCAGCGGAGCCACCTGGCCAGGCACCACCACAAGGCGCACCCCGGGGTGCCCTTCAACCCCGTCAAAGCGAACAGTATGCCCGCCACCATCTTGGATTCTGACAACCTCGTCACCTATTTCTGGGGCGACGAGGAAACGGACGGTCCAGCCGAGCCTTTCCCGACTCAGCTGATCTACTCGGGAGCAGACTCCTGAGAGCTAAGCCGCGCCTGAAGCTACGGGTGAATCTTCCATCCACCACCCTTCACCCGGGAGAGAAGCACTTTGGACATGCCAGTCTCTTCCACTCGGTCTTTTTTTTTTTGGGTGCTCAGTCTTTTTCCTGGAGATCCTTTGGATCTTAGGAGCTTGAGGATTCAGCCCCCCCAGAGTTGATTCCCAGCGCGGGGTTTTGTTACGGACTCGGTGCCAAGATTTCTTTCTCGCCTTGCTGCTTTTTTGACTTGGAGTCCGGATGCCAGTGTGGTGCCTATGGAGCCTATGCTCCGACCCACGGTGTCCCCGCCATTGGCGCCGGCATCAAAAGTTCTCCTGCCTGTTGCGGCAGCTGGACCCCATCACTGCAGCGGGCGATGGACAGACTGGGTTCACACGGACCGCTTATTGCGCTGCTTAACGGATCGGAAGCAAAAGCGGCCCCCACGTTGGAGGGGGGAAGGGGGGGCAGCCTGCCCTGTAGCAAAATGTCTAGTGTTAGGGGAGGTGGGCAGCAACTTGGGAGTTCGCCTGAGTTTGTTTTTCATTTGTAGTGGGGGGGGGTATTATTTTTCCTGAAAAGAAAACTATGCCTTGTTTTATCTCCTTAAGTTTCTAGTGAGAACGCTTGAATAAATTAGTAAAATATGGAAATGGAGAGAACAAAAAACAAACCCCAGAGCCAAATTTCATGTGGCAGTGGTTTCCTTGTCTTTTTTTTTTTTTTTTTTGCGAGGGGGCAGGGATGCTGGAGGTTTCGGATACTGCAGAACCAAGGCTTCCCTCAATTTATCCTCAAATGTGCTCCCTTTCTTTTCCACCCCTCCCCCTGCACAGCTGTAGCAGATTTTTAGGACTTCCACCTGCCACTTTGATTCAAAATTGCGCCCAGTCCTTTAGCACACTCTTGCCTTGAGATTTGCCTCCTCCATAGGCAGAGTGGAAGACTCCTAGGGATCACAGGATCAGAGCCTTAATGCCCGTGTTGACATTTCAAAAGGTGGGTACCATTTTTGAGGATGCAGACTGGGAGAAAGAGAGAGAGAGTGGGGTCATCATCAATTAAATAAGGTGTAGGAAAGGAAGAGTAATATTTTCTGTTTTTAAATCTAGAACATTTCCTTTTTTTCTGCACAGTACCAAAGCCAAAATTGGTGGCTGAATTCTATCAGTATTGTGGGGAAGTGCAGGTGCAAAAGTCCTAGCAAAATCATTAGCATGGTTATATCTATATCACACTAGCAGCCTCACACATGGCGTTTTGGGGCATTCTGGGAAACAGAAAAAAATCAGTACAAGATTTAAATCGGTGGTAAAAATCAGAGCAGGTTTGAAAGGTTCCACCTGCCACCTTGATTCAAAATTGCGCCCAGTTGTATCCTAACGTGGACAAAAATCTGCCCCTTGATTTCAGGAACGATCCTGCAAAATGTGGCTAAAATCAGGGCACTTCAGGAAGGTTCAGTCAGCTGTCTTGATTCAAAATGGCATCCGATTGTATCCCAACAGAGGCAAAAACTTGCTCCTTCACAGAAATCAACGTTTTGTTACAGTATCTTCACAGGCGTCCAAATGCTTAACAAATTAGCAGCTTTCCAAAATACATAGCAGATTTAATTTATGACCCGATTCCTTCCGTGGTAAACCTCGTGGTGATGTGTGGAAGGTTTCTGTGCCAGGGCTGCTCAGACCCCTAACCTGATCGGTTTTAACAGAGTTGTCACCTGTGACTTGTGCCTTCAGACCGTATTGCCAAGGGCACTTAACCTTTGAGTCTTACTGCCAGGAGGAAACTCACACGTGGCTTTTCACCGACAGACAAAGAAATACAGTGGTACCTCAGTTCTCGAATGTAACCCATTCCAGAAGACCGTTTGACTTCCAAAATGTTTGAAAACCAAGGTGCAAAGGGCGGTCTGCAGAAAACTGAAAAAAATAACATGCACACAGCGGAAGCCGTTCAACTTCCAAGGTGCGTTTGAAAACGGAAGCACTTACCATATTTTTTGCTCTATAAGACTCACTTTTTCCCTCTTAAAAAGTAAGGGGAAATGTATGTGCGTCTTATGGAGCGAATGCAGGCTGCGCAGCTATCCCAGAAGCTAGAACAGCAAGAGGGATTGCTGCTTTCACCGTGCAGCGATCCCTCTTGCCTTTCTGGCTTCTGAGATTCAGAATATTTTTTTCTTGTTTTCCTCCTCCAAAAACTAGGTGCGTCTCGTGGTCTGAAATGTTTGGCTTCCGAGACACTTGAAAACCGAGGTACCACTGTACCTGCTAGCTTTGGATACAAACTTGAAGGAAAAACCTCCAGGTTTCTTTTTCCTATCGGAATTGGCACAGGCAGGGGGAAAGCCCAGCACATGTGTGCAAATTGCACAAGACGTTGCACAGTACTGCCTTCCTGTGAGGTGTTGTCGCTCTTGTTCCTTCTGTATGTTGAGATCATTGGTGATCACGTTATGGGGGACGGCGGGCCCTCCGGATGTTGTCAAACTACAACTCCCATCAGCCTCGGCAAGCACAGCCAATGGCCAGGGATGATGGGAGCTGTGGTTCAGCCACAACTGGGAAGGCCAGCAGTTCCCCACACCTGGTCTGCAGCCAAGTGCAGAGAAGCTGTGGCCTTGCAGATGTTGTGCTCCCAGCTTCCATCAGTCGCGATGGCTGAGAGTCTGTGAGTGCCTTGTCCTTGCTCTGTGTAAAGCAGAGGGTAGGTCACTGAACCAGCACTTTCCCATGGGAGAATGGCGTAGCCTTGGTCAGGATTTCTCAGGCAGAAAATGAGAACTGATCATATCCTGGAATCCTAGAATTACATAATGGGAAGGGACCACCCTGTAGTTATCTAGTCCAACTTCCTGCAGTGCAGGATTTTTTTTTGCCCAATGCAGGACTCGAACCCGCGACCCTGTGATTAAGAGTCTCATGCTCTTAACAACTCAGCTATCCCAGCTGCCAAGAGATGGCTGTGAGCGGATGTTGCCGTCGCAGAATGTGGAATATGCAGTAGGCTGTCATCGACTTAGGTCGCTTCTACGGCTGAACGCTTGAGGAAGGATTTGAGCTGTACAAATGCAACATTTGCGGATGAAGCACACAGGCAGATAAACTGAGACTTCTTTTTAAAAATATATACATATTTGGTTTTTCGAATTACAAGTTTACAGTCACGTGTCCAACTTGCAACACAAAAACTCGATTCCAAGGAATTTCTTAGATTCCCCACCTCTCCTTTGTGGGTCCTATTGTTAAGCATTTCCTCCTGCACCTCTTATGATAATTCAAAATCTTTTACCTCTCCATTGTGTCCATAATTCACCATTAAACTACAAGTGATATTCCAATCCTACGAACAATTTTAACGTTTTTAAGATAAGTTATGAATTCCCCCCATTCCTTATTAAAATTTTGGTCTTCCTGATCTCTGATTCTTCCGGTCGTTTTAGCCATTTCGGCGTAATCCACCAACTTGATCTGGTAGAGACTTTGTCTCCTTTCCATCTCTGAGATGGAAGCTGAGATTTCGACATGACAACACAATATATTATTACACCAGCAGCCGCGTACCTGGAATTCCTTGGGACTAAGAAAAACGTTCTTAGCTGTGTTCATGAATGTACACAGTAATGTTTCAGTATTCTAAGAACACAAGAAGAGCAGACTGGATCAGGCCAATGGCCCATCTAGGCCAGCATCCTGTTCTCACTGTTGCCTCTCAGATGCCTTTGGGAAACCGCCAGGCAGGACCTGAGCCCAAGACCCCTCTCCCCTCCTGGGGTTTCCAGAAATTAATATTCAGAAGCTCTACCTCCTCTGACCACGGAGGTGCCTTTGTGTTCACCTTATCCATTCTTTATCTGTTAAGTTCCTCTGTGTATTTATTCTAGGAGAACAACAAACGTATGGTTACGTGAAACTTACCCAATAAACACACAAGACGTAACTGGCTGTACTTTTGAATAAATAAGGTATACTATTCATTGTATCAAATTGTAGATTTGGAGTGTCTCCACCCCCATCGTTCTACCCGGACACTGAGGTCCAGCACCGAGGGCCTTCTGGCAGTTCCCTCACTGTGAGAAGCCAAGTTACAGGGAACCAGGCAGAGGGCCTTCTCAGTAGTGGCGCCCTCCCTGTGGAACACCGTCCCACCAGATGTCAAAGAGAACAACAACTACCAGGCTTTTAGAAGACATCTGAAGGCAGCCCTGTTTCGGGAAGCTTTTAATGTTTGATGTATTATAGTATTTTAATATTCTTTTGGAAGCCATCCAGAGTGGCTGGGGAAGCCCAGCCAGATGGGTGGGGTATAAATAAATTATTATTATTATTATTATTATTATTATCAGAAGTTTCATAAAGTTCAACGAAAAAAGCAGTAGATCAGCTCATTCTCTAGTCAGTTCATGCATAAGGTCCATATGTGTATAAGTGTCTGTTCCACCTGTCTGTTCATAGAGTCCAATAATCCACAGGAAAGGTTGTTACAGTTCCACAGAATCCTTTCACAGAGTCTAAGAAGGATTTCTGGAATATTAGCCTTGTTTCGCCATCCTAGGCTTCATCAGTAGAACAGGCTCATGTGTAATATTACAAGATAGCGGATCTTATAGCATAGTAGTGGTTGAAATTGTCTTAGACTCTGTGAAAGGATTCTGTGCAAGTACATAAATAGGTACCGCTCCAGCGGGAAGGTAAAAAGTGTTTCCGTGCGTTGCTCTGGTTCGCCAGAAACGGCTTAGTCATGCTGGCCACATGACCCGGAAGCTGTACGCCGGCTCCCTCAGCCAATAAAGCGAGATGAGTGCTACAACCCCAGAGTCGTCTGCGACTAGACCTAATGGTCAACCCAATAACATCCCCCCAGAAAAGAGCCACATTTTAAAAGGGTATTGGATGTCAGACAGATCAACCAAAGGCCTGGTTAAAAAGGAACGTGTTTGCCTGGCGCCTAAAGGTGTAGTGAAGGCGCCAGGCGAACTTCCCTGGGGAGAGCATTTCACAGGCGGGGAGCCACTGCAGAGAAGGCCCTGTTCTCGTCTTGCCACCCTCGGGACCTCTCAAGGAAGAGGCACACAAAGGAGGGCTTCAGAAGATGATCTCAGGGTCCGGGTAGATTCATATCGAAAGAGGCGGTCCTTGAGGTATTGCTCAATAGATGCTTAACAAAGACCATACGTAAGCTCTCCTCTCAAGGAGGAGGCACACGAAGGAGGCTCTCAGAATATGATCTGTTGATGGAACGTAGTACACAAATTTTATAAGTAGTGGTAATAACCACTGCTGTTTTTCTAGAATGGCAACAGTGCCTACCTGAGAGGTGCCAGAGCTGAGCTCCAGCCAGGGGCATAGCTAGCTGCTCTGGCACCTGGAGTGGCAGAGATCCACGCACAGGGGCATCGCTACAAGCTGCCCATGGAGTCCACCTGGTGGACGCAAGCCCCACACTGACATTTTGGGCAGGGCAGGACCCCAAGCCACTGCGTCACTCCCAGGAGAGACGTGTGACTCGGGCGCGCTGCAGGCCAGGCCCCGCCCCCATGTTGCGCCATTTTGTCACCCCCTCAGGGATGACATCGGGGGCGGACTGAACACCCCCCCCCCGGCACCCACCTTCCTACGCCTCTGGCTCCAACAAGTTCCGGCTGAAAAAAAGCCCTGATAATAACCCTGTTATATTCTGGGTGCCTGTAAAGGCGTCAAATGCCACTCTGCGTGCCTGTAAAGGCGTCAAATGCCACTCTGAGCAAAAGCCTCTGTGCTGAACTTTGCACAGTGGACTTGGGTCCACTCTTGGCACGCTTCCCTGGCAGTGCCTTTCTGCCACATGGCACTACCTTGCCCTGGCACAGAGCCCAGCTGCGAGAAGAACCAGCAGCTGCGCTTTCAGTTCTGAAGGGATTCCTCGAGCAAGGGAAACGAAACCTAAGCAATCTGCGGCTTCTTGGAGGGGAGAGATGGCTGACGCTCCTGCTTCGAAGCCGGCCTTCAAGCCCAAACCCCGGAGGCCTGTCTGTGCCCTATGCCAGGGGCCCTACAAAACGGCCGTGGTCGTCGCAGGGCAGAAATTATGCCGTTTCTGTTTTTCTCGCATGAAGAGGGAGGCCGCAGCCAGCGGGCCTTCCCCGAAGGATGGGGAGGAGAAAGGAGGAGACGGGGAGGAGAAAGGAGAGCAGGAGAGAGGAACTGGAGAAGAAGAGGAATGTCAGAGTCTATGTGAGGAGCACCAAGAAGATCTGACATGGTTCTGCACGAAGGACAAGGCTCTCCTATGCGAGAGTTGCAAGGCCTCCAAAGTTCATGCCTCTCACTCCGTGGTGCCTGTTGAAGATGCTGCCCAGCAATACCAGGTGGGGTTTTTCCCCTTCTTTCCTACAGTCCCATTACGTCCCTTCCCTTCCCTTCCCAGCCTGCCCTTCTGTAGTTGTAAATATCTGAGGCAGCAAACACAGGATTAAAAGCGAATGGAACATCCAACTAAAATGAGAAAACCCCTCAGACATTCATAGAAGTTAGGGAATAAAGCTGCGTTTTCCTTTCGGCTGCGCCGGAGGTGGTGTTCCGAGAGCAGGGTGCCACCACAGGAAAGGCCCCGTCTCTGGTTGAACACCTGCCTAATAGTGCCTCGTCCGTTGGCAGCTGGGGGAAAAGCCTCTGAAACAGACCTTGAGGGGAAGGGGTGTAGCTCCGTGGCAGAACATCTGCTTGGTTCCAGGTTTAATACAGGGCGTCTCCAGGTAGGGCTGGCAGATAGCCCTGTCTGCAAGCCTGGAGAGCTACTGCCAGTTGGTGTAGGCAGTGCTGACCAATGGTTTGACTCACTGAATAGTGAGTGAGGTTATTAAATTCAGTTCTGGAGAATGCCAGTAGCTCAGGCCACCCTTAATGTATTTGTCAGTGTTATAAGGTGCATTTGGGGGGAAAGCGTGGTATGTTGTGGTGTTAAAAATAACAGTGTTATCATATATAAAAATACACACAAACACACACACACAGTGGTACCTCAGGTTATATACGCTTCAGGCTACATACGCTTCAGGTTACAGACTCTGCTAACCCAGAAATATTACCTCAGGTTAAGAACTTTGCTTCAAGATGAGACCAGAAATCGTGCTCTGGCGGTGCGGCAGCAGCGGGAGGCCCCATTAGCTAAAGTGGTGCTTCAGGTTAAGAACAGTTTCAGGTTAAGAACGGACCTCCGGAATGAATTAAGTACTTAACCTGAGATACCACTGTGTATACACACACACACAGCCAGCCCCATTGAGTTCAAAGGGACTGACTCTCAGGTGCGTACATTTGAGTTTGTCGCCTAGGTCACTCAAAGTAGCTCTGGAGCAATTCAGTTGCTCAGCTTGATGGGTGGAAATCTGCAAGTCACTTTGCCAATGCCATACCAATGGGCTGAGTAGTTGGTACCAACTGAGGCTGCGTACACCAAACATTTAAGGCGCATGCGTTCCCCCAAAGAACCCTGGTGTGTTCAGGGTGCTGGGAACTGTAGCTCTGTGGGGCAAAATACAGTTCCCATGGTTTTTGTGTAGGGGTGTGTGTGCTTTAAATGTATGGTGCGTACACAGCCTTTGCTGAGCTACAAATTAAGCTGCCAGGGTTCTCTGGAAGTGGGGAACTGGGCTGAAAAGACTGAATAGAATTGGCTTGGGGGAAACCAAGGCGGAATAAACAAACCTGGTTTGCTTGTAATTCTCTTCCCATTTTCCTGCCAGGGGAAGCTGCAGCACGCCGTATCTTTGCTCACTCGACAACTGGAAGAGTCTTTGGAGCAGAAATACAAGGAAGGGAAGAAAACAGCTGCGTGGAAGGCAGGTGCCAAGTTTGTGTTGTTGTTTAGTCATTTAATTGTGTCCGACTCTTTGCGACCCCATGGACCAGAGCACGCCAGGCACTCCTGTCTTCCATTGCCTCCCGCAGTTTGGTCAAACTCATGCTGGTAGCTTCGAGAACACTGTCCCACCATCTTGTCCTCTGTCATCCCCTTCTCCTTGTGCCCTCCATCTTTCCCAGCATCAGGGTCTTTTCCAGGGAGTCTTCTCATGAGGTGGCCAAAGTATTGGAGCCTCAGCTTCACGATCTGTCCTTCCAGTGAGAACTCAGGGCTGATTTCCTTCAGAATGGATCGGTTTGATCTTCTTGCAGTCCATGGGACTCTCAAGAGTCTCCTCCAGCGCCATAATTCAAAAGCATCAATTCTTCGGCGATCAGCCTTCTTGATGGTCCAGCTCTCACTTCCATACATCACTACTGGGAAAACCATAGCTTTAAGTATACGGACCTTTGTTGGCAAGGTGATGTCTCTGCTTTTTAAGTTTACAAGTTTGCAAGCCTCCAAAGATTTCCTCCTGCCGTAGGGCGCAGGTGGCGCTGCCTGAAACCCTCCTCCTCCTTAGTCTCCGTATTAATCTTTGCAGAACTCCATGGGGAGCAGGAAGAGGAGGGTGGGAACAACACAAAAATGAGTCGGCTCTGTCCTTGGTTCTGGTGGGACAGACTTTTGGGCTCCCTGCCAGCCTCAATGAGCATCAGCCACCACTGGGTACAGGCACACACCGGTTCCCCGAGGGCTTTTCTGAAAACAGCCCCTTTGGAGACAGCAGGTAGGGATGGCCCTGCTGTTAGAGCAATGCCAGATTACCAAATAGACAAAGCAGACACCGGCCTAGGGGCTCCACAACAGTGGATCAAAACAATATTGTGTAATATAATGGGTAAAATAAAATTAAAAAGTTAGCAGATAATTTGCGACGCCCCCCCCCCCGAGATTTCGACTGCCTAGGGGCCTCCACCGGGTTTAATTTGGCACTGCATTAGAGAGAATGAGACAATTGCTTCAGGGAAAGCAGTGTTGGCAGCCCTGTCCATAGCTGAAAAAAGGTAAAGGTCCCCCAGGACAGTTAAGTCCAGTCAAAGGCAACTATGGGGTTGGGTGCTCATCTCGCTTTTCAGGCCGAGGGAGTGGGTGTTTGTCCACAGACAGCCTTCTGGGTCATGTGGCCAGCAGGACTAAACTGCTTCTGTCACAACAGAACACTGTGATGGAAGCCAGAGCAGCACATGGAAACGCTGTCTACCCTCCTGCCACAGTGGTACCTATTTATCTAGTTGCACTGGTGTGCTTGCAAACTGCTAGGTTGGCAGGAGCTGGGGCAGAGCAACGGGACCTCACCCCGTCACGGGGATTCGAACCGCCGACCTTCCAGTCGGCCAAGCCCAAGAGGCTCAGTGGTTTAGACTACAGCGCCACTTGCATCCCTGTCCATTGAGAGGCTGATAGGGCTGACTAGTGGATGCAGAAGAACCCACACAGCCCAGGCAGTTCTCCTTTGCAACTGGCCATCACAATCCTATCAGGGGCTATTATGGCTATATGCTCTACCTCTAGGATACCAGTTGCTGGAAAGCTCCGGAGGCTCTTGTACTCAGGTCCTGTATACAAGTTTCCCTCAGGCATCTGGTTCCCCACTATGAGAGCAGGATGCTGGCCTAGGTGGGCTGCTGGCCTGATCCAGCAGTCTCTTCTTATGTAGATAATATTTATGATTTTCAGTTTTGCACATTTCAATAATTTTACAATCATTCTAACATTTCAAAACTTGACTTCCTTCTGCCTCTTTCTGCGGTTCCTTAAATTTATTCTTAATATCTTCTGCATATTCAAATTAACTTAATTTGCTCATTTATTCATCTACTTTAAATATATACTCTTATAAAACTGCAGGTTATTACAATGATCCTGCCAATGTTCTTATCTGTTTATAGTTTGTTTGTAAATATTCCAGAAACTATTTCCATTCTTTTATAAAAAATTTGTTACCCCGCCCTCCCCAGCCAAGACCAGGCTCAGGGCGGCTAACACCAGGTATAAAGCAATTGATTGAAATACAACTGGAAAAAGCAAGATTAAAATACAACATTAAAACAACGTTAAAATGCAGCCTCATTTCAGCGGAAACTCAAAAACTTTTGGGGGGATGAAAACGTCAAGTCTTCACCAAGGCTGGTCCTACAAGGGCCAGAAAAAAGCCAGGGAAGTCCCCAAGTGGGAGTTCATCACAGGAGGAGAAAGGAAAAAAGAAAGGGGGGGGGGAGGGAATCAAATTGACTCCAAGCCAAATGCCAGGTGGAGCAACTCTGTCTTACAGGCCCTGCAGAAAGAAATCAGATCCTGCAGGGCCCTGGTCTCATGAGACAGAGCGTCCCACCAGGCAGGAGCCAGTGTTGAAAAGGCCCTGGCTCTGGTGGAGGCTAATCTGACTTCCTTAGGGCCCGGGACCACTAGGGTGTTGCTATTTATGGACCTTAAGATCCTCCGTGGGGCATACCGGGAGAGGCGGTCCCGTAGGTATGGGGATCCTTGCTTTTTTTCATTTTCCCGGTAAGTTTCGCCATTTCTGCATATTCCATTCTTCTTTTGCTGGGACTTCTCCTTCTTCTTAACTATTATGATGTTCTTAACCCTGGAGCCAAGAGCTGGAAGCGCTGCTGAATCTCTCTCTCTTCATTTTTCCTTGCTGATGAAGGACAAGGTGCACAGTCAGAAGGAGCGGGTGGAGAGCGAGTTTGCAAAGCTGTACAACTTCCTGGTTGAGGAAGAGGAGGAACTCTTGCAGAGGCTGAAGGCAGAGGAGAGGCAGACCCTGAAGAGGCTGGATAGGAATTTAACCCAACTCTCAAAGCAAAACTCCTCGCTGATTAAGCTGGTTAAGGAGATCAAGTCGAAGAGCCAGAAGGCACCTGCTGAACTTTTGAAGGTGAGACGAGGCATAGAATCAGACCTGTAGACGTGGCAGGGACCGCGAGGGTCATCTAGCCCAACCCCCTGTATTGCAGGAATGTTTTGCCCAACGTGGGGCTCAAACCCACGACCTTGAGATTGAGAGTCTCATGATCTACCAATTGAGCTATGCAGGGTATCTGGGAGGCAGCCCCACTGAAACCAAAAGGGTTTGTGAGTAAATGTTGGGTTTCCTGCTTGTGTGATTCAACAAACTTTTAATTGTTGCCTCTTTTTTCAGTTTGAAATGTATGTCACACACACACACACACACACACACACACACACACACACACACACACACAACTTTTCAAGTTTATACATTTCACTAATTTTACACTCATTTTGACATTTCAAAAGTTGACTTCCTTCCCCCTCATTCTGCAATTCCTTAAATTTGTTTTTAATATTTTCTGCATATCCAAATTAACTTAATTTGCTCATTTATTCATCTTCTTTAAAAATATATATATACTCTTCTAAAACTGCTGGTTGCTACAATAATCCTTCCAATATTTTTATCTTTTTATAATTTATCTGTAAATATTCAACAAACCATTTCCATTTTTTAATTTTTTTAAAAAATGTTATCTTGATTTCTTATTATCCGGTAAGTTTCTCCATTTCTGTATACAGTCATACCTCAGGTTACAGATGCTTCAGGTTGCGTTTTTTTGGGTTACAGATGCACTGAAACCCGGAAGTACTGGAACGGGTTACTTCTGGGTTTCAGCGGTCGCACATGCGCAGAAGTGCTAAATCGCGCTTTGTGCATGTGCAGAAGCGCCAAATTGCAACCCGTGCGTGCACAGACACGCCGCTGTGGGTTGCGAGCGTGCATCCCGCATGGATCACGTTTGCAACCCGAGTGTCCGCTGTATTCCATAAGCTTTTGTATTCATTCTTCCTTTACTGGGACTTCTGCTTCTTTCCATTTTGGGGCAAGTAACATTCTTGCCACTGTAGTAGCATACATGAATAAGTTTCGATACATTTTAGGTAGTTCTGTCCTTATAATTCCTAAAAGAAAAGCTGGTGGTTTTTATTTTTACCAAGGTTATTTTAAATTTAATTGCTGCCTCTTATGGGGAAGGACCACAAAAGTCAGTGGTAGAGCATTTGCATAGTAGTAGTAGTAGAAGTAGTAGTAATATATGTATAACCCACCCATCCAAGCCACTTTGGGCAGCTTCCAGCAGAATATAAAAACACAACTAAACACCAAGAACTGAAAATTTTGCAGTAGTGGATGTTTGAAGACCTGGGGGTTACCCACACTTCCCTTTGCAGCGCTGCTTTCTCCTGGGAAATCTGATCTTTAGCGCTGAATCGGAACAAACAACAATCGGGTTTTCAACAGATTGCCATTTGTTCCTATTTAGCACTAAAGAGCTAAATAGAAAGAACCCCTTCTGATTAAAGCGGCAGGGCAACTGCTAAACCGCTTGGATCTGTGCCTAGGAAGAGTGGGATAAGCACAAAACCACTCAGATCCTGGGACAAACCAAAGTGTGAACGAACCCCGAGTTCTCAATTCAAACTATTGGAGATACAAAATGCATCATCTGGAGAGTGGAGATGTTTTGTATAGTACATATTTGTTTCCGTGTTAGGCATGATCATTTCTCTTGCTTAGTTTTAAGCTGTTAAATTAGATTGGCTTGTTTGTATTGGTTTACGCAAAGTTGAATACCACAATTTTGTGGGAAAGTGGCGTGCAAGTAAACAGATGACATTGATGGCATTGGACAAATAACAAACTGGTTCCGTTGGGCTTGTTGAATTCATCTTTAGCCAGGCCCAGGGAGGTGACCGTGAAAATAAAGTGCATAGGCTATTTCAAAACTAGCCAGGCAG
This sequence comes from Podarcis liolepis, assembly GCF_965112155.1. Classification (NCBI taxonomy): domain Eukaryota; kingdom Metazoa; phylum Chordata; class Lepidosauria; order Squamata; family Lacertidae; genus Podarcis; species Podarcis liolepis. The sequence continues at coordinate 106,539,503 of NC_139555.1, read as the reverse complement.
CAACACTGCATGCGGCTGATTTAAGAAAATAGATGAGGTATACTTTTAAAAGTATTCAACCTTTTTTTTTTTTTAACAAAAAGAAAATAATAGCCATTTATTTCTCTCTTCATTTTCCGGTTGCCCAGGATGTGGCGAATGTGTTAGCAAGGTAAGCTTGTCAGTTTGCTTTCCAATTAAAAGGTTTGAAATATCCGGCAGAAATATCACACAGTAATCAAGTCACAAAGTCTGGCTTCTAGGTGTAGAATCTGATCCCTTTCCTCTAACTGATTTATTTAAAGCATTTATTTTTACTCCACGCTTTAGTCGAAAAGGCTTCTAGAGTGGCTTACAATCATCCGCATTCGGACAGCCTCTGCCCTCAAGCTTACAATTTAAAAGACACGACACACAAGGAAAAAGGGATGGGGAGGGAAGAGGGGGCTTAAAGTTTCATTTCTTACCATAAGCAGCAGGGATAGGAAACAGTTCCGGCAGCTTGATGGCATCACAGCCTACAAGGCGACATTTGAGGGAGCCAAAGGCAAGCTGGTCCTTGAGCAGAGGCAATGCTTCTGGTTGTCTCCCTCTGCTTTGCAGTCTGATGGCTTCCTAATTCTCAGCTCCCACCCCGCTCCCCAGTAATTGTTTGGGGCAGGGCTGACATTGTTCAACCGGATGCAGAAATCAGAAGGGACCTTTGCGGGGATTAAGGTCACCCTGTCAGCTCCTTGCCCTCTCTCTTCCCCCACTCCCATGAGTTTCTCAGCTTGGTCACCAAGGGCCCCAGTGTGGTGTAGTGGTTAAGAGTGGTGGTCTCGTAATCTGGGGAACCGGGTTCACGTCTCCGCTCCTCCAGATGCAGCTGCTGGGTGACCTTGGGCCAGTCACACTTCTCTGAAGTCTCTCAGCCCCACTCACCTCGCAGAGTGTTTGTTGTGGGGGAGGAAGGGAAAGGAGAATGTTAGCCACTTGGAAACTCCTTAGGGTAGAGATAAAGTGGGATATCAAATTCAAACTCTTCTTCTCTTCTTCAAATATACCAGGTGTACCTGGTATATTTGACCCTTGTACCTGGTATATTTGACCCTGAGAACCTGTGACCCTTCAGATGACTCCTATCGGTTCCAGCCATCATGCTCAATGGTCAGGGGTGATGGGAACTGCAGTTCAGCAAGATCCGTAGGGTCCCAGGTTCCTCAGACCTGCAATATTTCTTCTCCCACCATCATCATACAATCCCTCTTTCCCCCCTTGGTATTCTTCAGAAGGAACGCGATTCACAGGGCAGACCATTGTGCACAGATTGCACAAAAAGAATGGTTTCCCCTCTCTGCATTTCGCAGTTAACAACTGTCAGGGGAGAAATCTGAGGGCTCCCTTGGACAAAAAACAAGGACACCAGCCGGGAATACCAGAGCAAAACAGCAGCCAGTAGGCTTGGTCTTTATTGAAGACTGTCGCGACAGAACTCCCACCTGCCACAAGGTGGAACAAGATGGAAGCCCTGAACAAAAGAGCCCCCAAACTTTTATTAGTTGCTAATCCCCATGTTACACACACCCCAAACTACATCACTAATACATCATGGTTACATCATGAAAGGGGAGGTCTGGTGGCAGTAATCTGAGCATCCTGGACCCTGCCCCATGGTTCTCCTTGCCCTCCACCAAACACCCATCAAGTGTAACAAAAGAGATATTTACATTTCCCTGTTTCCCAGCCAAGTTAATCACACCCTTTTGTCTTCATCTGGGTTTGTTATTTCTGGAATGGCTACCTGTCTGGCACTCAGGTATCAGGATGCCAGGAATTATCATTCAGGCAGAGGGGCTGCTGAGTAGCTGAGCTCACATGTCTATATGAATTTCTGAAGTTTTCCCTGTGAGTCAGTACATAGATACATTTATCAGTGAATTGTTACATTTGGTATCATGCAGCAAAGGCCCTTTGAATAGATAGGAAGAAACTGTTACGAAGTGTTTTGTGGGGATAAATCACATAAGTCACAAAAGTGATTGTGCTGATTTTGGTAGTGGGCTGCTTGTGCATGATATCTGCTGGAGGGGCAACCCCCCCCAACCTATACATAAATTCCTGCAATACAGCAATATGGCATTTTGAATTTACTTTGGTTTTTATTGAAGTTTCTCGCAATACGGTTAAGATATAGGAAACTAATGTAAATTTAAAAACCAGAAATGAAAACAGCTATGAAAAGGCGGGGGGGGGGGGGAGAGAGAGAGAGAGAGAAGCAGTAAGAAAGGAAAAGGAGAGAGGAAAAGGAAAATGTGGTGTTTTGAATTTACTTTAGACCAGGGATGGTGAACCTGTCACCCTCCAGGTATTTCTGGACTCCAGCTCCCATCAGTCCCAGCCATCATGGCCAACCACCAGGAGTTATGGGAGTCGTAGTCCAACGACGCCTGGCGCCCACAGCAGAGGCGGTTTTAGGGTAGCACAGCCAGTATAGCCAGACTGGGTGTGGTTGTTGCAACAATGGTGTCGATAGTGAAGGGGGGGGGGCGATGTTTAGTGTCACGCAGGGCGCCACTGAAATGGGAAAGCCCAAAGTCCACCGCTGCCCACGAGTTCCTCCTAATTACATTAGAACACTCTCTGCACCACCTCCCCGTTAGCCTCATAGACGGGAAATGCATATATAAATGAAATGATTATCCTTCTGTGTAGGGCGGAAAACGTGACCCTGTTCGAACCGCAAGTCGTTCCTACTGAACTGAAGAACGTTTACAACATTCCTTGCCTTGACATTGTTCAGATCTTAACAAAATTCAAAGGTACGCGCACACCAGTGCTTGGATTTTCACTCAAGATACATTCCCATTTGCTTTAGTGAAAGGATGGGGGAATTGGTGGGCCTCTAGATGGACTACAACTTCCATCATCCCTGCTCATTGGCCTTGTTGGCTGGAGCCATTTGGACCCAATGGCATTGGGGGCGGGGGGGGGCACAGGTTCCCCAGCCATTGTGTAGACAAAACTGAACTAGATGGGCTAAATCAGATTCCCCCCCCCCAAAAAAATCTGGTGCCATCCAGATGCTTTGAACTACAACTCCCATCAGCCATACCCAGCAAAACCAATGACCAGGGATAAATGGTATGGAGCAGTACATTAGCCAGTGTAGTGTCCAGAGTGTCAGACTAGGTCCTGAGAGACCAGGGTTCCAATCATTGCTTGGCCCTGAAGCTCAATGGGTGGCCTTGGCCCAGTCACCAGCTCTCCGCCTAAAACCTACGCACAGGGTTGCTGCGAGGATAAAATGGCGAGGGCAAGGAGAACCACATACACCACCTGGAGCTCCATGGAGAAAATGTTGGGATATACGGTCATACCTCGGGTTGAATGTGCTTCAGGTTGAGTGCTTTCGGGTTGTGCTCCGCGGCAACCCGGAAGTAACAGAGCGTGTTACTTCCGGGTTTCGCCGCTTGCGCATGTGCAGGCGCTCAAAATGACATCACGCGCATGTGCGGAAGCGGCAAAATGCAACGTGCAGATGCGCCGTCACATCTTACGTTCCATTCAGGATGCGAACAGGGCTCCAGAACAGATCCCGTTGCATCCTAAGGTACCACTGTGTGTGTGTGTGTGTGTGTGTGTGTGTGTGTGTGTAATGATAAAATAAATAAATATATAAAAGGTAAAGGACCCCTGACAGTTAAGGCCAGTCGCAAACAACTCTGGGGTTGCGGCGCTCATCTCGCTTTACTGGCTGAGGGAGCCAACATTTGTCCGCAGACAGTTTATCCAGGTCATGTGGCCAGAATGACTAAGCTGCTTCTGACGAACCAGAGCAGCTCACGGAAACGCCGTTTACCTTCCCACCAGAGCGGTACCTATTTATCTACTTGCACTTTGACGTGCTTTCGAACTGCTAGGTTGGCAGGAGCAGGGACTGAGCAACCGACCTTCTGATCGGCAAGCCCAAGAGGCTCAGTGGTTTAGACCACAGCGCCACCCGCGTCCCAAAATAAATATATAGAGGAAGCCTAAACAGCAGATGGAGGGCACCAGGTTTAGGGTTTGGGGCTGGAGTAGAAGACCCCTTAGGATCGTATCCAGCAGTTCTTGTTACGGGTTTTGTGCCTGTCCCCTGTCCCCTACCCCTTTTCCTATCTCTATCTCTCTCCATCCTCTAGTGGACGTGTCTCTGGATCCAACCACAGCGCACCCAAGTCTTCTGCTCTCCACAGACAGGAAAAGCGTGGAATACAGAGGATTCCGGCAGCTGCAGCCTCAGGATGACAACAACACAGAGAGATTTGACACCTATGTCCTCGTTCTGGGCTCCGAGGTGTTCACCTCCGGGAGACACTACTGGGAGGTGGAAGTGGGAGACAGCCCAGAATGGGACCTGGGGGTTTGTAGGGAATCAGTGAGCAGGAAGGGGCAGCGAATCATGTTCCCCCCCCCCTAAGTGGGTACTGGAGGCTGTGGCTTCGGAAGGGAGACCAGTACAAGGCCTTGATTTCCTGCCCTACGCTGCTTCCCGTGAACACAAGGCCAAAGCGGGTGGGAGTTTTCCTGGACTATTCCGAAGGGGAGGTTTCCTTTTACAATGTGACTGAAAGAACCCACATCTACACGTACATCGGGACCTTCTGTGGCCCCCTGCGGCCCTTCTTTAGCCCCAGCCGCCAACGGAAAGGGGCAAAGGGGGCCCACCCCTTGCTTATCTGCCCAGGCCCAAAAGCAAGAAAGAGCAAAAAAACCTTTGCACTAAACTAGACCCATGTCATTCATGTTGATTCAAACAGAGGCAGCCATTGCCAGCTTGCCAGCTCCCCTAGACATCCCCTCCTGTCTTCACCTCTGTCCTGATTGACAGGTAGGCCAGCCCCCCTAATTATTGTCCCTCACTTTTGACAGGAGAAATGGTCCCTCTAGACTCCGAACTCAGGGGCCGTGTTTTGAAAGCCGAAACAGCCCCCATCCATTTCCGCTTTCCTTTCAAGTGGCAAGATTTAAGATAAGCTTTTTTGTCCCCTCTCCCCTCCAGACAACTTGCATGCTTAGGAGAAAAACCCGTAGCAAATTTGTCTTGAAAATCCATTTATGAAGGCCCAACTACTTCTAAATATAATCATCCCCCACTTTGAGGTTTCAGTGTGGTGAGAATGAACAGCTTCCCTATACAGTGGTACCTCAGGTTACAGACTCCGCTCACCCAGAAATAGTACCTTGGGTTAAGAACTTTGCTTTAGGATGAGAGCAGAAATTGCACAATGGCGGCGCTGCGGCAGCAGGAGGCCCCATTGGCTAAAGTGGTGCTTCAGGTTAAGAACAGTTTCAGGTTAAGAACGGACCTCCGGAACAAATTAAGTTCTTAACCCAAGGTACCACTGTAGATCTGAAAGGCCCTGCCCTGCTTCTCTCCACCTGGCTTGGGGCTGCTGCTGCTGCTGCTGCTGGGCAGAGAGGGCTGAGTTTCTGTTTTTTCAAATTGCTTTTATTTTTTATGTATGTCATTGATATTAATGCTGTATTCTTAGTTTTAGATTTTATGATGCATGTGGAAATTGTTTTCCATTTGGTTGTGTACTTTTTGATGTGTTTTAGTTACCGCTTATGACTTTTTTGTTATGTTGGTAATTATGTAAATCTTGAAATGTTTTAAGCCACCGAGCACTGTTTTAACTATGGAAAGGTGGCATACAAATAAAATGATGGTGATGATGACCTGCAGGTATAGGGCAGTATATACATTTATTTAATAATAATAATAATAATAATAATAATAATAATAATAATAATATGACTTGATTCTACCTTATTCTCTGTATAATAATAAAACCCTTATCATCAATGGATAAATATGAAGAAATCTGGAAGGAATATTTAAGCGATAAGGCAGACAGTGCCGGGAAGTAGGGGGAGGAGAGGTGGGGAAATATTGTTAAAAAGGTGTAGTCCTAGGTAGATCAGTATTCAAATCTGAATTGTCAAATTGTGTTATTATGGTTTTTGTTGTATGTGTCTTTTGCGGTTGTTGTTTGTATTGAAAAAAATGATTAAATAAATAAATTAACATTAAACCCTTATCATGAATCTTCTTGGTAAAGTTGCTTTATAAAATCATAATTTTTTAGTGCTGGAAGGGACCACAAGGGTCATCTAGCTCAACCCCCTGCGATGCAGGAATCTTTTGCCCAACGTGGGGCTTGAACCCACAACCCTGAGATTAAAAGCCTCCTGCATCTTCATTCCAACTTATTTAACAAGGACAAGCAATGGATCATGAATGGGTGTCTGATATCTCCTGGCACAGAAGGCCAGCGCTGTTTTCAACATTTGACCCATTTTATTGATTTTGTCAAAATCCCCCGAGCTCTACTGGATCAAGCCAACGATCAGCATTTGTCCCGTCCCACCCCTTATCTCAAGTCCGTGAGTTCTTCCCCATCGCCCCTGCATGAGTCCTCTGGTGGATGGTGAGGTTCGAGGACCGGCTGAAGCGCTTTCCGCACTGGGGGCAGGGATAGGGCTTCTCCCGCGTGTGGCCCCTCTGGTGAATGGTGAGGGTGGTGCTGCGGGTGAAGCTTTTCCCGCAGTCGGCGCAGCGGTAGGGCTTCTCCCCAGTGTGGGTCCTCTGGTGCGCGATCAGGTTGGAGTAATCGCTGAAGCGCTTGGCGCAGTACGTGCAGCTGTAGGGCTTCTCGCCCGTGTGCAGCCGGTGGTGGGTGATCAGGACCCCAAACTGCCGGAAGGTCTTTCCGCATTCGGGGCACGGGAAGCACTTCTCTTTCCGCTTCTGGGCGGCTGCCTTCGCAAGGCCTCCCTTGGGCCACGCAGGCTGGCCCGCGCCCGTTGCCGGATTAGTTCCTGGCCGCCTTCCTGTCGCAAAGGCGGCTTGGCCTGCACCCACCCGCTCACGACTCTGGGGAGCGCTGCATTCTGAGCGCGGCGGTCTTGTGGCGGGGAGTTCCGCCGGCTCGTGGCCGTTCTGCTGCGGGTTCTCTTCCTTGATTCCGCCCGACAGTGTAACGCCTGCTGGAATGAAAAGCACACAAGGAGCCAGGGGATGAACAAGGAGAAAAATGAGCTTAGATAACCATCAAATTGTACCCAACAATGTGTTCCCTAATTGTTGCTGCACTCAAACTCCCATCATCCCGGGTCACTGGCCCTGATGCTGGGGGCTGATGGGAGTTGGAGTCCCCAAACCCCACCTCAGTGAAACAAGTGGGGTCTGGGGTTCCTACCTGCAGGGATGCCAGCTTCCTCTTCCTCTTCCTTGATGGTCCTGGCGATGGCAGCAGTTGTGAGGGGCGAGTCCACCGGCAACTCCTCTGAATGTACTGCAGTTCTCTTGCAGGCTGTCAACTCCTGAAACACCAAGAACAGGGATGGGAAACTTCAGACTGGCCCGGGGTGTGTGCGCAACTGTGGCCCCCAAATCTCTTTATCTGGCCCTTGGCGCTGTCCCCCACTGACCCCGCTTTAAGAACGTAAGAACTCTGCTAAATCAGTCTCATAGCTCCTTTAAATTCCTGGGAGTTTACCTCAGTAAGGACCTCACCTGGAAAATCAACATAACTCAAGTGGTCAGAAAGGCCCAAAGGAGACTCCATTTCCTCAGGGTCTTGAGAAGGAATGTTAAACAATAATAATAATAAAATTTTATTTATAACCCGCCCTTCCCGGTTCAAAAACCGGGCTCAGGGCTGCTAACAACAAATTTAAAACACTTTTAAAACACTTAATTATAAAAGCAGCGTAAAATACAGTATAAAAACATGAATAACAATAAAATTCAAAATTCAGAAATCAATTTTGGGGGGGAAAGCATTAGATAATCCCCAGGGCTAGCTGGCTGAATTGGTCCTACTTGGGCCAGCAAGGAGACCAGGGGAGAATTAGCTGTGGGGTCTCAGAGTGGGTGATCTTCATAAAAGGGGAGGGGGAAGGAAGAGAAGGGAAATAAAAGATCAGACTGAATTCAAATTAAAGGCCAGGCAGAATACCTCTGTCTTACAGGCCTGACGGAAGGGGGTTAAATCCTGAAGGGCCCTGGTCTCATGGGACAGAGCATTCCACCAGGTCGGAGCCATCACTGAAAAGGCCCTGGCCCTGGTGGAGGATAGTCTGACTTCCTTAGGGCACAGGACCTCTAAACTATGGTTATTCATGGACCTTAAGGTCCTCAGCGGGGCATACCAGGAGAGGCGGTCCTGTAGATACAACAACTGATGAACTCCTTCTACCAGTCCACAATAGAAAGTGTCCTTTCATATTGTATCACAGTGTGGTATGCTGGCCTGACAGCCACGGACAAAGTCTCTACAGAGGGTGGTGAATACAGCACATGATATCATGGGCTGTCCCTCAAGTCCGCTGGATGACATCGCAAGGGATCGTTGCCTTAGGAGAGCGAGAAAAATTCTCTGGGATGACTCACACCCCGGCCATCACCTCTATAATCTTATACCCTCGGGCAGGAGATATAGAAGTATAACCAGCCGTGCCAGCAGGCTAAAAAATAGCTTCTATCCGTGGGCTGTTAGGCTGTTGAACAAAAAAGTAACATAGCGAAATTGACTTGCGAGGTGGTGTGTTGTTTGATAAGAGATTGAGTGGGCAGGGGACTCGTTTAATTTCATTGTACACAGGTTGTACAATGACAATAAATGTATTATTATTTAGTCCAGAATCCTATTCCTACAGCGGCTGCCCAGATGCCTGTGGCAAACCAGCAAGCAGGATTCGAACGCAAGAGCCCTCTTCCTTCCTGTGGTTTCCAGCATCGCTGCCTCCGACCAAAGAGGCAGAGCAAAGCCATCTAAGTGGGGGCCATCACTGCCTCCTGGAGCAGTGAGTTCCACACTTACAGTACGCAATGCATGAAGAAGTACTTTCTTTAATTTATCCTGACTCCTCCAACAATCATTGGATGTCCACAAGTTCTAGTGATACTCCATTCCATTCCCCGTGGTTTTCAGTTTCCCCATCAGCAGTCAGGGCCTTCTCGGTAGTGGCACCCACCCTGTGGAACACCCTCCGATCTGATGTCAAGGAAATAAACAACTATCCGACTTTTAGAAGACACCTGAAGGCAGCCCTGTTTAGGGATTTTTTTAAATGTTTGATGTCTTACTGTGTATTGATTTGTTGGGAGCTGCCAGGATTGGGATTGGCTGGGGCAAATCAGCCAGATGGGTGGCATAATAATAATAAAATAATGATAATAATTAATGATGATGATGATGATGCATTCTGTGTTCACTGAGAACACTTCCTTCTCAATGGTTTTGTGAAGCTCTCTCCTTTTACAGATCTTCTGTTGTACTTCTGCCTACCTTGGGGTTCCCCATAGCCTACAGATACACCCCCACTTGTGTGGATGATGCTGGTTTTTTCCTATACAGTGGTACCTTGGTTCTCAAACTTAATCCGTTCTGGAAGACCATTCCAAAACCAAAGCTTTCCAAAACCAAGGCGCGCTTTCCCATAGAAAGTAATGCAAAATGGATTACAGTGGTGCCCCGCAAGACGAATGCCTCGCAAGACGGAAAACCCGCTAGACAAAAGGGTTTTCCGTTTTGGAGGTGCTTCGCAAAACGAATTTCCTATGGGCTTGCCTCGCAAGACGACAATGCCTTGCGAGTTCCTGCGGTCCCCCCCCCCTTTTCTAAGCCGCTAAGCCGCTTATCAGCTGATCCGATCAGCAGATAAGCTGCTAAAAGCCGCTAATAGCGCTAATCCGCTAATCCTTCAATGGGCTTGCTTCGCAAGACGAAAAAACCACTAGACGAAGAGAATCACAGAACGGATTCTTTTCGTCTTGCGAGGCACCACTGTACCGTATTTTTCACTCTATAACACACACCCGACCATAACACGCACATAGTTTTTAGAGGAGGAAAATCCGTAGGCATGCCACCCGTAGGCATTCCCTCCATAACACGCACAGACATTTCCCCTTACTTTCTAGGAGGAAAAAAGTGAGTGTTATGGTGCAAAAAATAAGGTAATCCGTTCCAGACTTTTAAAAACAACTACTAAAACAGCAATTTAACATGAATTTTGCTATCTAACAAGGCCATTGATCCATAAAATGAAGGCAATAAGCAATGTACTGCAGTCACACAATCAATCAATCAATCAATCAGTAGCTGAACTGGGTTCCACACAGTCACAAAAAAATAAGAGCCACAAGAACAAAAATGCAAAATAAATAGCAAAAATGGACAGACCTCAGCGTAACACTCAAAAAGGAAGTGTGGCACTCAAATCGGAAGTGTAACACTCAAAACAGAGCACGTTCGGCTTCCGAAAACAGTTCGCAAACCGGAACACTTACTTCTGGGTTTGCAGTGTTTGGGTTCCAAGTTGCTTGAGTACCAAGGCGTTTGAGAGCCAAGGTACCACTGTATAAGGATCCACACTCGCCTCTGAACTTTGGAAACAGAGAGAACGGTTAAGCAACATTAAATAGGGAAGGGTCTTAGCTCAGTGGAAGAGCATCTGGTTTGTATGCTAAAGGTCCTAGTTCAATCCTAGGTTCATCTTCATGCAGGGATGGGGAGTTGCTGCCAGCCAGTGTTGACAAGACTAATCTAGATGGACCAAGGGATCCGACTTCCCAGGTTCCTAACGCTTGCTGCTCTCCGAAAACCAGATACCTGGATCACGTCCGCTGCAGATGTTTTGCTTCTGTTTTCCTGGGGAGGATGAATCGGCACGGACTGAAGTGAGGGTGTTGTTCTGTAGCCTACTTGAGCAAGAAGGGCAAAGGGTGAGAATCTGGTCCATAGGAATTGAAAATAAATCTTAATCATTCTTGGGCTCTAACTCTAGAGACATGGGACGGGCATTTTATTCAGCACAGAGGCCTAGGAAGAGGAAGCAATCTGGCTAGCCAAGTGAAGACAAGCCTTTGCTTGGAATATTCCACTGGGAATTCTGTTTGCTTGCAATTCATTATCTCCCCTGAACATCAGTGGGTGGGAATGAAATTTGGCACACATATCTGGGACACCATTTTTTACATTTCAAGGCCAAATGCCAGCTCAACTTCCCTGCCCCTCCCCTGCCTGCTTTCAAAGTGGGGGTGGGGTAAAAAAGAGGAGAGAAAGCAGAATACAGCGGTACCTCAGGTTAAGTACTTAATTCGTTCCAGAGGTCCGTTCTTAACCTGAAACTGTTCTTAACCTGAATCACCACTTTAGCTAATGGGGCCTCCTGCTGCTGCCGTGCCGCCGGAGCACGATTTCTGTTCTTATCCTGAAGCAAAGTTCTTAACCTGAGGTACTATTTCTGGGTTAGCGGAGTCTGTAACCTGAAGCGTATGTAACCTGAAGCATATGTAACCTGAGGTACCACTGTACAGTGCAAAACGCCTTCCACAAATTATATAAAGATACACACAACAGCAGAACAGGAATTGGGGTAAGGGTCCAGAACGAAGATGTGGACCACCCACCCTTCTATTCTCCAGTGGGGAGAGAAAGATCTAACCTACATATTTCCCCCTTGAAGAGAGGTTGGCATGCGCGCTCAGAATATCACTATTTTAAAAGCGCATATCCTTTTGCACCTCTAGTATAGTCATACCTCTTGTTACTTTCGGTTCAGGTTACGTCTTCTCAGGTTGCGTCCTGTGGCGACCCAGAAGTACCAGAAAGGGTTACTTCGAGGTTTCGCCACTCGTGCTTGTGCAGACGCTCAAATTGACGTCATGCGCATGCACAGAAGTGGCGAATCGTAACCCACGCAGACATGGGTTGCATTCTGCTCATGTTGCAAACGGGGCTCCAGAACGGATCCTGTTCGCAACCAGAGGTACCGCTGTACGTACGCCTATCTCCCCTGCATTTCCATTACAGTGGTACCTTAATTCGTTACGGAGGTCCGTTTTTAACCTGACACTGTTCTTAACCTGAAGCACCACTTTAGCTAATGGGGTCTCCTGCTGCTGCCACGCAGCCAGAGCACGATTTCTGTTCTCATCCTGAAGCAAAGTTCTTAACCCGAGGTACTATTTCTGGGTTAGCGGAGTCTGTAACCTGAAACGTATGTAACCCAAGGTACCACTGTATTTTGCCCTTCAGAGCATGCGGAATTTAAGACGAGCAAAAGTCAGGGATCCAGCAGTTAGCATTTCAGAGGCGTAAAGGAGCAACACAGATCAAATGGGAAAATATATTATGTACAGTGGTACCTCGGGTTAAGTATTTAATTCGTTCTGGAGGTCTGTTCTTAACCTGAAACTGTTCTTAACCTGAAGCACCACTTTAGCTAATGGGGCCTCCTGCTGCCGCCGCGCCACCAGAGGACGATTTCTGTTCTCATCCTGAAGCAAAGTTCTTAACCCGAGGTAATATTTCTGGGTTAGTGGAGCATATGTAACCTGAAGCGAATGTAACCTGAGGTACCACTGTATAGCGAGATCAAGCTCTTCATCCATCAGTGTCCTTTCGTGTCATCTAATGCCCCAGAGACAGCCATTAGCACTTACCTATGTCTCCATCTACTTCCACGCAGAGATTCTCTGGAGGAAGAAAAAAATAAGGTTGTAATCGAAACTCACTTCCTTGGTAGAAAGCCCCATTGAGCTCAGTAAGGACTTACTTCTGGGGGGGGGGGGAGGGAGGAGAATTAAGCTCACACAATAGAGGGGGTTGTAAATGATTGCTATAATTTACGAGACAAAACAATCCTTATGGCCTGCTGATCTAGGCGACTAAGATTGGATCTTTCTGTAAGAGGAGTCAATAATGGAACCAAGGGCTTGGATCTGAATTCAGCAGCACAATCTCATGTGTGTTTGTTCAGAAATCGGTCTGCCTGGTTCACACACAATACTAAACCATATTTTATTAAACCATGGTTACATGAACCATGGCTTTGCGATAACTATGGTTTGTTTACTGTCAACAAACCAGTCTGAAACAAAGGTTTGCTGTTAGTAAAGACAAAGTTTGTAAAGCTTGGCGTTATGTGTAAACCCAGCACCGTCCCTTAACCATGGTTTGATTAACCACACCAGCTGCTGACGCTCACCGAACCGCAAAGGAACGAGGCGAAAGCAGCTGGAGACAAACCTAACTTTGGAGAAACAAGTGATGGTTTGTTTGATAATCTGTGGGACAAGTTGTGGTTAAATTTGTGGCTCAGCATGGTGGGCAAACCATATCAGCTCATAACGCAGACGCTCCCAGCAGAGCTTCTCAGAAAATAACCCTCAGGCTGCCCAGCAAACTGGGTTTTTCGTTTTTTAAAAACATTTGGAATATCAGAGATGAGGAGAGTTGTGGTCCAACAACATCTAAAGATCACCATGCTGGCAGACTCAAAAAGCCACAAAAATCAACCCCACCCACATGGCTGCAGGTATCACGCAAATAACACAAGTCCCATGAGGCAGTGCCGCAGCAAGACTCCTGTTTACCTTTGAATCGCAGCAGCGCCTCCTGCAGGATGGCCCGTTTCCTGGAGAAGTTGCTGAGTCTCTGCTTTAGCCCTGCTACAGCGAGGTCTGTCTTCAACATGCCATCTTCCATGCTGAAAGGTGAGGAAGATGAGAGATGATCCCAAAACCCAACATCCATTTCTCTGCTTGTTACAAACCCAGCAGAGATGCAGAGGGAAGGGGCCAATATTTACCTGCTCCTTGTTCTTCCAACACCCTAAAAGGAAAGATAAAAAGAGGTTTATGCGCACATGAGTCAGGGAAGCATACCTACCAGAATGCGGCAGCTAAACTGGTGACTGGGAGTGGCTGCCGAAGCCATATAACACCAGTCCTGAAAGAACTACATTGGCTCCCAGTACGTTTCCGAGCACAATTCAAAGTGTTGGTGCTGACCTTTAAAGCCCTAAACGGCCTCGGCCCTGTATAACTGAAGGAGCGTCTCCACCCCCATCGTTCTGCCCGGAAGCTGAGGTCCAATGCCAAGGGCCTTCTGGCGGTTCCCTCACTTTGAGAAGCAAAGTTACAGGGAACCAGGCAGAGGGCCTTCTCGGTAGTGGCGCCCACCCTGTGGAACGCCCTCCCATCAGATGTCAAGGAAATAAAGAACTATCTGACTTTTAGAAGACTTCTGAAGGCAGCCCTGTTTAGGGAAGTTTTTAATGTTTGATGGCTTTATTAATCATCATCATCATCTGATGGGAGCTGCCCAGAGTGTCTGGGGTATAAAAATATATTACTACTACTACTATGATTATTATTACTGCAAAGCCACAAATATGGACCGTTACAAAAAATGGCAATCACTGGGCCACTGTTAAAAGTACAACAGCTCTACTAAAAGTAGGAACCAGCTTCCGAATTGAAGGAGACACTCATGCTACATTCAGACGTTATAAAACACAAACACAATTATAGTATTATTATTTAAATCACCAGCATGTTTCAACCAGGAAAAAGCACCTGGTTGGCGCTTTAGCCCTGGGTTCCCCACCCCTGTTGCAGAACTTACAGGCGACACTTGGCGGCGCTCCCTGTACGGTTCCTGCTGCAGAGGATCCTCACTGAGCGTTCTGGGGGCTCCCTGGGCGATGTCTCTCTTGAGTTCTTCCCAATGGTTCCTCAAATGCTTCTCCTGCTCCTCCAAAAAGCCACGCAGCTCCTTCCATTGCTGGGTAAGCTGCTGTCCTTCCACTTCCGCCTGCTTCTGCAGTGACAGGACCAAGCAAAACAAATCGAGCGTGTGGCAAAGGAGAGTTCCTGGATGCAGTGGCGTAGCGTGGGGGTGCAGGGGGGGCCGGCCGCACCGGGCGCAACATCTGAGGGTTAGGGTTAGGGGGCGCAAATCCACGGGTTAGGGGGCGCAAATTACTTGCCTTGCCCCGGGTGCTGACAACCCACGCTACGCCACTGCCTGGATGCATCGCCAAGGCAGCATTCCCCGGCGTAGCTCTCAGGCCTGGCAAGCAAGAATTCAGCAGGCGAGGTTCCTCCTAACACACAGTTAACCTGCGGGGAAACTCCCCAGGCTAAATTTCTACCTGCGACATGCAACAGCCAGCACAGAGATGGGGAACCGAGAGCTGTTCAGGTGGAACAGGAAAGATCTACTGGATGCAGCCAGCATGGCCAATGGTCAGAGATGGTGTGGGGAGCTGTGATGGACTGGCTGGATACATAGGAGTGGTGGGAGGCACCCGCCAGGGAACCCCCAGGGGAAGAAGATAAGAGCCAGGGGAGTGGCAAAGAGGGAGCAAACCGGGAGGTGGTGGTGTCAGCAGCCGAAGGGGCAACAGGATTCAGTGAGCAGGAAGAGGCTGTGGCAGAGAGCAGTTCAGAATCAGAAGGTGAAGCCAATGATACTACTGTTCATTTATTGCTGACCCACTCCCGGCTCCAGCTCCTAACGATGAACACCCAGAGCCCCAGGCTCCCTGTCTCTGAGTTAGAGCATCAGGACAAAGACAGGTCCAAATGCCCTCTCAGAGCCACGGAGGTCATTGGGAGACCTTGAGCCAGTCTCCATCTCTCAGCCTAACCTACCTCACAGGGTTGTTGTGAGGGCGGAGAATTGCACACTTCCCTGAGTTCCTTGAAAGAACAGCGGTGTGTGTGTGGGTGTGTGGGTGTGTACAGTGGACACTCAGGCTGCGAACCTGATCTGTGCGGGATGCACGTTCGCAACCTGCAGCATTCGCAACTCGCAGCGGCGCATCTGCGCATGCGCAAAGTGCGATTTGGCACTTCTGCACATGTGCAACCGCCAAAACCCGGAAGAAGAAGAAGAAGAGTTTGGATTTGATATCCCGCTTTATCACTACCTGAAGGAGTCTCAAAGCGGCTAACAATCTCCTTTCTTTTCCTCCCCCACAACAAACACTCTGTGAGGTGAGTGGGGCTGAGAGACTTCAGAGAAGTGTGACTGGCCCAAGGTCACCCAGCAGCTGCATGTGGAGGAGCGGAGACGCGAACCCGGTTACCCAGATTACGTGACTACCGCTCTTAACCACTACACCACACTGGCTTCCACCCATTCCACCCATTCCGGTACTTCTGGGTTTCGGCGGTCCATAACCTGAAAAAACACAACTTGAAGCGTCTGTGACCTGAGATGTGACTCAACAAGGGTGGCCAAATGCAAAAGCAGTTGTGGCTTCCGCACTGTTAATTGCTGTACAGAAGAGGAAATTTGTCATGCAAGTGACGTTTTTGCCTCTGGCTATCCTACTTGCAAATTTGATTTAAAATACCTACCAGCAGCTCCTCTCTCTGCTTCTCTTCAATGGTGCTGGCTTCTCTCTCCAGCTTCAGACCAGACTGGTCCACCACCAGCTTCCCCTGAAAGACAGATGTGGTTATTTTTGTGAACAGCTGCACAAAGCGCTGCCAACTCTCAACACCACGCCGTGCTCTCACGACTTTAGCAAATCTCTGCTGATTTCAAATGTTCAGGGTGCTGTTAGCTAGGCAGTTTTATTTCTCTGGTCACGTAGCAACCCTGGCTATAAGACGTTTCATAGATCATCTGCGGGAGCCTGATGAGTGGTTCCCATGTCAATGAGAAATTGTTCCTTCAATGTAAAGGTAAAGGGACCCCTGACAATTAAGTCCTGTCGCGGACGACTCTGGGGTTGCGACGCTCATCTCGCTTTACAGGCCAAGGGAGCAGACGTTTGTCCGCACACAGTTTTTCCGGGTCATGTGGCCAGCATGATGAAGCCGCTTCTGGCGAAACCAGAGCAGTGCACGGAAACGCCGTTTACCTTCCTGCCTATTTATCTACTTGCACTGCGTGCTTTTGAACTGCTAGGTTGGCAGGAGCAGGGACTGAACAATGGGAGCTCACCCTGTCGCGGGGCCTCGAACCACCGACCTCCCAATCGGCAAGTCCAAGCAGCACAGTGGTTTAAACCACAGCGCCGCTCGTGTCCCTTCCTTCAATGTTATAGGCCCAATTCTATGGAACTCCCTCCCAGTAGAAGCCAGGCAGGCACCTTCCCTGCAAAGTTTCAGGTGTCAAGTCAAAACAGTTTTATTTCACGAGGCCTTTGCACCATGAATTCTATTCTAATTCTCTGATGCTTTAAATTTTGCACATTGCATGTTTTGCTTAATTAATTATTTGTAAGCTGCTTTGACAGGCACATGAAAAGCAGGGCATGATTTTTAAATAAATTCCAGCAGTTTGTGGTGATCCTTGGACCTGTTTGCCACTGCTCAGGGGACCACCATTCTGGCTGCAACACTATAAACCAGAGATGAAGAACCAGTAGTCCTCCAGACATTGTCGGACTCCAACTCCCATCAGTCCCAGCTAGCATAGCCAAGGGTCGGCAATGATGGAAGTTGGAGTCCAATAACATCTGGAAAGCCACAGATCAACTCCCTTGCTAGGCACACTTATCTGAAAGGAATCCCTATTGAAAGCAAAACAATTTACATCTGACCAGGCATGTAAGGTTAGCATTAGCCAAGGCTTGTTTGGAACAGGCTGCAGCTTACAGCTCAGAGGCATATTAATAAGCAATAGGTAGGGGAAGCCTAGGATGTTGTAAAGAAGGAGTTCCCCATGGCAGGTAAAAGCATCATTCACCCAAAGCTCCTCCAGGCATTTGCTTATGTATAGACTTTGATCACAGTGATGGATACCAGCAAGGCAAGGTTATTTGTTCCCTTAACCCAATAATGTCTTTGTATTTTATTTTTTTAAAAAAACAACACATTATGACAATATTGCTGCTGGCTTAAAATGTTGCCCAGTTTTTCAGTGAAAAATCAGAGCCATAACAGAATTTTGAAAAGCCTGGCAGGATGAGGCCAAGAGCTTATCTCAGGCATAGGCAAACTCGGCCCTCCAGAAGTTTTGGGACTACAATTCCCATCAACCCTGACCACTGGTCCTGTTAGCTAGGGATGATGGGAGTTGTAGTCCCAAAACATCAGGAGGGCCGAGTTTGCCTGTGCCTGGCTTATCTGGTCCAGGAGTCTGCACTCACAGGGGCCAAGCCTCTTGGAAGCCAGCAACCAGACCTGGGGAGAACAGCAGCCATTCTCCCCGCTTGAAATTCCCAGTATACTGCCTCTGACAGCGGGAGGCAGAGCAAAGCCATTGTTCTTTTGTTTTATGGCTCAGAACGCTTCATTGCCAAGTGACCCGGATATCTCCCCCCCCCCCCAAAAAAAGGAAACAAATAATATTATAGACATCTAGAGGTGTGCTTTTTCTGTTTCTTTTCAACGACAGCTGGAAACTTTTGAGATCCTGGCGACGCCTCCCAGCTTCAACACAGACGCGTCCAAAGCATAGCTGTCAACTTTTCCCTTCTTTAAAGGGGAATTCCCTTATTCCCAATAGGCTTCCTCGCAAGAAAAGGGAAAAGTTGACAGCTATGATCCAAAGGCTGGAAGCAAGAGGCAGATCTCAACCCCCACAACCCCCCCCTCGCAGGACCACCGAGGTTTCTTAAACCCCGCCACGCAGCTTCCACCCACCCCATCCCGGAGTATCTTTCCTGCTCACAGACATTCCCCCAAACACCCCCGCCGCCGTTCCCACGATCGAGGCCGAACCAGGCGCAATGCTGGACGACGATCCTCCGTCCACGCAAGCGGGGGGTCTCTCTCCCTCCAGAGGCGGCAGCGGGGGGCAGCGGCGGGGGCTCCGGAGGCGCTCCGCCAGGCTGCCCAAAAGCGGGCTGGGCTGCAGCAGGCGATGCAGCGGGAGCAGCTGCCGGCAGAGCGGGCAGCGCAGGCTCTTCTCCAGCTGCCCCCAGCAGCGGCTCACGCAGGCCCGGCACAGGTGGTGGCCGCAACCGGACACCATCACCGGATCCCGGAAAAGGTCCAGGCACACGGGGCAAGAGAGCGCGCCCCGAAGGCCTCCCAGATCGGCCATGGCCGCAGTTTGGAAAGCACAAAAGGATCCCTGGGAAACAGGGTGGGATTGGGGGGAGTGGGCGGGGCCTCTGTTAGCCCCGCCCTTTCGGGTGGAGGTGCTTAAGGGGGCGTGGCAGGCACCGCCGCCGATGAGTTTTCATCGTTTCCTCCACGTCCGAGCTTTGCGATCGCTTAGTGCGCTTTGGAATTTGGGAAGAACGCGGCTGGATCAGGCCAGTGGCCCAGCCAAGGCCAATTAGTGCCAGATTTACGTATAAGCTAAACAAGCTATAGCTTAGATCGGGTCCCCCCACAAAATTTAAAAGGAAAAAAACCTGGATGTACACTTCCAAAATATAAGATAACAAAACAAAAAGAAAATCCCACAATTGCATTGTACAGGTTAAAACACTTGAGTTCATATTAATAAAGCTATTTATAATTATTAGTAGTTTGCATCCTATATTTACATCTATTATTTCATGTTATAGCAAGTTTCTAGAGACCAGTCTTTGTAAACTGTGTTTCTCAATGAACTTTTGTTATTGCCAAATGCCAATGTGCTTGCATTATTAAGTTTGTTATGAATAAAGAATAATTATAAGTTAGAGCTTAATCATTATTTCACTATTAATATACTTCTCAATTGTATTTCAGTTCAACAATTACTTTTGATAAAATACATATTTTCTTATGTGCAAATGGCTTTAGATACCTATTAGGTCCATCAATTACCCTATAGCATATATTCAACACAAAAAACAGCGGCAATTTGTTGTTGACAAAGGACAGCTGGACATTTAAAGGGCCCCATTACCTTCAGTAGCTGAGGGCCTCATGAAACCTAAATCTGGCCCTGGCCAGCATCCTGATCTCACAGTGGCCGACCAGTGGGAAACCAGCGAGCGGCGCAGGAGCGCAAGGGTGTCCTCCCCTCCTGTGTTTTCCAGCAAGTGGGATTCAAAAGCATTACTGCCTCTCAGTGCCAGAGGCAGAGCGTAGCCTTCATGGCTAGTAGCCATGGATGCCTTTCGCTCCATGAATCCCCTTTTAAAGCCTTCCAAGTTGGGGGGCCGTTGCTGCCTCCTGGGCAAGCGAGTTCCACGGTTTGAGAGGGAAGGAGACGCTTTGGCAGATCATAACAATGCTCTAATGGTCTAAACCACTGAGCTTCTTGGGCTTGCCGATCAGAAGGTTGGCGGTTCGAATCCCCACGACGGGGTGAGCTCCCGTTGCTCGGTCCCTGCTCCTGCCAACCTAGCAGTTCGAAAGCATGTCAAAGTGCAAGTAGATAAATAGGTACCTCTCCAGCAGGAAGGTAAACGGCGTTTCCGTGCGCTGCTCTGGTTCGCCAGAAGCGGCTTAGTCATGCTGGCCACATGACCCGGAAGCTGTACGCCGGCTCCCTCAGCCAATAAAGCAAGATGAGCGCACAACCCTAGAGTCGTCCGTGACTGGACCTAACGGTCAGGGGTCCCTTTACCTTTTACAATGCTTAACAAAACAAGTAGCAAACACGCAACCTCTAAATAAGGGTTGTGAGAGAAGCAACAATGGGAGAGAGGGCTGCTGCTTCCCGGGGCCATCTATAGAATAAAAACCGATTGGTCCTTAATTTGAAGGCACTATCAGACAATTCCTGTGAACTGGACAACGAAAGTGCCAAGAAAAAATGTATACTGCCATCTATTGGCAAAGGTACTTATTTGCAATTACAATAAAATTGGAGCAAAACCGACAAAGAATCTTGCAGTGCTTTAAAGATGAACAAAGTTTAAACTTCCATTGGCTATTTATTTATTTACTATGTTTATATCCCTCCTGCAAGGAGATCAAGGCAGTGCACATGGTTCTCACCTCTCCGTTTTATCTTCACAACAACCCTGTGGGGTAGGGTTAGAGACTGAGAGATTGGCTGGCCCAAGGTCATGGCTGAGCAGGGATTTGAACCCAGGTCCTAGAGTCCATTTTATCAGATGGAATAGAGTAGAATTTCCTGATTACTGTAATTGGAACCCAGCAGTTCCACACTGGAGCTATTGTAACAACAACAACAAATATTTTTATATATTTGCCCCTGACGGGACTCAAGGCAATTTACAGATTCATCTCATAATCGTGGGTGACTACAAAATATAGAGTTAGGGAGAAAGAGATTTAGCAGCCTGACTGATTCACTTCCACTGGCAAGCCACACGTGGAGAGAACTAATTTGCTGGAAATGTTTGGATATGGAGGTTTTTCACTCCTTGCAGTTCAGCTCCTGAGGGCCAAGTTGTTGCTGTTGCCAAGTTGTTGTTGTTGGTGGTGGTGGTGGTTCTATTATTCCTCCATTAACTGCCCTGCTGGATATAAACCTGCCTCATTCCTGGGTTAAGTACTCCTTCACATAATGGCTATGCATTGGCCTGTCTGAAGACCCCAGATCTTCTGGCTGTAGAGATTACTTAAATAACAAAAGAGAACTGCTGAAAGGCAAGACAAACTAAGTAGGAAAGGCTGGTGTCTTCCTCCTTATTGTTCTGTGCTCTTCATAAAATAATTCAGGGTCACCTCAAGAATCAGCCATTAGTTTTTAAAACTTCCCTTTTGCAACCTGAGGCTCTGGATTAATTCTGATACTGTCTTTAAGTATCAGGGGCCAGGGAGAAAGTGTAGAAACTTTAGGCTCCAGTTCTCCTGATTTGCCCAGGCTTTCTTTATCCTGTTGGCTTTAGGTCCTATTCGTGGTAGTAAATAAGCACTTTCATTTTGCCTCCATCATGCATTCTGGGAATGTTTAAAAATATATATACTGGTATCTTCAGGCGAGTTGCTAGAGGTTTTCCACCCCCTTCCTCAGGAAAGTAGAAAAAAAATCTAATGTTATCTAGTCCACTACAGTGGTACCTCAGGTTAAGTACTTAATTCGTTCCAGAGGTCCGTACTTAACCTGAAACTGTTCTTAACCTGAAGCACCACTTTAGCTAATGGGGCCTCCTGCTGCCGCCGCAGCCCGATTTCTGTTCTCATCCTGAAGCAAAGTTCTTAACCTGAAGCACTATTTCTGGGTTAGCGGAGTCTGTAACCTGAAGCATATGTAACCTGAGGTACCACTGTATTCTGTTCCCTCCTCTGCCAGCTACAGGATTCAGGGAAGCCCCTGCCAACCAGAGTTCCCTGGGACGAGGGATTGATTTGTTAAACCGCTCTGGGAATTGTAGGTCTGTGAAGGGCTCCTAACAATTCTCAGCACTCTTCACACGCTACAGTTCCCTGGGGAAAGTTATGACTCTTTAAAGTGACATTGTACTGCTCTAAATGTAGAGTGCAGATGGGTCCTTAGTGGCAGAGTGTATGCTAGGGTTGCCGCATAGTTGGGATTTAGCCATTGGGAATCACTGAAAAAAGGCTGAACGACTTTGGCCAACAAAACTTCGCCTGGAAAAGCTCAACATTTGTGTCTGGATTTTTCATTTTCTGAAATGTTGCAAAACTAGCACATGCTCTGCAGACAGAAGGTCCCAACTTTGATCCTAGGTCTCTCCAGTGAAAAGGATCAGGTAGCAAACAATAAGAGAGGCCTCAGGGTGAGACTCTGGAGATCTGACCCAGGGATGGGGGAACCTGTGTGGAACTCCAGGTGTTGCTGGACTACAGCTGCCAATAATCCCCAACAGTTGACCACAGCTAATGAGTGTTGGAGGCGATCAACATTTGGAGGGCCACCAGAATGTGACATCTGCCACATTCTCCTGAGCCACCGTGGTGTAATGCATTTCTCTGAGAATGCTGCTCTAGACCAGACATCCCCAACCTTCAGCCCTCCAATGTTTTGGACTACAATTCCCGTCATCCCTGACCACTGGTCCTGTTAGCTAGGGATCATGGGAGTTGTAGGCCAAAACATCTGGAGGGCTGCAGGTTGGGTATGCCTGCTCTAGACCCACAGCAGAGGGTGGGGTGGGGCTTGCTATTTCACTCTACAGTGGTGCCTCGCAAGACGAAAATAATCCGTTCTGTGATTCTCTTCGTCTAGCAGTTTTTTCGTCTTGCAAGCAAGCCCATTGACGGATTAGCGCTATTAGCAGCTTTTAGCGGCTTATCTGCTGATTGGATCAGCTGATAAGCGGCTTAGCGGCTTAGAAAAAGGGGGGGGAGGGAAAAAAACCAGCAGGAACTCGCAAGGCATTGTCGTCTTGCGAAGCAAGCCCATAGGAAATTCGTTTTGCGAAGCACCTCCAAAACGGAAAACCCTTTCGTTTAGCGAGTTTTCCATCTTGCGAGGCATTCGTCTTGCAGGGCACCACTGTATTTTTTCTTATTATCTCCTTTGACATTCCTCTCTCTCATTCTGAAAGCTCAGTTAAGAACAAAACGTTTGGAAGGCCGCAAGTTCCTCATCTCTTGAGTCCATAATACTGGGCTAAATGGACAAACCATCTAACCTAGCATAAAGCTTATGTGTAGTTCGTCACTTTTACAGTATTTTGTATGTGTTTATGTGTGTTTACATTTTAAAAAAATAAGCAGCTTTTGACACTTAGGTGGTTTTGCATTAAAAAAATTGACTGCTTTGTAAAATATTAATTAAAAAAAAATCAAACCTTAAAAGGAGCTTGTGTGTGGCAGTGGCTACACAGGCATGATTGGGTTTATACTACTGCTCTGCCTCTTGAGTGGCTGGGGAAGCCCAGCCAGATGGGCGGGGCATAAATAATAAATTATAATTATAATTATTAATATTATTGAGAAGGTCGGACCATGTTCCACGCATCCTCCTTTTCACTGATGGCTCCCATGACATGTGGCCTTTTCAGCAAACAGGTAAAAATACTTGCTTTATGCTCCCAGGCTTCTAAATAAACATTTTAGGATGTCTTTGATCTTTTACGCCACCGATATCCACAGCAGTTTTTTATTCTGCTTTAGGTATTACAGTCGTACCTCGGACGTTGAACGGAATCTGTTCTGGGAGTCCATTCAACTTCCAAAATGTTTGACTTCCAAGGCGTGGCTTCCAATTAGCTGCAGGAGTTTCCTGCAGCCAATTGGAAGCCACAGAAGCCCCGCTGGACGTTCAGCTTCCAAAGAACATTCGCAAACTGGAACACTCACTTCCGGGTTTGCGGCATTCAGGAGCCAAAACATCTGACTGCTAAGGCGTTCATCAACCAAGGTACGACTGTATATTTTCCATGTCACGGTTATAACATTGTACAGTCAGCTAGAAAACCTCACTGGTTGAGTGGTAAAAAAAATGTAGGAAATAAATAAGTAAAAACAGACCTGTGAGGGGTATGGCCTGGGGAGAATTTTGAGGGCCAGATAGGGGGACGCAGAGGGCCACATTCAGCCTTGGAATCTGAGGCACTGTATACCTCTTACTACCAAGGACAGACGAGATATGATTCTTGATAATGGCCAGAATATGAACTTGCTGAGGTGACTGAGCTGCTTGCTCTCAAGACAGAATGTCAACAAAGAAAGGGCAGGTGTCTGGTTCAACCCAGGAAAAATTCCTGCCTGAAACTCTATACTAAGCCAGAGAGGTTAATGGTCTGACTAAGCACAAAGTAGCTCCCTAAGTTCCCATGGACCAACAGTATAAACCTGTGATGTATTTTTGTGTGACAGAGGCAAAGACACGGATCTGTATGGAACAGGTTTTTATTCAGGCGGAAATTGCGTTTTCCTACATCCACATGTGTTAAAAGGCCATTAAGGGAGAGCCCATCAGGACTGAATTTCTTGTCGGAAAGGCTGAAGGTGTACGGTCTCACCAAGCTTTGCTCTGTGGCAGATAATGGACTACAACTCCCCATCAGCCCCAGCCAGCATGGCCAATGGTCAGGGGTGATGGAAGTTGTAGTCCACCAAACATCTGGAGGACCAAAGCCCCTCTCTATCCTTGCTCTAACACAGGGTGTATGAAGTAGGAGAACAAAAGTGCACAGAATAAATCCCCAACTTGGAGGCGGGGCGAGGGGGTTGTTTTTTTCAGATACCCTCTTCCCACTTTGGAGGTTATTTGTGCCATGGATAGGGGTGGCTGGTGCAGAAGCGGCGGGGGTTCTTATCAGGAAAACGACAATTAAAAATTTGGACCAAGAGATTTTCAAGAACTAACAACCAGACAACAGCCGGGTCAGGCAAGTTGTGTCACATACAGACAAAGGAGGACGTAGGCTGGATTAAAAAAACAGTCTTATTTTATGGAGGAGCAAAAAAATGTCTTTCAGATCAGAATAGTGGTCACAGAGCAGATGGGAGTGGGGGCGGCATTTCTCAGCCCAGAATCCATTCTCAGCGGCTGCATGACGTGAGAGACAAGGTCAGGCCAAAAAAGCCCATCAGTGGCAGAGCAGGGATTTGTATACCCCTTCCCTGCAGACCTGCCAAAGCAAGCTTGATATTTTGGACGCATCGGAAGGGATGAAAGCGCACAAGGGAGAGCCATTGGAGATAAAGTCGATCTTTCCTCCATCCCTGCCTGCCAAGGCTCAGGAAGGCAAATATCTCTCCATCTTGCCAAGGGGCCTGGCCCATATCAGCTTCCACTGTCCTTTCACCATATGGAGGGTTGTGGGGCTCAAACCGCCCCCGCCCCACGTTCCTGGTGCAACTGGGAGAGATGCAAGAAGGGTCGAACCTAGCATAGTTCTGAGTCAGGGTGTGGCTGTCGCAAGAGTTTGCTTGGGAGCCCAATCAAAACAGCAGCCAAAGTTACAGCGCGCAAGTGTGCTGATTGCAGTCTCAGCTTAGGTTGGTCTGTTGCGCCAAGAAGGTGCCCTCGGAGCTGACCTCTCCAGGAGAAGGGAGAGGCTGCCCCTCAACCGAACAGCCCAGTTACACAGCTCCCGACTGGTGCTTGTACTTCCTGTGCAGATTGAGCAAGTTCTTGCGCAGGAACATCTGCCCGCAGTCGGCGCAGGTGTACGTCTCCTTCCCGCTGTGCATTTGCCAGTGCACGGCGAGGCTGTGGCTGAACCAGAAGCTCTGCCCGCACAGCCCGCAAAGGTGGGGACTCTCCTGGCTGTGGGTTCTCCTGTGCTTGTTGAGGTTGGAGCTCGAGCTGCAGCGAAAGTCGCAGTCGGGGCATTTGAATGGCTTCTCCCCCGTGTGGATTCGCGTGTGGACGGTCCGGGCATGTTCAGAAGGGAAGGCTTTCCCACAGTGAGTGCACAGAAAGGGCCTCCTCTTGTGTGCGTTCTCGTGTCTCACAAACTGGTCTTGGTTCTCGAAGAACAGGTGACAGTAGCTGCACTCATACCTCGGCTCTGTTTCCTCCGATTTCCACTCCCTGGGAACACCCTCGTCCCGAGAAGCTGGGCTTTGGGGTTCTGCTGCCATCGGAGTCTGTGGCTCATCACTGCCTCTCTCCTTCTTGCAGATCTGCAGAGATGTGTTACCTGCTTCTCCCGACAGTGTCAGCTGCACTTTGGGCTGCTGATGGGCATTCTGGAGTTCATCTGCAGCTTGGACTCTTTCGCAGCTCTGCAAAGGGCTTCTTTCAGGCAAGGGTGACAACTCCGGCAGGTCTTCTTGCCCAGCGATATCAAGGGCATCGTAGTTTCCTGCCGTGCTACTCCCAGAGTCTGAGTTGCCTTTCGGGGAAGCAGCTGTGTGTTGGTTCCTTTGATGGCCGCTGCAAGTTTCTACCTCCTTGCAGGCCTCTGGGGAGCTGGGTTCCCATCTTGGCATCTCCTCCATGTTCTGAAGAGACGCATTCTGGAGTTCATCTGCAGGTGTGGCTGTTTCGCAGCTCTGCAGAGGGCTTCTTCCAGGCAAGGGTGACAACTCCTCCAGGTCTTCTTGCCCACCGATGACAACAACATCATATTCTCCTGACGTGCAACTCCCAGTTTCCGAGTTGCCTTTGCATTCCCTATCCAGCACTTTTTTGGGCCCCTTCTTGGATGGAACAGTGGTCAACATCTCTAGTGTGGCACTTCTGATAGTCTCTGGTTCGGATTTTGTGGAGAACGTTGTCTGGGATGGCAGGCAGAAGCTCCATTCTCCTGGTTCACAGTCCTTTGGGGAACCTCTGAGCAAACTGGAGGATGTAGCTGTGTGTTGGTTCCTTTGAGGGCCACAGCAAGTTTCTACCTCCTTGAAGGCCCCTGGGGAGCTGCGTTTCCATCTTGGCATCTCCTCCATCTTCTGAAGAGACGCATTCTGGAGTTCATCTGCAGCTTGGACTCTTTCACAACTCTGCAAAGGGCTTCTTCCAGGCAAGGGAGACAACTCCTCCAGGTCTTCTTGCCCACCAATGACAACAACATCATATTCTCCTGACGTGCAACTCCCAGTTTCTGAGTTGCCTTCGGATTCCCATTCCAGCCCTTCCCGTGGCCCCTTCTTCAATGCAGCAGTGGTCAACATCTCTAGTGCAGCACTTCTGATATTCTCCGGTTCGGATTTTGTGCAGAACGTTGCCTTGGGTGGCAGGCAGAAGCTCCATTCTCCTGGTTCACAGTCCTTTGGGGAAATTCTGAGCAAACTGGAGGAAGCAGCTGTGTGTTGGTTCCTTTGAGGGCCACAGCAAGTTTCTACCTCCTTGCAGGCCTCTGGGGAGCTGGGTTCCCATCTTGGCATCTCCTCCATGTTCTGAAGTGACGCATTCTGGAGTTCATCTGCAGCTTGGGCTCTTTCGCAACTCTGCAAAGGGCTTCTTTCAGGCAAGGGTGACAACTCCTCCAGGTCTTCTTGCCCAAAGATATCAAGGGCATCGTAGTTTACTGCCATGCTACTCCCAGAGTCTGAGTTGCCTTCGAAGGAAGCAGCTGTGTCTTCTTCCCCTCTGATGGAAACAGCATCATATTCTCCTGACATGCAACTCCCAGTTTCTGAGTTGCCTTCGGATTCCCATTCCAGCCCTTCCCTTGGCCCCTTCTTCAATGCAGCAGTGGTCAACATCTCTAGTGCAGCAATTCTGATAGTCTCTGGTTCGGATTTTGTGGAGAACGTTGCCTGGGGTGGCAGGCAGAAGCTCAGTTCTGCTGGTTCACAGTCCTTTGGGGAACTTCTGAGCAAACTGGAGGATGTAGCTGTGTGTTGGTTCCTTTGAGGGCCACAGCAAGTTTCTACCTCCTTGCAGGCCTCTGGGGAGCTGCGTTTCCATCTTGGCCACATCTCCATCTTCTGAAGAGACGCATTCTGGAGTTCATCTGCAGGTTTGGCTCTTTCGCAGCTCTGCAGAGGGCTTCTTTCAGGCAAGGGTGACAACTCCTCCAGGTCTTCTTGCCCACCGATGGAAACAGCATCATATTCTCCTGACGTGCAACTCCCAGTTTCTGAGTTGCCTTTGGGGGAAGCAGCTGTGTCTTCTTCCCCTCTGATGGAAACAGCATCATATTCTCCTGACGTGCAACTCCCAGTTTCTGAGTTGCCTATGAGGGAAGCAGCTGTGTGTTGGTTCCTTTGAGGGCCGCTGCAAGTTTCTACCTCCTTGCAGGCCTCTGGGGAGCTGGGTTCCCATCTTGGCATCTCCTCCATGTTCTGAAGAGACGCATTCTGGTGTTCATCTGCAGCTTGGGCTCTTTCACAACTCTGCACAGGGCTTCTTTCAGGCAAGGGTGACAACTCCGGCAGATCTTCTTGCCCACCGATGACAACAACATCATATTCTCCTGACGTGCAACTCCCAGTTTCCGAGTTGCCTTTGCATTCCCTATCCAGCACTTTTTTTGGCCCCTTCTTGGATGGAACAGTGGTCAACATCTCTAGTGTGGCACTTCTGATAGTCTCTGGTTCGGATTTTGTGGAGAACGTTGTCTGGGATGGCAGGCAGAAGCTCCATTCTCCTGGTTCACAGTCCTTTGGGGAACCTCTGAGCAAACTGGAGGATGTAGCTGTGTGTTGGTTCCTTTGAGGGCCACAACAAGTTTCTACCTCATTGCAGGCTTCTGGGGAGCTGCGTTTCCATCTTGGCCGCATCTCCATCTTCTGAAGAGACGCATTCTGGAGTTCATCTGCAGGTTGAGTTCTTTCGCAACTCTGCAAAGGGCTTCTTTCAGGCAAGGGTGACAACTCCTGCAGGTCTTCTTGCCCACCAATGGAAACAGCATCATATTCTCCTGATATGCAAATCCCAGTTTCCGAGTTGCCTTTGGGGGAAGCAGCTGTGTGTTGGTTCCTTTGAGGGCCGCTGCAAGTTTCTACCTCCTTGCAGACCCCTGGGGAGCTGGGGTTCCATCTTGTCCACATCTGCATGTTCTGAAGAGATGCATTCTGGAGTTCATCTGCAGCTTGGGTTCTTTCGCAGCTCTGCAAAGGGCTTCTTTCAGGCAAGGGTGACAACTCCTGCAGGTCTTCTTGCCCAAAGATATCAAGGGCATCGTAGTTTACTGCCATGCTACTCCCAGAGTCTGAGTTGCCTTCGGGGGAAGCAGCTGTGTCTTCTTCCCCTCTGATGGAAACAGCATCATATTCTCCTGATGTGCAACTCCCAGTTTCTGAGTTGCCTTCGGATTCCCATTCCAGCCCTTCCCGTGGCCCCTTCTTCAATGCAGCAGTGGCCAACATCTCTAGTGCAGCACTTCTGATATTCTCCGGTTCGGATTTTGTGCAGAACGTTGCCTGGGGTGGCAAGCTGAAGCTCCATTCTCCTGGTTCACAGTCCTTTGGGGAAATTCTGAGCAAACTGGAGGAAGCAGCTGTGTGTTGGTTCCTTTGAGGGCCGCTGCAAGTTTCTACCTCCTTGCAGGCCTCTGGGGAGCTGGGTTCCCATCTTGGCATCTCCTCCATGTTCTGAAGAGACGCATTCTGGAGTTCATCTGTAGGTTGGGCTATTTCGCAACTCTGCAGAGGGCTTCTTTCAGGCAAGGGTGACAATGGTGGCAGGTCTTCTTGCCCACCGATGGAAAAAGCATCATATTCTCCTGACGTGCAGCTCCCAGAGTCTGAGTTGCCTTCGGGGGAAGCAGCTGTGTCTTCTTCCCCTCTGATAGAAACAGCATCATATTCTCCTGACGTGCAGCTCCCAGAGTCTGAGTTGCCTTTGGGGGAAGCAGCTGTGTGTTGGTTCCTTTGAGGGCCGCTGCAAGTTTCTACCTCCTTGCAGGCCTCTGGGGAGCTGGGTTCCCATCTTGGCATCTCCTCCATGTTCTGAAGAGACGCATTCTGGAGTTCATCTGTAGGTTGGGCTCTTTTACAACTCTGCAGAGGGCTTCTTTCAGGCAAGGGTGGCAACTCCGGCAGGTCTTCTTGCCCACCGATGGAAACAGCATCATATTCTCCTGACGTGCAACTCTCAGTTTCCGAGTTGCCTTTGGATTCCATTTCCAGCCCTTTCCTTGGCCCCTTCTTCAATGCAGCAGTGGTCAACATCTCTAGTGCGGCACTTCTGATAGTCTCTGGTTCGGATTTTAAGGAGAACGTTGTCTGGGATGGCAGGCAGAAGCTCCATTCTCCTGGTTCACAGTCCTTTGGGGAACCTCTGAGCAAACTGGAGGAAGCAGCTGTGTCTTGGTTACTTTGAGGGCCACTGCAGGTTTTTACCTTCTTGCAGGCCTCTGGGGAGCTGGGTTTTCTTCTTCTCCCTTCCTGCTGACAGAAGCAGGATCTGGCCTGCTTACCAACTAGCTGCACCTTTTGCTGAGATCTCCTCCTTAACATCATGGTTTGTGATCTCAACTGCCACTGGACACAGGCTGTTTTCTGCTTGTTACCCTGGAGACGGGCTCTTTTGGAACAGTGTCTTTGATGAACCTGCTGATCTTTGCTGTGGTCGTCTTGCATGTAACGCACAATAACACAGTCTTTTCCTGATAGCTTTCTCTTAGATTCCACTGGCTGGCTGACAGAGACGTTCTCTTCTCTGCAGTTGTGTAAGGAGTTTTGCTGGGATTGTTCGGATAATTCCACTTGCACCTGAACATGCATTCCTCCCTGCTCAGAAACATCCAGAATCTCCATGTCAGATGCTTCTGCCAACGCCAGAGACTGTGTGTTTTCTTCCTCAGTGTCCTGTAAAATGTTTCTTTCTACTGTGCTTGATGCTGTCGGTGGCTCAGTGTTTACGGGTAGTTCTCCCTGATTCTTCTCCTCAGGGTGGACGCCATTTGCAGAATTCAAAATGGCACCTTCCCCCTCAGCCCTGAGGAGCTTTTTATGGCATTTCTTGTTCAGCTGGGTTTTTTCATGTCTCTTCAGATGCCACATCTCAACAAACCCTTTCCCACACACACATTTGAAGGGCTTTTCTGCCAAGTGGGTCTTTTGATGCCTGGTGAGGTGATATTTGTAATCAAAGCGTTTCCCACATTTAAAGCATCGCCATGGTGCTTTCCTTCTGTGAGGATTCCCACGCTTCAGGGAGCGGGGATGGTCTGTGGTCACTTTTTGGTCAGCGTTTGAGCGTTTGGAGAGCTTTTTCCTCACATGGCCTCTCTGGTGGGAAGCAAGGTAGTTCTTCTGATAGAAGCTTTTCCCACACTCCAAACATCGGTAAGGCTTCTTTTTTCTCCTGTGGATTCTCTCGTGATTGACGAGCAAACTTTTTGTTCTTGTGTGCTCCCCGCAGTACTGGCATTTGTAGACTTTGCCCTCCATGTAGGTTTTTAGGTGCTTGGAAAGGCTTAAGCTACGAGCCACGCTGCGAGTGACAACGCCGTCCCTCGGGTCTGTATGGGGCTGCAGTTCTGTGTGGATTCTTTCAGATACAGAGAGACTACTCTTCAACCTGGGCCTTCCGACAGGTTTTTGTTTTTTGTGGGTTGCCTTGTGTTGGAGAAGGTTGTCCTTTCGAGAGAAACGTTTCACACAGTAGGGGCATTTATAGGATCTCCCTCTTCTGTGGAGTTTCTCGTGGTTAGTGAGAGGACCCCTTCCACTCAGGCATTTCCCACAGTACTGGCATTGATAGACCTGTTCCCCACCTGGAGTTCTTGAGTGCTGGGAAAGGTTAAAAGCATTTGTGACTTTCCCCCCGTCTGTCGGGACTGCAGAGAGATTTTCTGCCGTGTGGAAGATTCTGGAAGGAGAGGGGGTATAGTTGGCGTTCATTCTCACGGGGCGCTCGCAGGCTGCCTTTCTCCAGTGGGTCACCTCATGCTGGAGAAAACTGTACTTATGAAGGAAGCTTTTCTGACACTGGGAACATTTGTAGGGCATCTCTTCCCTGTGGATTCTCTCGTGATCAACGAGCAAACTTTTGGTCCGCATACATCTCCCACAAAACTGGCACTTGTAGAGATTTTGGGGCGTCCCCTGCTGTCTATCAGCGCCAAGGCCCGATAAGAAAGTTCCCTCAGAGGCTGCAGGAGGTCTCTTCTCAGGAGCATCAGGGAAAATGGCCGCCCTCTCTTCTCTCTCTCCCTTGGGAGGGCTGCCCTCCCTCTCCCTCGCGTGGATTTTCTGGTGTCTGTCAAGGTGCTCCTTTCGGGTGAAGGCTTTCTCACATTCGGGACATCGATAGGGCCGCTCTGCCGTATGGCTATTCAGGTGCGCTGTCAGGGTGCGCTTCCGCTGGAAACGCATCCCACACTCGGAGCATTTAAAAGGCCTTTCTCGCAAGTAGGCCTTGGGGTGCTTCCTTGGGCTGGGGTGTTTGTAACCCCTCTCTTCTGCGTGGCCTCTCTGGTGACTGGCAAAGGCCTTTTTGGCTGTGAACCTTTCCCCACAGCAAGAACATTTATAGGGGCACTCGCCAGAATGAGTTTTCTGGTGTCTGAGGAGGGATGCTTTTGTTCTGAAGGCCTGGCCGCAGTCCAGGCAGGTCCTCTGAGGCTCCCTTCTGGAAGCCTTCTTTTTGGCTGTGGACGGAGCAACGTCGCCGACTTCTGTCGCGCTACACTTTATCTTCCCCAGCTGGGCCCGTGGGGGCTTCTTCAGCTGAGGCCTATTCTTGGAGGCTTCCGTTTGCTTCATGCCCTGGCATCCATTCCCCTTGAAGATGTCCAGTATGCTTCTACGAAGGATCGTCAGCTTGCGACCTCCACGTGGCCGTTTCTGTTCTTCAGCTTCACTTTCCTGCTCATCCTCTGCAGGGAACAGAAGGGAGAAGGATATACAAAAATGGGATCGTTATGAGAGCAGAGAAAAAGCCATCCAGGCCAACAGCTGCCGCCACATCTCATGGCAGTCAATTTCACAAATTATGCACTGCGTGAAATAGTTTTGTGCGTCTCGATGACAACAGATTCCGTTGGGGGTCCCACGCATAAAAACACTATGTGCTAGTAAGGGGAGTGGGGAGAAAACACTTGCTATTCACTTCCTTTCCCCGCCGGCAGGTGGCCTGAAAAATCTCTAAAACTGCTCCTTTATTCCATCCAGTCAAGACTTCTTTCCTCCCTCCATTTCTGACTTATTCTTCCTGGCCTTTAAAATGCTTCTTCCCTTCTTTCGATGTAATTTGCAGAAAAGGCAATATTTTATTTGGTAAAAATATTTTTTTATTTTGCTTTCTTCTTTGGGGAGGAGAAGAAGCAGGTGTCTGAGAACAAACGGGTATGTTGCGAAACATATGGCAGTGTGGCATAATGGTTAGAGTGTTGGGCTATGACCTGGGAGAGCAGGGTTCGAATCCCCAGTCAG
Organism: Podarcis liolepis; assembly: GCF_965112155.1. Lineage (NCBI taxonomy): Eukaryota > Metazoa > Chordata > Lepidosauria > Squamata > Lacertidae > Podarcis > Podarcis liolepis. The sequence continues at coordinate 106,506,193 of NC_139555.1, read as the reverse complement.
CCAGGAAGCTCGCTGGATGGCCTTGGGCCAGTCACCATCTCTTAGCCTAACCCAACCTCACAGGGTTGTTGTGAGGATAAAACGGGGAAGGGAATCATGCTTACCACCGTGAGCTCCTAGGAAGATAAAGGTGGTATATAAATGCAATTAATTAATGAATATGTGCATGTTTGTACAGAAAGGAACTACCGTATTTTTTGCTCTATAAGACTCACTTTTCCCCTCCTAAAAAGTAAGGGGAAATGTGTGTGTGTGTTATGGAGTGAATGCAGGCTGCACAGCTATCTCAGAAGCCAGAACAGCAAGAGGAATTGCTGCTTTGACTGCGCAGCGATCCCTCTTAATGTTCTGGCTTCTGAGATTCAGTTCCCCCCCCCTTGTTTTCCTCCTCCAAAAACTTGTGGTCTGGTGTGTCTTATAGAACGAAAAATACAGTACTTTCACTTGCTATCCAAAGCAGTATCTGTTTTGGTCTCTTGCACTAAAAATAAAAATCCTCAGGATACTTATTTGAGAGTAGCCCTGCCAGATCCAGTGGGTTGTATTCAATGTAATACTAATACAGGGCACAAGGATTTCAGCTAGCAGAATGGTACTTCTCCTACCCCGAATGTCCCCTATGTCTGTTCTAGGGGTATCGGGCCCCCACCCAAACACTCCAGAATAGATTTGGGGAGGAGTGCATGCAGGGCAAGGAAAGGAAAGGAAAGGGAGGAAGCCCCACTGTGCCAGCAGTAATGTTTATGTTAACAGAATGAGCAAGTGGAATACAGTGGTGCCCCGCAAGACGAATGCCTCGCAAGACGGAAAACTCGCTAGACGAAAGAGTTTTCCGTTTTGGAGGTGCTTCGCAAAACGAATTTCCTATGGGCTTGCTTCGCAAGACGACAATGTCTTGCGAGTTCCTGCGGGTTTTTCCCCCTCCCCCCCTTTTTCTAAGCCGCTAAGCCGCTTATCAGCTGATCCGATCAGCAGATAAGCCGCTAAAAGCCGCTAATAGCGCTAATCCGTCAAAGGGCTTGCTTCGCAAGACGAAAAAACCGCTAGACGAAGAGAATCACAGAACAGATTCTTTTCGTCTTACGAGGCACCACTGTACTTGAAAAACAAACAAGGACACAGGAACATAGACTAAGAATTACCATAATCTATCTGGGAAAAGTTTATAAAAATGATGCATGGTTGGGAGAAAGTGGATAGGACAAAGTCCTGCCCCCTCCCACCCAGGGCCGAATATAGGTTTGATGAGGCCCTAAGCTACTGAAGGTAATGGAGCCCTTTATATGTCCAGCTCTCCTTTGTCAACAACAAATTCTCACTGTTTTTTGTGTTGAATATATGCTATTGGCTAATTTATAGACCTAATAAGTATCTAAAACCATTTGTACATGTTGCCATGCAACCAGTCCATGCAGAATGTAGGCACCCTATACAGTGGTGCCTCGCAAGACGAAATTAATTCGTTCTGCAAGTTTTTTCTTCTTGCGAGTTTTTCGTCTTGCGAAGCACGGTTTCCCATAGGAATGCATTGAAAATCAATCAATGCGTTCCTATGGAGACCGTCCGGAGACAGAGGGGAAGCGCCGCGCGCCTTCCCCTCTGTCCCCGGACCTGTTTAAAGCAAGGGGCGGCGGGGAGAAGATTGCTTCAGCCTGTTGCCTGCCCTGCAATCTCCGGGGACAGAGGGGAAGGCGCGCGCGCCTTCCCCTCTGTCCCCGGACCTGTTTTAAAGCAAGGGAAGGGGCAGCGGAGAGAATCGCTTCTCCCCGTTGCCGCCCCTTGGTTCGTCTAGCGAGTTTTTCGTCTTCCGAGGCGTTCGTCTTGCGGGGTACCACTGTATATAGAAATGAGCAAACCAGTGATATTTTAGGGAGCAGGCTAGCATGTGGGGCCCATTACTTACATCATAGGAGCCTACGCAACACAAAACACTGTTGCTGTATGTAGGTCTTCTTTTATTTGTTTTTTATCTTATATTTTGGAAATGTACATCCAGTTTTTCCCCCCTTTAATTTTTTTGGGGGGGCCCAAGAGAGTGGGGCCCTAAGCTATAGCTTGTTTAGCTTATACGTAAATCCTGGACGCAAGAGATGTGCCTCTTTAGGACTCGCCATATTTTCATGGTTGTACATTGCTTTAAACTGTTCCCATCAACATGGTGCTTAAATGGTTGTAACATGCCCCGGGAAGGCTGGATAATAAGTTAGGAAGAAATGGTGGGATTTGGAGCACAGCCAAATGGTGGTAGCCTCTCCTTCCTTGGAGGTTTTTAAGCAGAGGTCGGGTGGCTGTCTGCCATGGATGCTTTAGCTGAGATTCCTGCATTGCAGGGGTCAGATTGGATGACCCTCAGGGTCCCCTTCCAAACTGACAGTTCTGGGATTCTATAGTGTTCCATAGGAGCTGTCTAAACAAAGGGCTTCCCTACACCAGGGGTCAGCAACCTTTTTCAGCCGTGGGCCAGTCCACCGTCCCTCAGACCATGTGGGGGGCTGGACTATATTTTCGGGGGGGGGGGGAATGAACGAATTCCTATGCCCTACAAATAACCCAGAGATGCATTTTAAATAAAAGCACACATTCCACTCATGTAAAAACACACTTATTCCCGGACCGTCCGCGGGCCAGATTGAGAAGGCGATTGGGCCACATCCGGCCCCCGGGCCTTAGGTTGCCTACCCCTGCTCTAGACAATCCTGACCTGAGCTTTCGGATGTACTGTTGTATTTCACCGGGCTTCTGTACAGATCCCACCACATCCCTGCCTTCGGCCATCGCTTCAGCGTCGGTTTCACCGGGCCTTCCTCTGCACTCTCCTCAGAGCTCTGGAGATCTGGGACCCAAGCGTCTTCCCCTCGATCCAGCCGGCTGAGCAGTTCGGACCCTTGGGCAGGGAATGTGCCTGAGGTGGGCACAAAGAGGAAGACGGAGTTGAGCAGAGTACATGAGAAAGAGAGAGAGAGAGAGCGCGAGAGCGCAGGGGGATCTTGGGTGAAGGGCAAATAAAATACAGCGGTACCTTGGGTTAAGAACTTAATTCGTTCCGAAGATCCGTTCTTAACCTGAAACTGTTCTTAACCTGAAGCACCACTTTAGCTAATGGGGCCTCCTGCTGCCGCTGCACCACCGGAGCACGATTTCTGTTCTCATCCTGAAGCAAAGTTCTTAACCTGAAGTACTATTTCTGGGTTAGCGGAGTCTGTAACCTGAAGCGTCTGTAACCTGAAGCATCTGTAACCCGAGGTACCACTGTACGAAGTCGGACAGCAGCTCTACGGACCTGACTGCAGCCACTGCCTGAGGGACCTCTATCTCCCCTCCAGCTGCTGGATCTGTGGCCTCTACTGGCTCTCCAGACCAGGACCTGCTTGCAGTTGCGAAAGCAGGACAGAGAACAGGACCCTGGGCAGGCAAACAGCACTGGAAACACCTGAAGCCCCAGCTAGGTGTGCATCAATTGCTGGGGAAGCTCTATAAAGCCTGCAAACCCTGGCAGCAGGAACATCCCTTTGATGGTGGAACAAGGGTGTTGTAATAATACAACAAAACAACACCACCACAAACTGACTTATAAGTATAAAACCAAATTTACTAGAATAATAGCTAGAATAGAGGTAGACTTATAACCATTCAAACAACCACCACCCTAAGGTGCCATGTGCAAAACAAAGCCTGGAGATACTGTAAACAGGGAGTGGATAAATGTACAACTCTATCTTAACAAGGGATGTGGATAGTGCTGTGGGTTAAACCATAGAGCCTAGGGCTTGCCGATCAGAAGGTCGGTGGTTCAAATCCCTGTGACGGGGTGAGCTCCCATTGCTTGGTCCCTGCTCCTGCCAACCTTGCAGTTTGAAAGCACGTCAAAGTGCAAGTAGATCAATAGGTACCGCTCCGGCGGGAAGGTAAACGGCGTTTCTGTGCACTGCTCTGGTTCGCCAGAAGCAGCTTAGTCATGCTGGCCACATGACCCGGAAGCTGTATGCCGGCTCCCTCGGCCAATAAAGCAAGATGAGTGCTGTAACCCCAGAGTCGTCTGCGACTGGACCTAATGGTCAGGGGTCCCTTTACCTTTTTATCTTAACAAGTTACATGTGCAGTAAACGTTATACAGACTGGATAAATGAACCGTTCAACAAATAGCGTAACTCCAATCACAGAATGGCAACCCCGTGCCGCCACAATGGCAAGGGTAGCACACTGGAGAATATGAAAACGTTTTTCAAAGCTGTTTTTCAAAGATTGAACTGGATGAGATGTTCTTCAACGGGTCTTGAGTTGGAAACACAAAGCCGTATGCGTGTTGTATTATTATTACTGTCACCACATTTGATACTTTGTGTTTATACGGAACAAGGGTGTTGGCCAGGCCCCTATGGTTTTAATGGGGGTGGGGTTTTCGCTTGGGTGAGTGTTGTTTACTAGGGGCGAGGTTGTTTCAAATTGGATTTCAGGTCTTTCCCAGCCCCAACCCTGGACACATTGGGACAATGCCAGCTCCAGATTTTGGCAGTCTCTTGGGCAAGACTCCTTCCATGGGCTGCAGCCGCAGGGCTAGAGAACTCTTGTCAATGTTGACATTTCCATTCCACCTTAAGGAGGAGATGTGTGGAACTGTTGTGTGTCACATGTCTGTTTACATTCCAGCACAGCTTGCTGGGAACTTCCGTTGTGTATAGCTTTTGCTTTTTCCTGTTCTCTCTGAGATGACGAGAGAGAGAGAGAGAGAGATGTTTCTTTGTCCTGATTTATGATTAATAAATCTGTAGTTGTAGTATGCTTCCACAAGCCTCACGCCTATTCTGTGTGCGCAGTTTGGTCTGCTGATAGTGTGCCCTGGCTCAGAAGCCCGGGTCGCTGATTTGCGTTGGAGCTGAGGTGATGGTCTTCGCAGCGGGACAGCTGGAAGGAGACAGCCCAGCAAGGGCTAGCCAGCTGGCCTCCCGTCCCTCTGCATGCTATCAGTGGGGTGGGGCCCCTCAGCAGCTGCCAACCTATGATGCCAGCCCTGTGCCAGCAGGAACTAATTCTGGGATCTTTCACGTGCCAGCAACAAACTCTGCGGCTGAGCGACTGCAGGTTTTGCCTACAGGCGAGAGGAAAAATGCTCAACAACCTCATGAAACTCTTAAACAATTTGAGAGACGAGCCAGTGACTCATGCCGCCATTGTTTAATCTGGAGTGGACTGATTTTGTGAATTATATATTTGTTCAAGAATCCTTACCGAGGGAGGCCATAGAGCAACAGCTCTCCTGCATGGCGTTCCTGCACAAGGCTCTCTGGCGACGGCCCGCAAGCAGACACGGCCCTTCGCTGGAGTGCACGGTCACCTCTACCAAGGCTTCAGGTACCTGGAACAGGAGGAATGGAAAAAAAGAAAGACCCTCACTCAGAGACTGCATGATAGCTTATGAGAGACAGTGTAGTGTAGTGGTTAGGGCAAGGTTCGGGGTGGATGGGAAATGGGTTCAAACCCTCATGTGGCCATGACGCTCCTGGGTAATTGTGGTAGCAAAGGTATCGATGGATCTTAAACTAAGACTTATACAACAGAAAATAATATTTAGACTCCATTACATTTACATAGAAAAGAACAGTCAAATGCAACTCTTTGTTGGAGATGTGATAAGGATGATGCCTCTTTGAAACAGATGTTCTTACAGTGTCCTGCTCTCACTAAGTTTTGGGAGAAAGTGTTGAACTGTATAAATTTGACAGTACAGAATTTTTTTAAAAAAAATCAGAGGAAAGTATTATTTTGAATTATATACCTATTACAGTGGTACCCCGCAAGACGAACGCCTCGCAAGACGGAAAACCCGCTAGACGAAAGGGTTTTCCATTTTGGAGGCGCTTCGCAAAACGAATTTCCCTATGGGCTTGCTTCGCAAGACGAAAGCCCATAGGGAAATCTCCGGGGACCTCTTTTAAATGCTAGCGGTGGGGAGCAAAGCCTTCCCCCCCCCCCCCCGGCCTTCAGAAGAGGTCCAGGAAGGCTGGTGGGGGCCGAAAGGCTTTGCTCCCCACCGCCAGCATTTTAAAAGCAGTCCGGGATAGCAGGGAAGCGCTTCCCGCTATCCCGGACGGCTTTTGAAGGCAGGAGAGGTCCGCGAAGCCTGGGTGCGCTGATCTCAGCGCGCGCAGGCTTCGGCATGCCGGCAACTCTCCGCAAGCAGCGGCAGCGCTGCCGCTGCTCGCGGAGAGGTCCGCGAAGCCTGGGCGCGCTGATCTCAGCGCGCGCAGGCTTCGGCATGCCAGCAACTCTCCACAAGCAGCGGCAGTGCTGCCGCTGCTTGTGGAGAGGTCCGCGAAGCCTTGGCCGGACAGCTTTTGAAGGCAGGCGGGGGGGACAAAGACTTTCGCCCCCCGCCAGCCTTCAGAAGAGGTCCAGGACCTCTTCTGAAGGCTGGCGGGGGGCAAAAGTCTTTGTCCCCCCTGCCTGCCTTCCCAGGGGCTTTTAAATCGCCCCAGACAGCGGAGAAGTCCTCCGCTGTCCCGGGGCGATTTTAAAATGCCGCCCGCCAGCATTTTAAGATCGCCCCGGACAGCGGAGAAGCCCTCCGCTGTCCCGGGGTTTTTTTAAATGCTGGGGTGGGTGGGAAGAAAAGCCCTTGTCCCCCCCCCAGCCTTCAGAAGAGGTCGGGGGACAGACTGTCCCCGGACCTGGTCTGAAGGCGGTTTCCCTAGGAACGCATTAATTGATTTTCAATGCATTCCTATGGGAAACCGTGCATCGCAAGACGAAAAACTCGCAAGAAGAAAAAACTTGCGGAACGAATTAATTTCGTCTTGCGAGGCACCACTGTATATGGAAGTAGACAACTGAACAATGAAAATGGATTCTGTGCACCCTAACTACAACCCAAAGGCTGGTAATTGATAAACTGGAAGAACAAAAATATGCTCCCCTTTAATAATCAATGGACTGAAGACATGACAGCACTCACAACATATGAGTGGCTTGCTTATTGAGGCACACTTTGGCTGGTTAAATATATTGATATGTGAAATGAGTTTATACAGATCACAGTAAATTATTAATAATCATATATGTATTAGTGCATATAAGAATCATAAATTATATATATTTTTATATGCACATATATGCATATATTACTTTTTCACTTCATTTTGTATAACTGAAAAAAACTTTAAAATATTTAAAAAACAGATAATGCCAGGGTAATACTTCAAGATTAAATAACATAATGTAATAATAATTATAGGGCACACATGTTCTTAAACTGTACCACATATATTTTTATTGGCTCAGGTAAAGATGCATACAGCATTTCTTTTAACAAAACTCCCTGGCTTTTGCCAAAGGCAACGCTGTTTCTCAACTGCAGGAGTGTAATACAACAAGTGTGGTCTGGAAATCTGAGTGATCTGCAGTAGATCAGCAAAGATTCTGACTCCCTCTTTTTTATATATAACAATAGCAAACAACAAAAAGTCTCATTCCCCCTTCTGAATTATGCTACCAAGATTTTAAAAACCTTTTTTGGGGGGGTGGGGGAGCACAGGAGTAGAGCTTAATGTGAGAGGACTCAGAGCTGAAGACCACTCTCAATTTAGGGGAAAAGACAGTGAAGTACAGGACATGTAACCAACCTTCAGAGTGGTAATGGGGAGTCAGTCCAGCCTACTTTTCAGGGTTGTTGTGAGAATGAAAAGGCACAGGGTGGGAGAAAACCAGGTTAGACTTAGAATGCAACCATAACCAAACCAAGAACTCATTAGGGGACCATAGGCAAACCATTGTTTGCTCAGCATCCATTCCTTAACTTCAGAATATGGCTAATCACGCTGGCCCATCTTAAAGGAACATGGCATGAAGCATTTTAGTACCTCAGATACAATACAGTGCTGCTCTTCCCCTTAACACCTGAATCCATTTTGACCTGATGTCCTCTCGGCCTGGCCCCTACCCCCACTGCCACCACACCTGCCCCTAGGGTAAGCTTTCTCTCTCCCCTCATCTTTCACCCACCCCACCAGAAACCCCCAAATCTCCCCTACTTGAGCCATCTTCGCCATTTCTCTTCCTCCGCCAGGAGTTTGGGATGATCCCGAATCAAGCAAGAGCTGGCTGAGTCCAAAAATATTCTTTTCTTCTCCGCAGCCTGTGGAGAAGCAAGAAGGGAAGTTTCAGAAAAGGCTTTCCTCCCTTGATGGTTCCAAGTGAGGAGACCCCATAAGTCAGATTTCTATCCCTCCTCCAAACACCATACTCTAAAATCTTGCTGGTTCAGGGCGTCAGTTATAATAATAATAATAATAATAATATTATAGCCAAGTCAAGTCCTTTGAAGGTGCTTTTTTGCATCTCAAGACCCAAGTAAAAGGCATCAGTTAAAATCTGCATAAAGGCGCACTAGCTAAAATCCAAATGCTTCCCTTTCCACACCCCCTCTCCCTTCAAACTCACCCTCCGGAGTTTCACCCATAAGGACGCTCTCCTAATTGATCTGGGCAGATTTAGAATCATGGAATTGTAGGGTTTGAGTAAACACTTACAATTAAGGGGGAAAGTGTATAAATTAAGGAGCAATAAATGGGAAAACTACCAAAAAATTGCAAGATGTAATTTGGAATGATATGGTATAAAAAGGATAAGAACAGAAGAATATTTAGCTGAAAGGTTTTTTAATTAAGGTAAGCAAAATAAGCAGAAGGAGCAAATATTTAAAGAACCAGAAGAGGAGGTTGGGGGAAGTCAAGGGGTGGGGGTGGGAAGACTTGGATTTATTTATTTTTATTATTGGGCTGAATATAAAATTATAAAACCTAATAAAAAATACTTTAAAAAAGAATCATGGAGTTGGAAGGGACCCCACAGGAATCTCAACTGAAGTATCCATGACAGATGGCCACCATCCAACCGCTGCTCAGAGAAGTTGGAGAGTTTCCTCTTTCTCTTTCTCTTTCTGCCTTTCGGTTTCCTTCTGGTTCCCATTATGGCCACCGCCATCAGAGTCACGGGCTCTCCCCTTCCTGGTTTGCTTACCTGGAGCCTCCAAACTCAGCTCAGGGACTCCCTGGCTCCAAGAGAAGTGGATCCACTTTCCAAGCCGGATGGAGATCTTCTCCAAATTCCCAACGATGCTGCGGACGAGCTGCAGCTGCTTTCATCCATGCCTCCTTCCCCAGGAGAGCGAAGTCCCGGAAGCAAGAGCGTCTGACCCAACAGTCCCAGGATGGCGGGGAAAGGAGGAGACAAAAAAAACCTCTCCCTCGCCCTCAAATGGCCAACTGAGGTTGCCATCTTTCCCTTTCGAGAATTGCTCCTGTGCTCTCAGCTGCTGCGGGCGGCAGGCTGAAATACACCGGGTGCAGTTCCCCCCCAGGACCGCGGCGCCCCTGCAGACAACTTTTTTCACTTCTTCGTTCTTTCCCCATTCCCCTTTTCAACCCAGAGTGCCTTCCCCTTTCCCAAAGCACCTGAGAACAACAATGGAACAATGGAAACGCCAAAAAAAGGAATGATAGAAAGGGATATTGTGGTTGCAGGGAAGTGTGTTTGTTGCCTGTCTGGCAATCCCCTCTGGCGCCTGGAAGTTGATAACAAAGACCAGTTTCTCTCTCTCTCTCTCTCTCCCCCTCTCCGGAGGCAGGAAGACCTTTTATCAGAGGAGTGTGCCTCTAGGCACCTGCAGAGTGCAATGTTTTCTGATACGCGTGCCCAACCCCCAAGAGATAAAGGTCCCATTGGCATTATATTTAAAGCAGTACCGTCCCACTTGGAAAAAAGCTCCCCCCCCAAAAAAAAAAGTCATAAGATGTGTAGTTTGTTGAGGGTGCTGAGAGTTGTTAAAGGTAAAGGGACCCCTGACCATTAGGTCCAATTGTGGCCGACTCTGGGGTTGCGGTGCTCATCTCGCTTTACTGGTCGAGGGAGCTTCCAGGTCATGTGGCCAGCATGATTAAGCCGCTTCTGGCGAACCAGAGCAGCGCATGGAAATGCTGTTTATCTACTTGTACTTTGACATGCTTTCAAACTGCTAGGTTGGCAGGAGCAGGGACTGAGCAACGGGAGCTCACCCAGTTGCGGGGATTCGAACCGCCAACCTTCTGATCGGCAAGTCCTAGGCTCTGTGGTTTAACCCACAGTACCACCCACTTTACAGTTACTTTCCTTCAATCCTAGGCACACTTACTTGAGAAAATGCTCTGTTCAATAATCCCGAGAAGGCTTCCTTCTGAGTAAATATTTTAATCAGCAAATGTGCAGTTGTATACAGTGATGGACCTAGATTTTGGGGGCCCTGAAATTATTTGGACTGTCCTGGGGGTCCCTTCGCAACCAACTAGGAGGTTTGTAGTAACTTCTTCAATGGGGTTGTTCCACAACAGATCGCCACACCATTGCAACATCTGAGCTCCTGACTCTCAAACTTTGGGATTGTTGAAATATATACAACAAAAAAGCAATCAATTTGAGTCACATGACTCAAATAGGGTCTCCTAGACCAAGAAAAATAATTAAGCAATCGGGGCCCCTCTGGGATTCAGGGCCCTGTAGTTTAAGCTTCATAAGTTTTATAATAGATCCGCCCCTGGTCCTATACTTACTTAGGAGTAATTTCCACTGGACTTTGTTGAATATTCTCAGACTACTTCAGCAAGCATGTCAAGGTGCAAATGAGGACAACCACTTTCACACGACCCATTTTACTCCGAAATGAAGTATGTCCCTTTTCTCTTAAAGGCCTGACTGCATTACCTCAAAAGGGAAATGAATTTTAAATTGTTGTTGTTGCTGTGGTTGTTAATTTGTATACCACCCTTCCTCCATAGACCTCGGGGCAGTTCACAACATACAAATACAAGATAAAAACGCAAAATATATAATAAAAACAAGAACAAAGAAACCCACAAACCAATAACTCCCTGCTTCCACAAACACATTTTAAAGGACATTGAATGTTAATCAGCCAAAGACCTGGTTAAGAGGAATGGTTTTTTGGGGTGGTTTCTGGCACCTAAAGGTATATATTGAAGACACCAGACAAATCCCACTGGGGAGAGCATTCCACTCATGGGTGAGGCAGAACCAAGCGTTCTGTGACGCAATTGATGAGTTAGTTGTTTTTAAAATAAAAAAAATTCCTTCCAGTAGCACCTTAAAGACCAACTAAGTTAGTTCTTGGTATGAGCTTTCGTGTGCATGCACACTTCTTCAGATACACAGATATTTCGCATGCACACGAAAGCTCATACCAAGAACTAACTTAGTTGGTCTTTAAGGTGCTACTGGAAGGAATTTTTTTTATTACTACTTCTGTTTCAGTGTATCTGAAGAAGTGTGCTTGCACACGAAAGCTCATACCAAGAACTAACTTAGTTGGTCTTTAAGGTGCTACTGGAAGGAATTTTTTTATTTTGACTATGGCAGACCAACACGGCTACCTATCTGTAACTAGTTGTTTTTATTTATTTACTTGATTTGGGGGGCAGCTCCCCCCTCCCTGCACCCATGCACCTTCTGGACCTCTCAAGAACGCACACAAAGAAGGGCCTCAGAGGATGATATCAGAGTCTAAATAGGTTTATATGGAGAGAGGTGGTTGTTGAGGTATTGCTGTCCTGAGCCAGTCAAGGCTTTATTTATAGGACAAAGTCAGCACTTTGAATTGGGCCCAGAAACTACGGTAATTGGCAGCCAGTGCAGTCAGGTCAGGATCGGTGCAATATGCTGAAACAGTCTTGCCCTGCATACTTTCCAATGTTTCTCTGATGAAAATAGAGGTGTCAATTATTATCCTGCAGCAGCAAAGCACCCCATAAAAAGAACATAGCCAGAAATACAGTATAGATTCTGCTCCTGAAGAAAGGCTTTCCATATAGGGTGCTTCATTCATTCCTGAATATATCATGTTTGCATACCGTCCATCATTTCTTCAATGCCCCCTCCCCCTAACTGATTGGGTTGCCCCAGCCACTCTGGGCAGCTTCCAACATATATAAAAACATAACAAAACATTTAACATTAAAAAACCTCCCTATACAGGGCTGCCTTCAGGTGGCTGGGGGGGGGGCAGAAAACTCCATACTCTCCAACATTTGTCCAGTGAAAATAGGGATGTCCTAAGGAAAAGCTGGACATTTTGGGGTCAAGTCAGAAACTGGGACTATTTCTTTAAATCCGGGACTGTCCCTGGGAAATAAGGATACATGGAAGACTCTGGTCCCTGTGAGTAACTTGGCCAAATTCTGCACCAACTGGACCTTCTGAACCATCTTCAGAGGCAATCCTATGAAGAACACATTGCAGTAATCTCACTTAGAGGTTACCAAAGCATAGACAGCAGTAGTTACATTATCCCTGGGCCACCAGCCCAAGCTGATGGAATAAACTCCTTAGTAAAGCTGTTCAGATCTTAGTAAATCTGCCTGCTGGTTTAGAGGAGATAACCTGCCTGGTTCACTAAGAGATAACCACCACAACCACCCGGAGAGATGAAGTTCGAAAATCCCCATTAGGGCAATGGAATGCTGTTTTAACTTGTGCACATTCATCTTTATGCACTTGGCCAAAAATATGTTTTAATTCAAAAGTGAGCTGGTGTCTGGAGAAAACCTCTTTGACAATGCCACCAGCCATTGCACCCAATGGGTTTTGACTATACATAATTCTGGCTTTATAGTGTGGAAGCTTTTGAGTTCCTCAGAACTCTTTCTCTTTATTCACCATTTAGCTTGATGCTAAGCGTTCTGGAGAACCTGAAGGCTTGCACAGAATTTTGTGAGGATTATGACATTTTCCTTATGGGTCAACACAGCTACCTTTGCTCTCAACTCACTCTAGCTAGGAAGTAGAGATCCACTGGGCCAAGGGGTCTCTGAGATGTGGAAAGTGAATGCTGACAAACCCTGGTTCAAATCCCCACAGGCCAGTTTATGCAGTGATATATTTGCCTTAAAATGCCACCCTTTGGCTCAGGACTTTAGTATGTTAAATTTAATGTTGCACTTGACTTTTATGGAGCCTGGATAAACTCATTTGTAAGAAGGTTCTTTTCACACAAGGTCTTAAATTTATTTTTAAGGAAGGTGATAATTGTAAACAGTTGTGTATGTGAAAAAATAAATAGCTGTTGTTCAATACAACTTCTGCTTTTTGAACCGAACAAAAATAAACATAGGCAGTGTGTGGGCTTGGTGACAGGGTTCTAGGAGCTTCTACTGGGTAGCAGCTCATTCCATCTTCCGTTCACTTCTTTAAAGCCCTACCAGGAAATATGGCAGCTGTGGAAATTTAGGAAGACTGACTATGGCCTACTTTTGACTGAATACCCAAATGCGTATGTTGTTGTTTAGTCGTTCAGTCGTGTCCGACTCTTTGTGACCCCATGGACCAGAGCACGCCAGGCACTCCTGTCTTCCACTGCCTCCCACAGTTTGGTCAGACTCATGTTTGTAGCTTTAAGAACACTGTCCAACCATCTCGTCCTCTGTCGTCCCCTTCTCCTTGTGCCCTCCATCTTTCCCAACATCAGGGTCTTTTCCAGGGAGTCTTCTCTTCTCATGAGGTGGCCAAAGTATTGGAGCCTCAGCTTCACGATCTGTCTTTCCAGTGAGCACTCAGGGTTGATTTCCTTAAGAATGGATCAGTTTGATCTTCTTGCAGTCCATAGGACTCTCAAGAGTCTCCTCCAGCACCATAATTCAAAAGCATCAATTCTTCGGCGATCAGCCTTCTTTATGGTCCAGCTCTCACTTCCATACATCACTACTGGATCACTACCCAAATGCGTATGTTGAAGCTTATATATTTAGAGAGAAAATTACCTTCATGGCTTTAATGTCCTCTCATGCTGCTAGGTGCACAAACTCCCACAGAGGAATTGGGAGGAAGCAGGATTGGGGCGGGAGACATATTATTGGAAATTTGTGAGGAAAGCCAGGTCCTACTTGTGATGCCCTGGCTTACTTCTGCCCTCACAAAGTAGCCATCCTGAAGGCACTCACAAGATTCTGCAGAAGACAGAACCAGGCACAAAACATGGAGGAGAAATCCAACCAGCCTCTGAGCTTTGAAAATGCTTGTTGGGCAACCAGTGATGGAAGCAGGCAGCTGATCTGAGACATTTGGCACCCTCCTTGGCTCCCAAAATGCAGGTAAGATGGAAAACCTGGTTCTAGGTTAAACCACTTTATTGACAGGACCACGGGTTCCTCCATACCAAAACACACAAGTCACAGACAAATGAGGAATGATATGAAGGATGGTTGGAGGATGGATGGCGGCTAACAGATTGAGGTTGAATCCTGACAAGACAGAAGTACTCTTTTCGGGGGACACGGGGCGGGCAGGTATGGAGGACTCCCTGGTCCTGAATGGGGTAACTGTGCCCCTGAAGGACCAGGTGCGCAGCCTGGGAGTCATTTTGAACTCACAGCTGTCCATGCAGGTCAATTCGGCATCCGGGACAGCTGTCTACCAGCTCCATCTGGTACACAAGCTGAGACCCTACCTGCCCACGGACTGTCTCGCCAGAGTAGAGTAGTGCATGCTCTAGTTATCTCCCACTTGGACTAGCAATGTGCTCTACGTGGGACTAAGATGACCTGGAAACTACAACTAATCCAGAATGTGGCAGCTAGACTGGTGACTGGGAGTGGCTGCCAAACCACATAACACCGGTATTGAAAGACCTACACTGGCTCCCAGTACGTTTCTGAACACAATTCAAAGTGTTGGTGCTGACCTTTAAAGCCGTAAACGGCCTCTCCACCCCCATCGTTCAGCCCGGACACTGAGGTCCAGCTCCGAGGGCCTTCTGGTGGTTCCCTTGCTGCGAGAAGTGAGGTTACAGGGAACCAGGCAGAGGGCCTTCTCGGTAGTGGCGCCTGCCCTGTGGAACGCCCTCCTGTCAGATGTGAAAGAGATACACAACTATCAGACATTTAGAAGACATCTGAAGGCAGCCCTATTTAGGGAAGTTTTTAATGACTGATGTTTTAATGTATTTTTAATCTTTGTTGGAAGCCGCCCAAAGTGGCTGGGGAAACCTGTTGTTGTTTTCCCCTCCCAGTCGTTGACTAGGCAGACAAATCGCTTTCCTACACTCAAGATAATTTCCTTCTTTTGCCATCCAGCAGCCAAGTCTTTTGACCCTACCCACCCCAAAATAAAATCCAGAAAACAGATACCAGTAAAAAAAAGCTTTTATGAAGAAAAAAACAGTGTAAATAATTCATCCTCAAAGTTTTAGGCTCCAGAGGAGTGTCTGCAAGAAGTAAGTAGCAGCTGCTCCTATAAAACACACACACACAAACACACACAAAAAACCAATATATATATCCAGGTGAAAAACAATAGTAAATTGGGATTCCTGCAAAAGATGGACTTTGTAGGGCAATTATCCTGAATGATCTTGGGCTTTCCAGTCACTGTAAATTGTAGAAATCTGTAGGTTTTAATTTTGTACCATATTTCAGTACTTGGTCCTCTTGCTATCACTGGTGCTTTCCCAGTTTTTCTGAGTTTGCACCTTACGGTACAACCAGGAGCAGGGAGATAGATGTGCAAAGAACTTCCCTGACAGAGTCCTGTTGAATAGCACATCTTGCTACGGAAAATATCTGCACACATATATTTTACCTGCCAGTCCCATGCTAAGACAATAACCTGAGATATAGCTGATGGAGAAAGGAAAGACCACCAAAACAATAACAGCAGCAGCAGCAGCATGGCAAGGTGGTGATTAAACTTCGATTTCTATGGTGAGTGTGCGTAACATGCAGTGTGCATCAGAATACAAGACATTCAAAATCCAGTGTGCCTAAGAATACTCGCAATATTTTGCCTTTTCACAAGATTCATAAATTACCAAACAGTTCAGTTGCTATGCCTCTCCCTTTAAAAAATATCCTAGTAAAAACCTTCATGTTCCAGAAGATGAAAGAGGGGCTTTGAATTATTACTTTTATTCATTTATTGCATTTATATACCACCACCACCCCAGGTGACACACATGGTTCCCTTGCTCCTCTGTTAATCCCCACAATAACTCTGTGAGGAAGGTTAGGCTGAGAAGCAACGACTGGCTGAGGGTCACCCAGTGGCCAAATGGGGACTTGAACCCTGGTCCATCAGGTCTGCCCAAACTTGGGTCTCCAGATGTTTTGGGACTACAACTCCCATCATCCCTAGCTAGCAGGACCTGTGGTTAGGGATGATGGGAATTTTTAAAATGATTTTTTTATTTTGCTTTAAACAAATACAGGTAAATTTAAGCAGCCAAAATTACAAAAGAGAAATCCTTAATAATAGTAATAGAAAGGGATACAAAACTACGAAAAATATCAAAATACATGGCATAAAACATGAGCCATTATGGGAAAGAAAAAAGAAAGAAGGAGAAAAAGAAAGAAAAGAAAAAAGAGAGAGAGAGAAACGAGCCAAAACACAAGAAAGCTTGTCTACTGTACGCTTCCGTCAAGGTCGCAACAGATTATTAGTCTTATCAATTCTCTCTGTCTGCATTCCATAGAATCCCTCATCTTGGTATCAGGGAACATTTCCCTATGTGATATCATTCTAAACCAGGGGTCTGCAACCTTTAAGACAAAAAGAGCCACTTGGACCCGTTTCCGAAGGGAAAAAAACTGGGAGCCGCAAAACTCGTCATTATAAAAATAACTTTTTTGTCACTTTTTTATTATTTCTTTGTTTGACCCCTCAGAATTACTCCTTCTCATAGAAATAAACGTTAAATTAACAAGTTTCCTTTTTGTGTGTGTGTGTTCTTCACTCCCCTTCAAAACAGTGACCAGAGTACATGCCCCTTACAATGTAGCGGGCGGGCAGGAAGGTGACGTCGGGACGGTGTGTGACTAACACACGCACTGCCCCCATGCGACGTCACAGCCAGTACAGCACCCGCCACAGTGGAGAGTGTCGGGGCGCACAATGCGCCTCCTCCCCTCGCTAGTATCCGCCCCGGAGCCGCGGCAAAGGTGTAAAAGAGCCACATGCGGCTCCGGAGCCGCGGGTTGCAGACCCCTGTTCTAAACGATGGGAACTGTAGTCCAAAACCAGCTGGAGACCCAAGTTTGGGGAACTCTGCTCTAACCATTAGGCCACACTGGCTCAGACCAGGGTGTTAGAATTCAGACCAGTTCAACATCAAACTAAGCCATGCCCAACTGAACAATATTCTGCAGCTCTTGTTTTCTGACTAGGGAGTGGATGTTTTAAAATTAATAACTACACAGCTGTTTCTCCCCACACCTCTTCTTTTGAGAGAGTAGACTGGCCTCTTGGTTTCCACTTCCTTCCTCCGTCAAGCAGTACCCGTGTTTCCCCAGTCAGGTCCAGTAATTCAAAACAACCAAAATATCTACGTATCACCAGCAGCACGGAAGGTTCATTCCCTGAGAAAAGGTACTTTGAAACTGCACAAAGTAAAGTTGATTATGAGGTAGATTATGACCACTCCTTATACAGTATAGAGATTCTGGGTTACCTGAAGACACAGGCATGTTTCAGCACCAATGATCTTAAGTAAAAACAGACCCACAGCAGCAGACCATATTAAGGATCGTCCCATTACATTACGTCTTGGGAAAACATATTAAGTAAGCTTGCCACACATCAGGAAAATCACTGATACGTCCTGGATTTGGGTGCCAAAATGGCGTTGGGGGGGGGGGCGGATATTGCCAAATCGGAAAAATGTCAGGGAAAACACGGATGTGTGGCAACGCGATGGAAAAAGCAGCGGAAACAGTTCCAGAAGCTTAAAATCACTATTTTGTGGGGGGAGGGGTCCCCCACAGAAGCTCAACAATTTTGGGACCTTCCTAAAAAAAAAAAAAGCTGAGCAACTTTGCAGGCGTCAGGAATTTTAATTTTTGGAAATATGGCAATCCTGTGTTGAGAAACCCGATCTAGCTGGTCTAGCTCTAGGAGGAAGTTGTTTTCAAATGGGTCTTCAAATGCTTTTTAAGGGACCACGGGTTCGGGTAATCTTTGTCGCACTCTGTACACTTATACGGCCTCTCCCCTGTGTGAAGCCTGAGGTGATACCGAAGATTTGGGACTGTTGTGACCCTCTTGCCACAATAAACACAGCAATAGGGCCTCTCGCTGTGGGTCTTCAGATGCCTGTGAATGCAGGACCTTGTTCTGAAGCATTTCCCACATTCGTGGCACTGATTAGGCCTGAAATCTGTATGCATGAGCTGGTGCCTTGCTAGCATTTGAGGGTCCTGGAAGCTCTCCCCACAGGTTTGACATTGATAAGGTCTCGCCGAGGTATCGGTTACCTGATGTCTCGTGAGGGAATATTTCTCCCCATAGGATTTCCCGCAGTTAAGGCATGTATGTCTTTCTTTGCCCGTGACAACTCCCTCATGACTCAAGTGAGTTGAATTGACCCCAATGGGATCCTGACCATCTAACCCATTAACAGAGTGTTCTTCTAAGTGGGTGCTCTGCTCTTCAGGCAGCAATGAGCCGCAGGTCCTCACACTCCCAGAACTCTCAGGAGGGTTATCTCCCAGAGGGGCTCCCTGAATCAGTCCAGAGTAGGCCGAATTGTCGGTCCACAGGCTGAAATGTCCTTCTGTATCGCCTGTTGGATTGTGAGCAAGCATGGAGCCATCCCTGGAAACAGTTTGGTCACCAGTAACAGGTTCTTCTTGTCCAGTAAGTTCTGAGCTGCCCATCGACCCAGGTGAATTTCCTTCAGCGTGGACTCCCTGGTGCTTAGAGTTTATTGAATTTTCACACCCTGGGTTGACACTTTCGTTGGCATGTCTAGCTCGGTATTCGGGAAGCACTGAGCCATCTCTGAATGTGTTCTTATGTTCTTCTAACCCTTTGGCAGAATTTTCCTCCAAGTGGCTGTCCCAGGCAATACCGCCCACACTCTCAAAGCTCTCCTTCTCCTTGTAGATGTCCTCATGCCCAGAGACCATTGAACCATCAGGCGAGCCATTGGAATTTTCTTCTGTCGTGCTAGCTTCCTCTTCAGCTACGCCAGGACCTTCCCCGCCACTGGTCAGTTTGCCTGGACTTCCATTGGCATGCATGTCCTGGTGCCTATGGAGGGAATATTTTGTCCCGAAGGCTTTCTGGCAGATAGAGCACTGGTAGGACCTTGTTTTCAAGTGGATGAGCCTGTGTCTACTGAGAGAATTACTGGTTGGGAAGGTTTTCGGGCAGAAAGTGCACTTGTGGAGCGGCCCTTGCGTGTGTATCTCCCGATGGCGAGCGAGGGCGTCTCTGTAGGCGAAGGCTTTCCCGCAAACGGCGCATTGGTAGCGCTTCTCCCCCATGTGCAGCTGCTGGTGTCTATTGAGGCAGCTCCAGGTTCGGAATGCTTGGCTGCAAAACGAGCATATATGCAGACTGGGTTGCTCATCCTCGTGGGTTTCCTGATGTTGAGCGAGAGTGTATCTGTACGCAAAGGCTTTCCCACAAATGGAACATTTGTAAGGCTTGGCTTTTACAGTGGGTGGCAAGAATCCATGGAGCACACTTTTAGCGCCAAACCCTTTCGCACAGCAAGAGCATTTGTGTAGGTCACTTTCTCCTTTGACACAGGCTTTCCGATTGTCAGGGAAGGACCACGCGCAGGAAAAACCTTCCCCACGGCTGGAACTTTTGGCAGGTCTGCATTCCGAGTGGATTCTCTGATGTCTCCTGAGGTTGTAGTGGGTCGTGTAGACTCTCTCGCAACGGGAGCAACTATAGGATCCTTTCTTCCGGGGGGTTTCCAGCTGGTCAGCCGCCAGCGCTCTTGCCTCGAGGTCTGCCCGATGTCCTCTTCTCTGATGCTTAGCATCAGTTTCATCCATTTCAAATTTGGGCTGCACAGGCAGCGTCGAGTCGGCGCAGAGGGGCTTTCCGCAGTCAAAGCAGGCCTCGGATTCAAAATCCGCTTGGGTTTTCTGATTTCTAGTGAGTCGGGTTTCTTCCCTGAACGCACCTGCCTGTCCACACTGCTGCTCTCTTGCATGCACCCTCCAGTGATTAGCCATGGGGCATTCGCGGCTATGCTCTTCTGCATCACTTTCCCTATTTGTAGGGTGGGGCGGCCTGTTTCCAAAGTGGATTTCACAGGGAAGGTATTTATGAGGGTTCCCCTTTTCGTGCATTCTCCAATGACCGGCATCGTCACCCAAACCTTCCTTGCATTCTGAGCATCTGCAAGGACGCTCCATTGTGGGGAGCTCTCCCTGTTTGATTAGAGGAGATTCCTCTACGACACTTGTCCCATGGTCATGGCACCGGTAGCAGCTTCCTTCGGTGTCGCTCGTCGCTCGATGCAAAGCGAGATCTCTCTCTTTCGTAAAGCCTTTCCCGCAGCCGGGGCGTTCAAAGAGAGTCGCACCCGAGTGGGCCTTCGCCACATGGTGAACAAGGTGTCTCTCTGCCTCATAGCTTTTCCCACAGTCAGGGCACGAATAAGTTGGCTCATTGGTGTGGCTCGCCCGATGCTTGTTGAAAGAGGCTTTCGTAAAGAAGTCCTCCCCACACTCAGGGCATTCGTAGGGCTCCCTTCTCAAACGACGCTTTTTCGTATGTCCTTGTGTGTGGGCAATGAGTTGACATTTCTCAGTGAAACCTTTGCCACAGGTGGGACATATATAGGGTCTCATACTGCTGTGGAGTTTTAGGTGTCTTTTGAGAGTTGACTTCCTGCCATATTTTTTCCCACACTTGAAGCATACGTTCTGGTTCCCTTCTGCATCTATGCTTTGCTGGATGTTTTCGTTACCAACAAGGCCTCCATCTTTGTCGTCGGCAGGATTGTTACTGGCTGTTTGTCCCTGCAAGCGATTGTTCCCACTCTCCCAGGTTTCTTCCCCCATGGAACCAGCACTGGGTTTCCCCAACAGAGATGCCCGTGGTTTTGTGACTCTGGGACCTTCTTCCCTCTTCACGTTTTCATCTTCTTCCTCGCTCATCGGGTCATCATCTGCAAAGGAAAGGAAAAGAAAAATGCCTGAGAAGGCTTGGGAGAGGCTACCAAAAGGAGGCCAGAACATCCTCCCTATGAAAAATGAAATGAAAATAGGCAGATGAAGGTGATAGACTACATGGGACTGGCTGAAATAACTGGCAGAATCCGAGACCAGGGGAAAGAGACGGCGGAAGAAGATTGGAAGAAATTTAAAATTTATCTTAAGAAATATTGTAAAATTAACGAGTGCTAAAATGTTGTGGTTATAAAAAATAGGAGATTACAGCTGTAAAAGATTAAGTAAAAGAAAAGAATAAGGAAAAATTAGATAAAATTACGGGGGAGGATTTGCTGAAACAAATTTGGGAATTGGGATGCAGAAAGGGGAGGTACGGGGAAGTCGGTGAAGTAAGTTTTAAGAAAAAAAGGATTTGAAATTATACATGTTTGTTTTTGTGTGTCTATGTTTGTAATGTGCATTGTGTGTGTTTCTATAATTTGTGAAAATCCAATAAACATTTATAAAAAAAGAAAAGAAAAATGAAATGAAAATAAAATGTGTCTTGCAGGGGGGAAGTGGGGAAATTATTATTATTATTATTATTATTATTATTATTATTATTATTATTATCATTCGGGCCATCTGACTGGGTTGCCCCAGCCATTCTGGGTGGCTTCCAACAAATTATAGACATTAAGCACAGTAAAACATCAAACTTCCCTATACAGGGCTGCCTTCAGATGTCTTCTAAAACTCAGTTGCTTATTTCCTTGACATCCACAGGGCGGGCACCACTACCAGGAAGGCTCTCTGCCTGGTTCCCTGTAGCCTCACTTCTCGCAGTGAGGGAACTGCCAGAAGGCCCTCGGAGCTGGACCCCTGTGTTGTCTGAATGACTGCAAAGAAGGTATCCTTTCTTGTAACACACAGGTGTTTAGGTAATTAATAATGTTACAATCTCCTAAGATTAATTTATACTTTTATGATCAACATTAGGAAGTGGAGACCACAATGACCATTTGCTGGCTGGGATCCATTGATGATTAAGCCTCACTGAATAAGTTTGATAAAGTTGTAATAGTGTATATAAATGAAGATGTGGAATACTTAACATATTAGATTTCCATCGGTTGGGTATCATTGTGATTAGGTCTCTGTAAGAATATTTAATTTTAATTGCCTGAAGATATCAGTATGAAATGGCATTGCCAACAGGAACTGTACATTGTAATCGTTGGACTTGACAATGTTTGGACTTGACTATCCTTGGACTTTACAACAATAAAAACATATAGAAGGTTAATAGTACAGTGGTATCTCGGGTTAAGAACTTAATTCGTTCCGGAGGTCTGTTCTTAACCTGAAACTGTTCTTAACCTGAAGCACCACTTTAGCTAATGGGGCCTCCCGCTGCTGCCACCGCGCCGCTGCTGCACAATTTCTGTTCTCATCCTGAAGCAAAGTTCTTAACCTGAGGTACTATTTCTGGGTTAGCGGAGTCTGTAACCTGAAGCGTCTGTAACCAGAGATACCACTGTAATATGATATGTTATTGCCACCAGGAACTGTGCTTTGCAATTTTTTGATATGACGATTACAGTTTTATTATATATAATGTTATGTTACTTCACAGCCAGTTACGTGTGTGTTGTGGTATTCAGAATACCAGTTTCTGCAGCTGGGGGAAGGGTCTGTGGTCTTCATGTCCTTCTTGAGGAGTTCCTGGTGCCCTTCAGAGGTTGTGGGGCTACAAATTCCAACACTGACACACAGGCCGGGGCCTATGGGAGCTGTAGACATCTGGAACATGATAACTTAGCCACCTCTGATTTGGGGCTTGGAAGGTGATTTTTAGGCTTAAGCTTGAAGATGCCAAGTACAATCCTTACCTGGACCAGATAGATCTGAACTATGGATGCTCGCAGGACACCGGTAGGAATTGCACCAAGTTGCTGCTTCTGGCACTTGTTCCGGCAATTGTTTAATCATCTTTTCATCTGCATCACAGCGGAAGCTCTGGAAATCTGGGGCCCAAGTGTTCTGCCCTTGTTCCAGATAGGCAAACAGTCCAGAGGCTTGGAAAGGAAGAGGAGAGAGAGAGAGGGAGAGAGAGAGAGAGAGAGAGAGAGAAAGAAAGAAAGAAAGAAGGAAGGAAGGAAGGAAGGAAGGAAGGAAGGAAGGAAGGAAGGAAGGAAGGAAGGAAGGAAGGAAGGAAAGAAAGAAAGAAAGAAAGAAAGAAAGAAAGAAAGAAAGAAAGAAAGAAAGAAAGAAAGAAAGAAAGAAGGAGATGAGTTGTGGATTCATTTCCCCCGCTTGCTTTTTCAAGAAAGTGAAAAAGAAAGCCTGGAAGCGGACTCCCCAGCCAGCAAGAGTTCTCTGGGGGGAGGCTGCTGTTGAAGCAATCACTCTGCAGTAAAGTTTTAAAAACAGAAAGCTTGTGAAAACTACAGGTGACAAGCACCATCTAATTGGAAGCATCCCATCCTGTGAAAAGAGGGAAGGGGCAATGCCTCTTTTTAGATTATGCTTGTTAAGACACATGCATTGAATTTATAATCTAAATAACAAAGTCTGTTTCTCCCCCTTTTGGAGTATTGTATTGTTATGTGGAAATGTTTAAATAGATCATTCATCTAAGGCTGCACTCCTTATGTAATAAGCCTTACTGAACACAGAGGAGGGCATTGCTTCTGAGTAAATATGAAAGGGATGCACTGTACATGTGACTGGTTTTCCTATAGTTGATTGACTGTATTTAAAAGGTTAGAAATATTTGAAGGTAGCCCTGATTAACTAGGCAGATCTCATTCTTTTAGTTAATTTTTTAAAAAAACTAGGATTGGATAAATGTATATGTTGCCTTCTAATATAAAAAAAAACTATCAAGGCAGCTTACATTAATAAAAATTGAAATATTTGAAGAGACATTTCCCCCTCTTCTCCTTTGAAGTGTTTCCCAACCCATACGTAATACATTCCACTCCCAAATATGAAATAATAACTATTATTAGCCAGTTTAAGGCTGCAGTCCGTTGCACAGCTACTTTGCAGTAAGTCCCATTGAACACAAGGGGACTTACTTCCAAGTAAACATGCATGGGCTTGCCTGTACATCCATGATGCAGAAGCGTCTGGCGAGTCCTTAGTTCTGCCTCTCTCACATGCAAACTCCATGGCTTTCATAGGAAACTTGTACGCAACAATTAAACAAAGTCCAGCTCAGTTTAAGTCTGCAGTGCTTAAAAAAACAACCCCCCAAAACCCCACCTCATAACTGGAAAGAACAGGGGGGAAATAATCTCACCCATAAAGATGGTGCCGTAGCTCTCCTGCATGGCTTCTCGGTCGAAGCTTCCCTGGTCAGCATCCAGGAAATCCTGCTGGGTCTGAAACAAACAAAAAACCCTCTCCTGCTTCACTCTCAAATAATGCAAGAAGAGCCCTGCTGGGTCAGGATGAAGGCCCAGTACAATGGTACCTCGGGTTAAGTACTTAATTCGTTCCGGAGATCCATTCTTAACCTGAAACTGTTCTTAACCTGAAGCACCACTTTAGCTAATGGGGCCTGCCGCTGCCGCCGGAGCCCAATTTTTGTTCTCATCCTGAAGCAAAGTTCTTAACCCGAGGTAATATTTCTGGGTTAGCGGAGTCTGTAACCTGAAGTGTCTGTAACCTGAGGTACCTCTGTATCTTGCTCTCACAGTGGCCAGCAACACATGCCTCTGGGAAGCCCACGAGCAGGACCTGAGTGCGAAAGCTGCACTCTCCACTTGTAGTTCCCAGAAACTGACATTCAGAGCCATACTTCGGACAGCGGCGACAACAAATAGCTGCAGTAGCCAATGATAGCCTTAAGTAGGTTAAAGCGTGCCATGCACCCTAGGCCAACCCCAACCTCTCCCATCACCAAAGGAACACAAGTGAACAGCAGAGAACCCGCACAAGCGACGCTGACGCAAAACCCCACATATATTAAGTAAAATAGAAACATCACCACCTGACCCCACCCCCATTCATCTTTCCCGCCCCCCTCCACCTCTTTCCCCCTATTCTTCCTAATGCCTCAACAAATAAAACCAATTTGTAAAAAATAAAATAAAATGTGTTACGTAGAAAAAAAACCACGAGAGAGACATTGCACATACCTTTGTAAATCAAGAAAATATTTAATAAAAATACATTTAAAAAAACAAAAAGAGTGCTGTCAGGGGTTTAGGAGCAGAGGCACGGGCAAGGGAGGAAACAGAGAGCGAAGGGGAGGAGGCAGAAGAAAAGATGAGTGATGACGACGACCCGAGATCTCCTAGTCTTTCCAGTGAATCAGAGGATTCACAGAAAGGAGCACCAGTGGCCAGGGCAAGGGGGGAGTCTAGGGGGGCACCCCAGGAAGATAGAGCCAGAGGGGACTCAGGGGGGAGCAGCTGGAAATCGGGACCAGCGTCACCGCCAGGAAGCAGGGAAGAGGAAGGGAGCCAGGGGGGAAGCGCTGGCAGCTCACCACAGGAGGGAGGGCATGAGTCAGGAGTGGCCACACCTCCATCGGGGAGCGAAGAAACGGTTAAGAGGAAAGTGGAAGGTTGGGCGCGCGCGCCAAGTTCAAATGCAGAGGAAGGCGGCGCAGTAAGCAGCCCCGAAAGGGAACCAGGTCCTAAAGCCCGGCGCAAGGAGGCAGGAGGGTCCGGGTCAGCGTCAGAAGAATCCCGGAAGGAAGAAGCCCCGGGGGGTAGAGGGACCCAGAGGAGGACAGTCAGGCGGAAAAGGTGGAGCAAGGCTAGGATATTAAGTTGGTGCACACGGGGCGGAGACTCAGACGGAGCTTCGCCGACCTAGCTACTAGGCGTAGAGTTGCGAGCAGCAGCGTGAGAATGGAAACTGTAATTCAATAAAGACTTTTACTTAATGATCGCTGGCTAGCGTGATCCTCTGTGAGCTAGGATCTTCAAGCAGCTCTGACAGTAAGCTCCGTCACCCTCTTGTGGGCATCTACAGCCTCGAGGAGGGGAGAGAAACAGGTGCCTACTAGCGAGCTCACGAACGGCAGACGACATGACGGCTGAGCAGCAGATAGAGGAACTCAGAAACGCAGTGGCACAACTGAACGCCGAGGCTCTCGCATCCAGGAAGAGAGAGGAGGAAGCAGCTGCCGCCTGCAGGGATCTCCAGGTCAGGTTAGACGTGCTGACAAAGCAGACACCCCGGCAGGAGGGAATTGGGTTGGCGAGACGGACAGGCGGGCTGGTCTCTCACTTCGATGGGAACCTGCAACAGTATCCCAACTTTAGAGCCGACGTATTGTGCGCACTGCAACTGCTGCATAAAGACTTTAGAGATGAACAAGAGAGAGTGGGGTTCATCATGTCCCATTTGCATGGGGATGCGAAAGCATGGCTACGCAATTTATGGAGAGATAAGGATCCGGCGCTCCAGAATGCAGATGCCTTTATTAAAGCGATGGATGGGTGTTTTTTATCAAGTATTGACGTGGATCTTGCACGGAAGGAGGTGCATGGGCTGAGACAAGGGAGGGCCAGCGTCAGGCAGTATCATGCCCGCTTTTTCGCCTTGGTCAGTGCCCTGGAATGGGACAGAGATTCGGCTCCTGTAAGAGACCTCTTTTGGGAGGGGCTGCACAACTCGATTAAAGATGAGATTGCGAGGGGGGAGAGACCCCGAACCACCCAGGAGGTCGTTCAGAGGGCACTGGCAGTGGGGGTGAGGCTGGAAGGACGTCCGTGGAGCAGGGACGAAGGGCGTGGAGGGCGCGAACCAGCCGGGGGCCCCTCCTTCCTTCCCAGAGAAGCAGCGCGGGCGCAATCCACGCCTCCGCCAGGAGGAGGAGCCGAACCTATGGAGGTTGGAGGTGCAAGGGCTCAGTCAGCAACCAGAGCCCTAGCACCGGCAGCAGTGAAAGCGAAGCCTCCTAGAGGGAACAGGAAGTGTTACGTCTGTGAGGAGCCAGGGCATATGGCAAAAGAGTGTCCCCAGAGGCCCCACAAGCTCACTGCAGCCTCAGCAATGGTGACTGCAGCAACGCAGCAAGGAGGACCACAGCAGGGAAACGACGCTGTCTGGCTGGAGGAAGAGGCACTGGGGCCCAGCCAGACGTGTTAGTGACGCAGTCCCCAGAGATTTTACAGCCCGTGAACCCCCTCCCGCCCAAACCAGTAGTGAGGCTCACAGCATCTCTCCAGCTGCCCAATGGAATCACCATGGACGTGCCAATCACCATTGACTCAGGCAGCAATGCGGACTTTATAGGGCAGGACTTTGTCGACAGGCACGCTGTGCAGTTGCTGCCGGCCACACTGCCCCTGCAGGTTGTCACGGTGGATGGCAGGGAGCTGCTCGGGGGGCAAGTGGTGAAGCAGACGCCACCAATGGTGATGCGACTTGGGAATCACAGAGAAATCATCAGCTTCAACGTCACTCAACTATCTGACACGCCCATTGTATTGGGCATGAGTTGGCTGGACAAGCACAGCCCAACGATGGCTTGGTACCAGAGGCAGCTGACCTTCGGCTCTTCCTTTTGTGCTGAACACTGCATCGTGCCCAGGCAGGAAGGAGAGGAAGAGGAGTCACAGCTGCTGCTAGGCACGCTGCAAGCGATTCCCCACAAGTACGCTGAATTTTTGGAAGTTTTCTGCGAGAAGGAGGCAGACAGGCTACCCCCTCACAGACCATATGACTGCAAAATTGACCTGCTGCCGGGGGCGGCGCTGCCTAAAGGGAAACTGTATTCCATGTCAGAGGACGAACTGCAAGAACTCAAGGAGTTCATTGATCATAATTTGCAGAGCGGCTTCATCCGGGAGTCCAGGGCAGTGGGGGGCAGTCCCGTATTCTTTGTTAAGAAGCGGGACACGCCCCAAAAGAGACTCGTAGTGGATTACAGGATTTTGAACAGTGTGACTAGGCCATCGGACTTCCCCATGCCCCGAATTGACGACCTCCTCGCAAAGGTACGGAAGGGCAGAGTGTTCACCAAGTTGGACCTGCGGGGGGCGTACAACCTCATTCGCATGCGGGAGGGTGATGAGTGGAAGACAGCCATGTTCACGCCACTGGGGACCTACGAATATAGAGTTATGCCTTTTGGATTGCAAAATGGCTCCCACGTTTTTCAAGCATTTATGCATCACGTGTTGGCGGGACTTCTCTACAAGACGTGCGTCTGTTTCTTAGATGACATCCTGATCTTTTCGGAGTCGCAGCAGGAGCATGACAAACACGTCAAGGAAGTGCTGAGCAGGCTAAAGCAACATAGGCTCTACGCCAAGCTAGAGAAGTGCCAATTTGACGTGCCGGAGGTGGATTTTCTGGGCTACAAGCTGTCTGACAAGGGGCTCGCCATGGACAGCGCCAAGGTTCGAGCGGTGTTGGATTGGAAGAGCCCGCGCAACCGGAAGGAGGTCCAACGGTTTGTCGGCTTTGCGAACTTCTATCGCAAGTTTATCAAGGGCTTCGCGATGCAGACGGCGGCCATCACTGACACGCTTAGCTCCAAGAAAAAGAAGTTCATTTGGACAGAGCAGGCGGAGCAGTCCTTTCAGGCACTCAAGCGTCTCTTCGCGTCGGAAGAGCAGCTGCTTCATGTCAACCCCAGCAAGCCGATGAGGGTGGAGACAGACGCCTCGGACAGAGCCGTGGGGGCGGTCCTGCTGCAGAAAGACCCGCAGGGGGTGTGGCGACCGGGAGCGTTTTACTCCAGGAAGCTCAGCAAGTCCGAGCAGAACTACACCATATGGGACAGGGAGTTGCTGGCCATTCACGCAGCGTTCAAGGCGTGGAGGCACTTTCTGATCGGCGCCAAGCACACGGTGCAGGTTTGCACGGACCACAAGAATCTAGAGCACTGGCGCACGGCACAGTTCCTGAACCAGAGGCAGATACGTTGGGCTGAGTTCTTTGCGAACTTCGACTTCCGAATAGAGTATGTCCCGGGGGACACCAACATCATGGCAGACGCTCTCTCCCGTAAGCCACAGTATCTGGAGGACGCAACACCAGCGGCCGCCATGCACATCTTCGCACCAACAGTGTGGGCGTGCGCCGCGGCGACCGTGGACCTAGAGGCGGTGCGACGAGCGTTGCAGGGGGACTCCTTCGCACAAGCAAAGATGGCAGAGGTGCAAAGGGGCAAGGCAGCGGCCGACGGTTTCCAGCTAAGAGATGGATTGCTCATCCGTAAAGGGGCCATCTACGTGCCGGGAGACGAACTTCGAGCCAAGGTGCTGCAGCAGCTGCACGACGCGCCCACGGCCGGGCACTTTGGCAAGGAGAAGACGGTGGAATTAGTAGCCAGGGATTTCTGGTGGCCTGGAATGAGAGGGGAGGTCGCAGACTACGTGGCGAGGTGTGACACCTGCCAGAGGGCCAAACCAGTGCACAAACCGCCGGCCGGACTGTTGGAACCGCTGCAAACTCCGGTCGAACCTTGGGAAAGGGTGGCCCTGGACTTTGTCACGGATCTGCCCAGCTCAAGGGGCAAGACGGCAGTGCTGGTGGTGGTGGACCTGTTTTCCAAGATGGCGCATTTCATTCCGTGTGCTAAGGTGGCCACGGCGGAGCAAACCGCCAAACTGTTCATAGACCACGTGTTCAAGGTTCACGGTCTGCCACGGTCTATTCTGTCCGACCGGGGGCGGCAGTTCATCTCGAATTTCTGGCAGAAGCTGATGGGCTTCCTGAACGTCAAGATCAACCTGGCGTCGGCGAGACACCCGCAGACCAACGGGCAAGCGGAACGGGTCAATGCCATCATGCAGCAGTACCTGAGATGTTATGCAAATCAACAGCCTGCGACGTGGGTGGATTACCTGCCGCTTGCCGAGTTCGCCTACAACAACACGAAGCACGTGTCCACGGGGGTCACGCCGTTCTTCGCCAACAACGGGAGGCACCCCAGAACCTTCCCGGGACTGGAAAGAATGGGGGAGGGGGAGCCGCAGACAGCAGATGCGTTCGCGTCGGAGCTGCAGGAAGTCCACGATCAGCTGAGGCGCCACCTGGAGCTGGCCAAGCACGCATACAAGGTACAAGCAGACAAGCACAGAAGGGTTGGCGAAGAGCTCCACGTGGGAGACTGGGTTTGGTTAGCAGCCCACGCAGTGCCGGCCAGGTCGTTGGCCAAGAAGAAACTAGGGCATAAACAACTGGGGCCCTACCAAGTCGAAGAGCAGGTCAACCCGGTAGCTTTCAGACTGGCACTTCCGGAGGGTTCCAGAATGCATCCGGTATTCCACAGATCGGTGCTCACTCCCTACAAGGCACCGCACAGGTTCCAGGAACCCGGAACGGCGCCGAGTCCGGCCAGAGACAGAACAGGGCACGCGGGAGTGGCACAGAAGGAGCGCATCAACGAAGTCACGGAGATTTTGGACTCCAGATGGGGGGAAGAGGGGGTAGAATACTTTCTCGCCAAGGAGGGCACCCCGGCCAGTGCGAACAGCTGGGTGCCGGGCTACGCCTTAGACGAACCTCTGCTCAAAGACGAGTTTCATGCCCTCTTCCCACATAGACCTATGCCAGCAGACTTTTTCGACGACTGGCTTTTCACGCCCACGCTTTCGGCCAGCACGTTCCGGGGGTTCGACTCGGACGAGGAACCGACACGAGACGTCCGTTCCCCGGAGGGGTCACCCTCGGGATCTGCCTCAGAACCCTCGTATTGGTGGGACGATAGGCCAGAGGAGCAGTTCCGCAGAAAGTGGCTGGAATGCTCAGGACGAGCAACGCCGCCAGGAGGAAGTGAGGGAGAGACGGACATGGACATTTTCGGGGACGACCCTGGTTTCGAGCACGGCGGCACAGAGATGGAAGCGGAGGTGACCGTCGTCGACGAGAGCAGGGAGGAAGACCCGGGAGAGTTCAGATGGAGGCCCGCCACGGGAAGCGACCGATATCCGACGTTCGTCACTTTGCAACAGCAGCCCCCAGCTCCAGCACCGGAAGGAGGGGAGGGGGGAATGGGGGGCTTCGAGGGGGGGATGGATGTCAGGGGTTTAGGAGCAGAGGCACGGGCAAGGGAGGAAACAGAGAGCGAAGGGGAGGAGGCAGAAGAAAAGATGAGTGATGACGACGACCCGAGATCTCCTAGTCTTTCCAGTGAATCAGAGGATTCACAGAAAGGAGCACCAGTGGCCAGGGCAAGGGGGGAGTCTAGGGGGGCACCCCAGGAAGATAGAGCCAGAGGGGACTCAGGGGGGAGCAGCTGGAAATCGGGACCAGCGTCACCGCCAGGAAGCAGGGAAGAGGAAGGGAGCCAGGGGGGAAGCGCTGGCAGCTCACCACAGGAGGGAGGGCATGAGTCAGGAGTGGCCACACCTCCATCGGGGAGCGAAGAAACGGTTAAGAGGAAAGTGGAAGGTTGGGCGCGCGCGCCAAGTTCAAATGCAGAGGAAGGCGGCGCAGTAAGCAGCCCCGAAAGGGAGCCAGGTCCTAAAGCCCGGCGCAAGGAGGCAGGAGGGTCCGGGTCAGCGTCAGAAGAATCCCGGAAGGAAGAAGCCCCGGGGGGTAGAGGGACCCAGAGGAGGACAGTCAGGCGGAAAAGGTGGAGCAAGGCTAGGATATTAAGTTGGTGCACACGGGGCGGAGACTCAGACGGAGCTTCGCCGACCTAGCTACTAGGCGTAGAGTTGCGAGCAGCAGCGTGAGAATGGAAACTGTAATTCAATAAAGACTTTTACTTAATGATCGCTGGCTAGCGTGATCCTCTGTGAGCTAGGATCTTCAAGCAGCTCTGACAAGTGCCATGCAATGCAAGAGGGATTCCAGAATGAACTATAGCAGGAGTAGGCAAACTAAGGCCCGGAGGCCGGATGCGGCCCAATCGCCTTCTCAATCCGGACCACGGACGGTCTGGGAATCAGCGTGTTTTCACATGAGTAGAATGTGTGCTTTTCTTTAAAATGCATCTCTGGGTTATTTGTGGGGCCTGCCTGGTGTTTTTACATGACTAGAATGTGTTCTTTTATTTAAAATGCATCTCTGGGTTATTTGTGGGGCATAGGGATTCGTTCATTTTCTTTTTCAAAATATAGTCCGCCCCCCCCCCAAGGTCTGAGGGACAGTGGACTGGCCCCCTGCTGAAAAAGTTTGCTGATCCCTGAACAATAGCCAGGAGGAACCAAGGGGGACTTGGGGCCCAGAGCAGTGTGTGTGTATGATAAAGAAACTATGCCTCATCTAGATCTTAAGAGATAGAACTTGCTCGCACTACATGCCTGAGATGCCCTCGAGATATGCTTTCAACCTGAGTGCAGCGCTGTTCAAGTTCCACGGGCAATTCCAAGCAACAAGGACCCCATCTCCACCACAGATTTAAAGCCCTGTCACACCACTCTGAACAGTCATGGCTCCCCCGCCCCCCCAAAAAAAGAACCATGGGAACCATAGTTTGCTAAGGGTGCCGAAAAGAGAGAGGACCCCCCCCCTTCACAAAGCTACAATTCCCAGAGCTCTCTGAGAAGAGGGTTTGGGAGAGGAACAGCGGTTCCCTAACCAATTCCAGCACCCTTAACAAACTACAGTTCCCAGAATTCTTTGGGAGAATGTTTAAAGTGATATACAGTGGTACCTCGGGTTAAGTACTCAATTCGTTCCGGAGGTCCGTACTTAACCTGAAACTGTTCTTAACCTGAAGCACCACTTTAGCTAGTGGGGCCTCCTGCTGCTGCCGCGCCACCGGAGCCCGATTTCTGTTCTCATCCTGAAGCAAAGTTCTTAACCTGAAGCACTATTTCTAGGTTAGCGGAGTGTGTAACCTGAAGCGTATGTAACCCGAGGTATCACTGTATGCTACTGTTTTAAATGTACCATGCAGATGGGACCCAGTAATTCTGAAGCATACCACCTTATCTTCCAAAGGCCTCAGGCCTAGCAGGAATTTCACATCCTCATCCCAGTCTGTCAGTGGTTATTTGCCTGATTGCTTTGGCAATTCTCTTCAAAAGCAGCTAGTCTTTGCATAGTCTTGAAGCAGGGCTGAGGGTCAGAATAAGGAACAGAGTGGATCTTTTAACTTCCTGGATAGGGACAAGGGACTGCTGCTACACTGTCGCCACCCCCACCCCCTCTCTCTAAGGGAATGAATCTACATTTGAAGCCTCTGGAGCAGTGGCGTAGCGTGGGTTGTCAGCACCCGGGGCAAGGCAAGTAATTTGCGCCCCCTAACCAATGGATTTGCGCCCCCTAACCCGTGGATTTGCACCCCCTAACCCTAACCCCCAGATGTTGCGCCCGGTGCGGCCGGCCCCCCCTGCACCCCCCACCCTACGCCACTGCTCTGGAGGAGAGCAGTTTTGTCAGAGAGGCCATCTTTCTCCTTCAGAAGGAGTTCCCAGCCTGCCCCTTTGGAAACCCTTAGCCTCCATCCCACCTCCATCCCACAGCCTTCCAGGTGTATAAATAGAAAGCAAAATAAGATGTGCTGGTTGGTTCACAAGGGAAAAGGGAGGGGAAATCCAAAATCCACAGCTAGGAAGGTAGGACCAGCCAGAACAGCATAAAATAAGTTGGCATAAAATTCCAGAATGTGGTACAGCCAGTGCCGGATTTACGTATAAGCTAAACAAGCTATGGCTTAGGGCCCCACTCTCTTGGGGGCCCCAAAAAGAATTAAAGGGGGGGAACTAGGTGTACATTTCCAAAATATAAGATGAAAAACAAATAAAAGAAAACCTACATACACCAACAGTGTTTTGTGTTGTGTAGGCTCCTATGATAAGTAATGGGCCCTGCTTGCTAGCTTGCTCCCTAAAATATCACTGGTTTGCTCATTTCTATATATAGGGTAAAGGGTAAAGGGACCCCTGACCATTAGGTCCACTTGCGGACGACTCTGGGGTTGCGCGCTCATCTTGCTCTATAGGCCAAGGTGCCGACGTTTGTCCACAGACAGTTTTTCCGGGTCATGTGGCCAGCATGGCTAAGACACTTCTGGCAAAGCAGAGCAGCGCACGGAAACACCATTTACCTGACCTATTTATCTACTTGCACTTTGACATGCTTTCGAACTGGTAGGTGGACAGGAGGTGGGACCGAGCAATGGGAGCTCACCCCGTCCATCATGGGGATTCGAACCGCCAACTTTCTGATTGGCAAGCCGCAATCTGTTGTTGACAAAGGACAGCTGGACATATAAAGGGCCCCATTACCTTCAGTACCTTAAAGGTAAAGGTAAAGGGACCCCTGACCATTAGGTACAGTCGTGACAGACTCTGGGGTTGCGGCGCTCATCTCGCTTTACTGGCCGAGGGAGCCGGCGTACAGCTTCCGGGTCATGTGGCCAGCATGACTAAGCCGCTTCTGGCGAACCAGAGCAGTGCACGGAAATGGCGTTTACCTTCCCACCACAGTGGTACTTATTTATCTACTTGCACTTTGACGTTCTTTCGAACTGCTAGGTTGGCAGGAGCAGGGACCTAGCAACGGGAGCTCACCCTGTCGTGGCGATTCGAACCGCCGACCTTCTGATCGGCAAGCCACAATTTGTTGTTGACAAAGGACAGCTGGACATATAAAGGGCCCCATGACCTTCAGTAGCTTAGGGTCTCACCAAACCTAAGCTACATGAGTTAACCAAACCCTGAGCTACATGGGTTAATGCTCTGACTCAGGCATAAGACACCTTCCCCTGCTCCTAACCTCAATCCAGCTTTTTTCTTTTCCCCACATTGCTTCGCATTCAGTCTGAGGATGTCACAAAATCTACATTCAGCTCCTGTCTTAAGAAGGGAGTGTAAGGTTGAGAGATGGCCTAGAAGTCCTACAGTGCTCAATGGAACTTACCCACAAGCTATAGGACTGCAGCCCTAGTTGGGGAGCAGTGTGGTGTAGTGGTTAGAGCGTCAAACGAGGAATGGGGAGACCCAGTTTCAAACCCCTTCTTTCAACAGTGAAGCTCGCTGCATGTGACCTTGGGACACTCACCTATTTCTTAACCCAAGGATGAGGAGCCTGTGGCCAGGCAGATATTTATTTCATTCATATCCTAGAAGTGTGGATTTGCAAGGGACCATGAGGGTCATCTAGTCCAACCCCCTGCAGTGCAAGACTCTTTTGCCCAACAAACCCACAGCCCTGAGATTAAGAGTCTCCTGCTTTACCAACTGAGCTATCCCAGGTCAGTTTATTGCATTTATATACCATCCTTCCCCCAATAAACTCAAAGCGGCCCCACTCCATTTTATCATCACAATAACCCTGTGAGGTAGACTCAACATATATGTGAGTGGCTAACTCAAAAGTCAGAGTGGGATCTGAACTCTGGTCTCCAAGATCCTAGTCTAGCACTGGAACCATGACACTCATCTGGCTCTCAACATCTGGCCATTGAGTTACTTGAAGGGAAAGTGGGACACCAAAACTGGGTAACTGCTGGATGATTTATTTTCAAAAAGGGACCAGCAATCACTCCCTCCCCCCCTTTTCCTAGGTGCAACCTGAGAAGCTGCAGAACACCTAGTAATCTCTCCTGGTATACTCCATGTTAAGCTCATGGCTAGATCCTTGTCTTGTGGTTACAACATCATTAGAGCTTCTGCACCCCCTTTGCTTAACATCAGGCCACTAGGAGTTCTGGAGAGCCTAAAAGCTGGCTGAATATTGGGCAACATCCTAGCAAAATTCTGCACAGTCTTCGCTTAACCTGCACCGAGTCGCTGTTACCTTCTCTCGCTTTTTTATTATTTTATTGTCTCTCTTCTTCCCCGCTCCCCCCCCCCCGCCGCCTAATCTGCTTGAGGCAGGAACCTGCATTTTGCTTGTATACTTCATGCAAAACACATGCAGAAAAATAGGAATTCGTTTGTTAATAAAAAAACTAACAAACCTCAGCCACACCGTTCACAAGGAGCGCCGTGGAACAGTTCTCCTTCCCACACCACAACCAAGCACAAGCAATTATTATTATTATTATTATTATTATTATTATTATTATTATTATTATTATTATTATTATTTCGAACTAAGGTTCTCTGCCTGGACTATCACAGGAGTGCCTCTGAGCACGTGCAAAGTCCCGCCGGAGGAGAGCCACGCCGCAGCGCAGTCCCACAAGAGTTCCCACGTTAGAAATCAAGGCCTCTGCTGAAGCTTATCTAGAGCAAGAGGCGAACGCAACAAAATCCTTTAAAACAAACAAACAAACAAAACCACGTGGAGGAAAGATAACTCGATTGGACTGGGGATGGAGATTAAGGGGTCTTTTTTAGGTAGCCCCTCTCCTACGATGGATCAGTGGAAGCCCCGCTATCTCTATTTTTATTATTATTATTATTTTGTGCAATGAATGACTTATCCCATAATAGTTGGCAGCATCCTGTGAGAATGAGGAAGGCAGCTGAGCCGCTTTGGTTTGTCCTTTGCAAAACCGCTTTTCATTTATTGATTTGATTTGTGAGCCGCCCTTCCTGGGAAGATCCCAGGGCGCTTCAGGTCAGAGCAGAAACGAATCGTTAAAACCAAAACAACAAAACAATAACCATTGCTCGCTACTACCTCCCTGCCCCGTTGCTGCCCGCGGTCCGATCCGAAGATTCCCCCTCTCCCGTGTCTCTTTTGCAGCCCCCCCCCTCCCCGGCATGTATCTCCCGGATTCATTTTACCTGGGAACTGCAGGCGACAGGAGAGTCCTTTTCCCACACCTTTAACTTCTGCTGGCTCCCATCGCAGGAGGCAAGGGGTCCAGAGAGCAAATCTTCCTCTGTTTAGAAAGAAGATCGAAATCCAGCTGGAACCAGGAGAAAGAGCAGCAGCGAGACTCCTGGCCGCAATAGGGGTCAGAGGCATCTATAGTTCTTTAAAAGCTCTGCCCCACAACGGGGGGAGGCCGGCTGTACAAGCGGCAGCCCCTGCCTCAGGGGTCGGCAGAGACCTCTGGTGGCAAAAGAAACCACCACTTGCCTCCAAGTCCAATGTAGGAAATAACACAGAATCACAGTATTGTTCAGTCGGAAGGGACCCCAAGGGTCATCCAGTCCAACCCACATTGTTCTTCCTGGATCCTGAGGTCCAGCGACGAGGGCCTTCTGGCAGTTCCCTCACTGCGAGAAGCCAAGTTACAGGGAACCAGGCAGAGGGCCTTCTCGGTAGTGGCACCCGCCCTGTGGAACGCCCTCCCACCAGAGGTCAAAGAGAAAAACAACTACCATACATCTGAAGGCAGCCCTATTTAGGGAAGCTTTTAATGTTTAATAGATTATTGTATTTTAATATTCTGTTGAAAGCCACCCAGAGTGCCTGGGGAAACCCAGCCAGATGGGAGGGGTATAAATAATAAAGTATTATTATTATTATTATTATTATTATTATTATTATTACCCCCTGCAATATGCAGGAATCTCCACTAGAGCATCCATGACAGATGGCCATCCGTCCTCTGCTTAAAAGTCTCTAATGAAGGAGAGTTGGCCACGTGCCAAGGTGTCTGTCAATGTCGAACAGCACTCAAAAAGTACTTCCTGATGTTTAGTCTGAATCGCCTTTCTGGTAACTTGACGCCGTTGGTTTGAGTCCTACCTTCTGGGACAGGAGAAAACAAGCATGTTCCACCTGACAGCCCCTGAGATATTTGAAGATGGCTATCACATCTCCTCTTTTCCAGGCTAAACATACCCAACTCCCTCAACCATTCCTCATCAGGCTGGGTTTCCAGACCCCTGGAAACATGCAAACGCAGGCGTCATGTGTGATGGTTCATCACCGATGAGCACGTTTCATCAATGGCTGCACATGCCATTGGCAGTCATTGTATTATAGGTCTCTGTTGTGTTTCCCCACAACATGCACACCGAGTGAGGGCTTCCGTAGAGGTGGAAGAGGTAGCCAACTAGCCTTGTGGCACCTGGAAGATGACCCAATTTGCTGTGGCATAAGTTTGCATTAAGGGACGCGGGTGGCGCTGTGGGTTAAACCACAGAGCCTAGGGCTTGCTGATCAGGTGGTCGGCGGTTCGAATCCCTGTGATGGGGTGAACTCCAGTTGCTCGGTCCCTGCTCCTGCCCACCTAGCAGTTTGAAAGGACGTCAAAGTACAAGTAGATAAATAGGTACCGCTCCAGCGGGAAGGTAAACAGCGTTTCCGTGTGCTGCTCTGGTTCGCCAGAAGCGGCTTAGTCATGCTGGCCACATGACCCGGAAGCTGTACGCCGGCTCCCTCGGCCAGTAAAGTGAGATGACCGCCGCAACCCCAGAGTCGTCCGTGACTGGACCTAATGGTCAGGGGTCCCTTTACCTTTAAGTTTGCATTGGCTAGTGTTTGTCTCCTTGGATTTCAGATGCAGGCAGCAAATGAGCTTCCTCATGCATCTTATGAAGTGCACTTGAATCCACAAATAATAGAACCTGTTAAAAAAACGAAGATCATGGCCACTGGTCCCATCACCTCCTGGCAAATAGAAGGGGAAGAAATGGAGGCAGTGAGAGATTTTACTTTCTTGGGCTCCATGATCACTGCAGACGGTGACAGCAGTCACGAAATTAAAAGACGCCTGCTCCTTGGGAGAAAGGCGATGGCAAACCTAGACAGCATCTTAAAAAGCAGGGACATCACCTTGCCAACAAAGGCCCGTACTGTATAGTTAAAGCTATCGTTTCCCCAGTAGTGATGTATGGAAGTGAGAGCTGGACCATAAAGAAGGCTGATCGCCGAAGAATGGATGCTTTTGAATTCTGGTGCTGGAAGAGACTCTTGAGAGTCCCATGGACTGCAAGAAGATCAAACCTATCCATTCTTAGGGAAATCAGCCCTGAGTGCTCACTGGAAGGACAGATTGTGAAGCTGAGGCTCCAAGACTTTGGCCACCTCATGAGAAGAGAAGACTCCCTGGAAAAGACCCTGCTGCTGGGAAAGATGGAGGGCACAAGGAGAAGGGGACGACAGAGGATGAGATGGTTGGACAGTGTTCTCAAAGCTACCAGCATGAGTTTGACCAAACTGCGGGAGGCAGTGGAAGACAGGAGTGCCTGGCGTGCTCTGGTCCATGGGGTCACGAAAAGTTGGACACGACTAAACGACTAAACAACAACACAGGAGCTCTGCTTTCCTTTGCATCCCATCACACCCCTTACATGGTTAGGATATTATTATTATTTAAATAATTTAGTCAGCATAATCTGGCTAGAACAGAACTGACCCACAACAGCAATAGTTGTTTCTTTCTCTCTTGGGTTTCAAACGTCCTACCCTCCAGGAGCCTTTTGCCCTATTGATTTGTCTACTGAGGATCCTTCCTGCTTGCCTAAAAAACAGGCTCAAAATGGAAATGAGCACCATAACCGCAAATTGGTGCATAACAAAGGAGAAATGCCCAGCATTCACCAACAATGCAGGGATCTCTTGGCAGAGACAATAAACTGTGATGCTTCCACTATTTGGATTCACTTCGGAGAAGCTGCCTTCTAACTTCAATATTGTTGAGTCCAAAATGGAATCTGGGAACTTCTGCATGCAGAGCAAATGCTCACTCTCTGAGCTACATTCCTTTCCCAAGCATGCAAGCTTGCTTTAAAAATTAAATAAATTGATACTTATTCAAAGATATACCAAAAATACATACCCATTACAAAGTATCTTTTTTATAATATACTGAGATAAAACAGCTACTTAGTCTAAAAGAGAACAAAGTCAGAAGGGAGGAAAGGAAAGGAGGGGAAAGGAGAAACCAGAAGAAAAAGTGAGAGAAAAGGAAAAGAAAGAAAGAAAGAAGAAAGAAAGAAAGAAAGAAAGAAAGAAAGAAAGAAAGAAAGAAAGAAAGATAAAAAGGTTAAATAAAAGGAATTCAGATTCTCTGTCCTGCAGCTACATGATAGTCATCCCTTAAGATCCAACCATTCTATTATTATTATTATTATTATTATTATTATTATTATTATTATTATTATTATCTTCTATAAACCAGTATTTTTGTAATCTTAAAATCCAGAAATCACAAGATCATTCTTTCTTGTATTCCCACTCTGGGAATTGTAGCTCTGCAAGCCGAATCAGCAACGTGTCATGCTCCAGACATGAAAGGAGTGTTAGAATCGTAGAATTCTAGAGCTGGAAGGGACCCCGGGGGTTATCTAGTCTAACCCCCTGAAATGAGGGAACATTTTTGCCCTACATGGGGTTTGAACCCACAACTTTGAGATTAAGAGTCTCATGCTCTACTGACCAAGATACACGCAAGAGGTAAATGTGCCTCCACTTTTCAGTGTGAACAGAAAGCAGCCAGGAGGTGGCTTTTGAAATGTGTTCTGTTAAGAGATTTACGGTATATACCACCTTTCCAGCACAGCTTTTTTGCAGCTGCTGAGATTCTTTGTGCGCCTGCTTCTCTGTGCATCCTCTCTCTGGGAAGCATCACAGACAAGAGAGAGGGAAGAAGCACACGTATGCATGTGCAGAGATACCTTGAGGTTGCTGCAAGAGGCCTGGGGCAAAAGGAACACAAATCTAAATACAGTGGTACCTCAGGTTACAGACGCTTCAGGTTGTTTTGTTTTCCAAATTTTTATTAAGTACAAATGAAAAAACATACATGTTTACAACAAAAGAAAATACAAAAGAAAAAGAAAAGACATATGACCAAGGAAAGAAATTAGAGAATACTTTGTCTCTTTTCATATTTACAGTTATTTATATCTCTATAAAATGCTATTCACAATAAAGGAGTGAAATGAAAGATAAGGTATCAGAAAAAAGAAGAAAGAAAGAAAAAAGAGGTAAAAGAAAAAGATCATAGGTGAAAAAATTTAAAAGTAGATAAGTATTCACTATACATAGCCGTTTCCCATCTATATTTATATTCAATTGTATAATTTCATCTTGTCCTTATCTACCTTAAATAAAGTGTTGTGTTTTTTTAAAAAGACTTCCAC
Organism: Podarcis liolepis; assembly: GCF_965112155.1. Lineage (NCBI taxonomy): Eukaryota > Metazoa > Chordata > Lepidosauria > Squamata > Lacertidae > Podarcis > Podarcis liolepis. Next base: position 106,465,401 of record NC_139555.1, on the reverse strand, counting down.
CGTTTGCCTCATGCGTTTTTAATAATCCGTTCGTCAGATCCTCTCTTCTTCATATTTTCCCTTTGGATTTCCTTAATGTCTCACTTTGTATTTTTTATATTACGCAGAAGATTATTCTAAACACAACCAGATTCCTCCATCCCTGTACAGTGGTACCTTGGGTTACAGACACTTCAGGTTACAGACTCCGCTAACCCAGAAATAGTACCTCGGGTTACGAACTTTGCCCCAGGATGAGAACAGAAATCGTGCGGCAGCAGCAGGAGGCCCCATTAGCTAAAGCAGTGTTTCCCAACCTTTTTTGGGCAAAGGCACACTTGTTTGATGAAAAAAATCTCGAGGCACACCACCATTACAGCCCTGTGACGTCAGCGTGCAGCGTCACGCCGGGAGGGACACACGAAAGTGTAACTTTCAATTTTTTTTCCCTCCCCCTTGCCGGGGAACCTCCAAGCTTTGGGGGTGGGGGTGGGAGGAGGCAGCAAAGCGAGGGACTGAGGGACTCCTCCAACGACAAGGGTTGGGGAAGAAGAGAAAGGGCTATTCCGCTCCAGTCACGGGAGGGGAATATGTACTGGCCCAACTGGTGTGCGGTCTTCGGAAAGCGGGGTGCGGGAAGGAAGCCTAGGCTCGGGGTCCACCGACCTCGGCGGAGAAAGGCAACAACCGGAGCCGATGACGAGCCGGCGCGTGCGTGCAGCGGCTGGCCTTGAGCTCGGGAAGCTGCGCGCAGCGATGTTGACGCGGGGCGCACGAGAGCTTGGGGGCGGGGGGGGCGGGAGAGAGAGAGAAAGAGTTGGCAGCACCAGGCGCTGTTACTTATTGCGCTGCGGACGCTGCCAGCAACTGCGGTGGTTGTGCGGCGGCCGCCGCCGCAGAACGTCCTCGTCAGTCAGCTGAGCTGCCTGGTGGCGTAGGGAGCCGAGGGGCGGGGCTTCCTTTCTGAAGGAGCTGAGGGTGGGGGTCCTCCGGCGCCTTCAGCGAAACGGCGCCAGCCCAGAGCGCTTCTAGGAGGCTGCCTTTGTGCGCGACGTAAAGCCCTCTTTCCCTCCCTCCAGCCCCGTGTCACCTGTGGAAAAGGGGGCTGGATCCAGTGACGCAACTCGGAAAACTGTTAGGGAAGCCAGAGCAGGAAAGTGAGTGGGAGGCGGCGTCGCCGCTTTAACCCACATTTCCTTTTTGAAAGAGAAACTTAAGTCAGTGTTTCCCAACCTTTTTTGGACTCGCCCGCCTCCCTCCAGGCAGCATCTCGCGGCACACCAGGCAACATCTCGCGGCACACTAGTGTGCCGCGGAACACCGGTTGGGAAACACTGAGCTAAAGTGGTGCTTCAGGTTAAGAACAGTTTCAGGTTAAGAACAGACCTCCAGAACGAATGACGTTCTTAACCCGAGGTACCACTGTATGGACTAACCATTATTATTTTTCAAAACGTTATTGGGAGAAGCAGACAAGAGTCTTATGCAGACAGCAAGGCAAACACTTTTGTATGGTGCTGCTGCTCAGATGCGATCAGACTGCTCTGCCAACAACAGTCTTGATTTCTCCGGCTCTGCTTGTCTTCCTGATAGCTAGCCCAGGTGGTAGAACTGCCTGTCAGCTCCCTCCTCCTGAGCCTGTTTCCCCCTTGAAGAAATCAGCAGGGAGGAGGATGGGGACACAAGTCGTTGGCTCTGATGGACACTGGCTCTGGCGCCACCTACTGTTCAGCTCCAGCCATCTGCCTTACCAGCCCTCACAGGCACTAGTATCCACAATTAGTGTGTATATGGGGGGGTGTTTCCCTCCTCCTATCACCCACTCTGCAAAGGCACCAGTTCCCAGCAGCTTGCAAACCTACCAAGCCACTCCTCCCAATTATTATTATTTTTTTAAATACCCCCACGCAGTCCATACGAAAATAGTTTTTCACCTTAAGCTGTCCCCATGTACCTCCAAGAGCAGGAGTTGTAGAATCATCGAGCTGGAAGGGGCCCTCTATTCCAACCCTCTGCAATATGCAGCTGTCCCAAGCGGGAATTGAACCTGCAACCTTGGTGTTATCAGCGCCACGCTCTAACCATTCAGGCTACCCTAAGTGCTTGTACAGGCAGAGGGCCTTCTCAGTAGTGGCACCCACCCTGTGGAACCCTCTGAAGGCAGCCCTGTGAAGGGAAGTTGTCAATGTTTGATGTTTTATTATGCTTTTCCAGTGGTACATGCTTTTACAGGGTTACATACACTTCAGGTTACAGACTCCGCTAACCCAGAAATAGTACCTCGGGTTAAGAACTTTGCTTCAGGATGAGAACAGAAATCGTGCTCCAGTGGCGCGGCGGCAGCGGGAGGCCCCATTAGCTAAAGTGGTGCTTCAGGTTAAGAACAGTTTCAGGTTAAGAACGGACCTCCGGAACGAATTAAGTACTTAACCAGAGGTACCACTGTATACTTGTTGGAAGCTGCCTAGTGCGGCTGGGACAACACAGTCAGATGGCTGGGGTACAAATAATAAAAGAATTATTATTATTATTATTATTATTATTATTATTATTATTATTATTATTATTACAGCTGCTGGACCAGCCATCCAGATCAAGCATCTTCAGCCCTTGGTCTCTGGGCAGCCTTAATTTAGTGGGCTCCCGCATCTTTGGCGTGGACCGTCCGGTGTCGAATCAGATGCCGGTTTTGAGTGAAGCTTTTCCCACAGTCAGGGCATGCAAACGGCTTCTCCCCTGTGTGGATCCTTTTGTGAGCCAAAAGGGCGGAGCTGCGATTGAAGCTCTTTCCGCATCCGCCACACAAGTAAGGCTTATAGCCGGTGTGGGTTATCCAGTGTTTCAGAAGGGTGGAGTGCTGTCCGAAGCCTTTCCCACAGTCTGAGCACCGGTAGGGCTTCTCGTTCATATGAACTCTCTGGTGCGTCTTCAGGGTCGAATTCTGGCCAAAGCCCTTCCCGCAGTCCGGACACTTAAAGGGCTTCTCGTCGGTATGGCCCCGGCGGTGAGCACAGAGGGCCGAGCGCGAGCTTTTCCCGTACATACAGCAACGTACATACAGCAACAGTGCTTTGTGTTGTGCAGGCTCCTAGGATGTAAGTCTTGGGCCCTGCCTACTAACCTGATCCCTAAAATATCACTGGTTTGCTCATTTCTATATACAGTCATACCTCGGGATAAATATGCTTCAGGTTGAGCGCTTTCGGGTTGCGCTCCGTGGCGACCCGGAAGTAACGGAGGGTGTTACTTCTGGGTTTTGCCGCTCGCGCATGCGCAGGTGGTCAAAAATGACATCACGCACATGCGCGGAAGCGGTGAAACACGACCCGTGCACGCACAGACGTGCTGTTGCGTCTTACGTTCTGTTTGGGATGCGAATGGGGCTCCAGAACAGATCCCGTTCTCATCCCTACATTCTGCATGGACTGGTTGCATGGCAACATGTGTAAATGGCTTTAGATACCTATCAGGTCCATAAATTACCATATAGCATATATTCAACACAAAAAAACAGCGGCAAGTTGTTGTTGACAAAGGACAGCTGGACATATAAAGGGCCCCATTACCTTCAGTAGCTTAGGGCCTCATCAAACTTAAATCTAGCCTTGTTCACACCCACCACCGACCACAAAAAGCTATCGCTAGTCTAGGCTGTATCAACAGAAGCCGAGTGTCCAGACTGAGGAAAGTGATAATATTCTGCCTTGGTCAGAGCAGCCCTGGAATACTGAGCCCTCCAATTCTTGGGCTCCACAATTTAAGAAGGATGTCAACAAGCTGGAGTGTGCCCAGAGGAGGGCAACGAATAAGATCAAGGGTCTGGAAACCAAGCCTTGTGACGAATGGTTGAAGGAGCTGCGTATGTTTAGCTTGGAAAAGAGGAGACTGAGAGGAGATACTATAGCCATTTTCAGATTTCTAAAGGGCTGTCACATGGACGATGGAGCAAGCTTGTTTTCTGCTGCTCTGGGGGTTAGGACCCGAACCAAAAGGGGGTAAGGGAGCAGCTGCCCACCTCCAAATCCAGTAAATCAATACAAAAACTGAGGTTCTGCGCCCACTAACATAAAGCCTCCCCCCATAAATCCCACGATGGCCCCATGAGGGTTGCTTTAGTTGAGATTCCTGCAATGCCAGATGACCCGCAGGGTCCCTTCAAACCCTGCAATTCTATTCTGTGTCATTTCCTACGTCGGAACTGAAGGCAAGTGAACTGAGTTAAGTGGTTTCACTTTCTTTTGCCACCAGGGGTCCCTGGTTACAAATGATTCTATGAACTAGCAGGTCCACCCACCCTCTTTTTTTGAGATCAGGTTTTACAGTTTCAAATGAAGCACAGGTAAATGCACCTGTGTGGCTAATGCTCCAAAGTAGCTGCTGTTGTATTTATTTGTGGAAGTGCGATGTCCGAGTCCACGTGTCAGATGACTAATGTTTGAGGGGAGTGTTTCTGTACTCTGCTCCAATAAGGCCTCGCGATGAGTGGACTTGTCATGTTGTCCTCTGCATAGCTGTCAACTTACAGATTTGAAAATAAGGGACCAGCAGCCAAAGTAAGGGACCTGCAGCCTCACCTGTTCCAGGCACTCCAGTCTTCCTGTCCTCCTGCAATCTGGTCAAGCTCATGCTGGTAGCTTCGAGAACACTGTCCAACCAGCTTTGTAACCAGAGGTTCAACTGAATAGAATCTGAATCACATGCTCTACAAGGCCTATGCAGCCTCAACCTAAGATGGCTCCCCAGCCTGGCTTTGCACTGCAAAGTTTGCAGCAGCACATGCAACAAAATGGTGTCCAGCATTCAAAAAACCCCTCAGCTTGCATTAACTAGCCACACACACACACAACCTCCCCCCCTCCCATGAGATCTCCTTTCCTTTTCCCCCACCATGTGCCCCCGCTCCAGACAGACCTTTTCGCCAGCAAGGGTGAGTGGGCCGTCGATGACGTATCCATCTGATTCCAATCTGAGCACTCAGCACAGGTATGTTCAACTTCTGAGCCCCTCTGAACCAAAGGCAGAAAGCCCAGCCAGCAGCCAAATGAAGCCTCAAGGAAAACCACTGTCACGTCTCCGCTGGGAAGCGCTGAGCAAAGGCGAGCCCCCGGGGAACGCAGCCGATTTGATCAGCACAAGGCATGCAAGCTCCACCCCCAGTCATTCTTAGACTTCTTATTGGGTGAGCAACACAGCCAAGCAACACAGTTGGAACCTCCCTCCTCCCTGGCTGGCAGGGAGGGAGAGGAGCTGCTTCTTTTGAAATTTAAGGGACATCATTTAAGGGACATTTAAGGGACATCCATCAATAAGGGACAGCAGCGGGACATGGCGCTGGAATAAGGGACTGTCCCTTCAAATAAGGGACACTTGACAGCTACGATCCACTGTAATGTTAAATATGTAAGTCCACCACCACCACCATGGAAAACCTTATGTTACAAGAAGCATGTTTTTATATGAATGGTGAAGGCATCCTATTAATAGAAGCACACATCATATAAGCACCTTAGATTACACTTTGGAGTGGTCCATTCAACATGAGCAAGAAGTCCTGGTTCAGAATGTGGTCCATTTACTTGCTCATTTCCCCCTCTATATTTTATGTTTAAATTGTGATGGAACCAGGCGTTTGTTTTTTAGAAAAAGAGGTGTTGTTGAACTTTTTTTTTAGGGGTAGCAACCAGCCAAAGTTAAAACTTGCCATCAGGTATGTGTATATAGACGAATCCATTTTAAAGCGTTCTCAAAATGTATGTGGTTCCGCATTTTCTTGCTTTTGGTTACACCAATAACAATAGACTCCATCTTTAAAGAAAACAACTATTAAGAGGTCTGCCTTCCCTTACTTTAATTATAGGGTTATTGTTCGGACCACTTCCCCATGCCCTTAGTCTCGTAATATCAGATACTCCAGTATCCGACTGCTAGTATTTCTCCCGGTTATATCTGGTTAACATACAAGCTGTGGTTAACGATGGGTTACCGTTTCCCTCTCTTCCGGTAAGCGTAGATCTTTTTACATAGTTGAATTTTCTCCTCTCCTAGCTAGTGACTTTCCACTTTGTAGTCCAGCAGGGCCCAGAAGGAGTGGCTGCCATTTTTTGATATCATCACTGTCACCCTGGGGCCACACAAGGTGCTGCAGGTTCCCTCCCAGAAACCGTCATCGCTAAGAGTCAGTCGGCGAGAATTTCCGCATTCGACAGACACCTCATCTACGCCAGGTAGTTTGAGCTTAAATGTCACATCGCGGTTGGCCGGCAAGACCCCGGCAACTGGTGCCACCAGCTCAAAGGCTTCCTCCCAGTTGGTATAACTCTGTGGAAAAACCGGCCACAACACACTCTTGTTTGGGCAGGAGAGGAGGTAGCTGAGGGCACAGTGACTGTTGCCCGGATCGGATGCTTTCTTTGCCCAGATGTGAAGAGCAAAGGTCCCTGCGTGAGGGAGCTGTATCTTCAACTCAACATGGGCATCTTGGCGAGTGGTCCAGATGTGACGCCTCCGCAAGTCCTCCGATGTGCTGCTGGCCTCAGAGTCCAGGGTGGCAAAGAGATCCAGGTCTCTACTTCGAGTGAAGGTGACAACGCAGCGTCCGTCCTCAGTGTGGACAATCGGACTGGCAGGCGAGGCTCCCAGGATACCCTTCTCCTCCGATTGCCAGCTGGGCCCCACAGGCTGGATGAGCGGTTTGGGCAAGCAGAAGCTCTTGTCCACAGACGGGCACACCAGGGAGTATTCCACCACGTGGCTGTAGTTCTCCTCCTTGCTCCTGGAAGGTTTGGCGAAGATGTCCAAGCTATGAGTCCCCACCTCCTGAGGATACACTTCCAGGGTCATCCCGTTCCTCTGCAGGTTCATGAAGCAGTGTTCGTTTGCCCCGTTGAGCTTGCAGAGGAAGAGCGTCGGAGAACGACTCTCAATGAAAACAGTTGCCTTGCCGTTTTCTGTGAAAGAAAAGCAAAGGTTTTTTGATGTCGACATGTTTTTGTATGCAACAGGAATTGATTAAAAAAGTTGGAAGGGGCAAAAAGTAATGGTTTTTCTGTACTTGTTAATACAGTGGTACCTCAGGTTAAGTACTTAATTCGTTCCGGAGGTCCGTACTTAACCTGACACTGTTCTTAACCTGAAGCACCACTTTAGCTAATGGGGCCTCCTGCTGCCACCGCGCCGCCAGAGCACGATTTCTGTTCTCATCCTGAAGCAAAGTTCTTAACCTGAAGCACTATTTCTGGGTTAGCGGAGTCTGTAATCTGAAGCATATGTAACCTGAAGCGTATGTAAACTGAGGTACCACTGTATTTTTATTTTAAATCCCCATGAATGGGTTTTCCCCTATGAATTTTCTGCCACCTTGCTGTGAGAAATAGGGTTACACCCATATATGAGTAGACCCATTGAAATTAAAGGTAAAGGGACCCCTGACCATTAGGTCCAGTTGTGACTGACTCTGGGGTTGCGGCGCTCATGTCGCTTTATTGGCCGAGGGAGCCGGCGTACAGCTTCCGGGTCATGTGGCCAGCATGACTAAGCTCCTTCTGGCAAACAAGAGCAGCGCATGGAAACACCGTTTACCTTCCCGCCAGAGCGGTACCTATTTATCTACTTGCACTTTAACGTGCTTTCGAACTGCTAGGTTGGCAGGAGCAGGGACTGAGCAACGGGAGCTCACCCAGTTGCGGGGATTCAAACCACCGACCTTCTGATCGGCAAGTGCTAGGCTAATAACCCACAGAGCCACCCTTGTCCCTTGTAGATGGGAAACAGGCAATCTGTTCTTCCCTCACTGACCCGTCCTTGAGCAACTAACCACCTGTAGGTTGTTTCTCCCCTCAGGCTTTACTTCATCTTGATTGTTATTTTTAATTAACCTCACAACTCCATGAAGGCCACAGAATGGCCTTGTTTGCCAGGAGTAATATAATGAACAGGGATAATCAAAACAGACCAAGGACAATCCAGCTGCCTCATAATCATCTGTACCTAACAATTCCGAGAAAGATAACAGATTTCCTGAGCCTCTTTCACATCTTGATGAGGCTTGATTAGGCGTGAGGAACCTGTGTGGCCCTCTTGCTGTTGTGGGACTCCAACTAGCACGACCAATTGTCAGGGATGATGGGGGTTGTAGTCTAGCAACCTCAGGTTCCCCATTCCTGCTTTACAGCGCAGTAGTATCTTAAAAGGACATGAGACTCGTTGTCAGTATAAGTGTGACAGCCAAAAGCAACAAGACGGGTGCTTCTGATTGACTTTACCTGTTTCGATGACTGACGTTGCCGTAGATGTGCCTGTCAGTCCTACTGAATAAAAGGCAGACTTATACCACACGTTACGTTCAAACTGCTGCAGCGATAATGTCCGTTTCAGAAGCTGCCAGCTGTGGTCTTCTGGGAAGTGATCGTTAATAAACAGAGCAGGATGGGTAAGGAAGTAAAACTCGTTGTACCTGCAGAAGGAGGAAGCGCAATTGTGCAGTCTTTCGTGAAATCTCAGCACCAGGGTCAAACAGAGAAAGCTATCTAAAAATGATTGTGGAATACTTCTAGGCCTTGTTCAGATATGAAGTGAAACCATAGCTTAGCATGTTGGGAATGAAACATAGCAAGCCTTGTTCCAACTGCCCCCCCCCCCCCACAGCCACACATGTGAACAGTTTGGAAACCAGATCCTTGAATAAGCACAGCCTGTTTTCTCACCCAAATCTGTGCCAGTGTGGCATAGTGGTTAAGAGCGGTGGACTCGTAATGTGGGGAACCGGGTTTGCGTCTCTGCTCCTCCACATGCAGCTGCTGGGTGACCTTGGGCCAGTCACACTTCTCTGAAGCCTCTCAGCCCCACTCACCTCACAGAGTGTTTGTTGTGGGGGAGGAAGGGAAAGGAGATGGTTAGCCGCTTTGAGACTCCTTAGGGTAGTGATAAAGAGGGATATCAAATCCAAACTCTTCTTCTTCTTCCTCTTCTTAATGACAACAATGCTTTATTTGACAAGCATGTCCATAGTTAACACTAGCCACAGTTTAGGAACTGGATGATCTACTCATCCAGCCTTCCCCAGTCTGATTCCCTCCACGTTTGACTGAACTCTATGACCCATCAACCACAGCCAATGTGGCCCAATGTCAGGGACCGTGCTGCGGAGGGCTGCACTGAGAGGAATGGGGACAGCCTCCCCCGCCCAGTGGCGTAGCGTGGGGGGTGCAGGGGGGGCCGGCCGCACCAGGCGCAACATGGGGGGGGCGCGCTCGCACTCGCAGCTCTCTGCCCCACGGGTTAGGGAGCGCAAATTACTTGCCTTGCCCCGGGTGCTGACAACCCACGCTACGCCACTGCCCCCGCCCCCTGCTCCTGCTCAGGATCCTGAATCTTCCCAGGAGCAGTGGAGCAGTATAGATTTGGAACAGTGGTTTGCAGAGGGACATAGTTCAGAAGACCGATGTTAGGAAGAACTGGGTAGTGAACAGCTGGGAGAGAGAGAGTGAACAGACTCCATTTCGCGGGAAAACATCCATCCACTCAGCCCAAGGTCAAGGGGAGCAGATAAGGTTGCGGCACGGAAAGCACAGTGGTTGCGAGATCAGGTTGCAAGATGCAGAAGTGAAGTGGGCGACTAGGGAGGAAGTGGGTGGAACCCTTAATTGGGAGCACCTTCGTTCCTAGAAATTGATTCTTTGTTCTCTGGCTATGGTCATTAAAAATCCGGTAAGGGACTCCTTTCGCTTTGTTTTGCTTATCTGCTGCCAAAGGGCGGGAGGGTGGGAGGAAGCTGAGTCCCTGAAGCCTGAGACCCAATAGTTAGTGACAATGGGAGTGGTAGTCTAAAACCGTTGGAGGGCACCTGGTAGAGAAAGGCTGCTGTGTTGCAATGACCCAGCCTCCAGGATCCCCAAATCCTACACATGTAGGATAAGCATAATACTCTAGAACAGCCTTCCTCAACCTGTGGGTCCCCAGATGTTGTTGAACTACAACTCCCATCGCCCCCAGCTAGCAAGGCCAGAGCTCAGGGATGATGGGAGTTGTAGTCCAACAACATCTGGGGACCCACAGGTTGAGAACCACTGCTCTAGAACCTATTACGGTAATTGTCCCACTCCATGCTGATGCCCTGTGGCTATCAAATCACCAATTCTGACTTTTGGTCCAAGCGAACCAAACAAAAATCTGAAAACAAAGGAAGTTCACTATACCCTCGTTGTGTCCCACACTCTGACTGGGCTTTCTGTCGCCTAACAACATACCTGAAAGTGAACTTGCTACAAGAGTCATCCACACAGCCGCTGCCCCACGTGTTGTCTAAAAGATGCCACCTTCCTTCAAGATAAACAGCATTCCAGACATGATTAGTCTTCCCCTCAAATACTTTTCCTGGTTTGTATTGGAACCCTTTGGCAAAGCCGGACAGCTGCTTGCATTGTATCCCTGCAAGACTGAGGGGGAAAGAAAGGGATTCAAGAACAGCATTGTGAACAAGGCACTGTGGTTGCAATCAATGCTTTTTTGGATTAGAATGGGCATCCTTCATTTTGCTCTGTTTTCAGGGAGAAGCCAAACCACAGCTGGCATTTTAGGCTTTTTCCTATATTGTCCAATCTTGCCCCTTAAGGATGTGCAATTTGGGATTTTGATGGAGGAAACAGAAGTATGCTAAATGCCACCTGTGGACTACTACTTTATTCTGAAGAAATGCCAGGCTGCCTCATTTAACTGCATATTACAGGTCTGGGGAATCTTTGGTCCTCCAGATGTTGCTGAACTACAACTCCCATCATTCCTGGTGGTTGGCCAAGCTTGCTAAGGCTGATGGGAGATGTAGCTAAACAACATCTGGAAGGCCCAAGAGCCCCCAGTTCCTGCATGACAGTTTTGTATGTTGCACTGGTACAAAAATTGTTAGGAGCCAATTGTTTTTGGGGGACAGGAGGCGGGCAGGTGTGGAGGACTCCCTGGTCCTGAATGGGGTAGCTGTGCCCCTGAAGGACCAGGTGCGTAGCCTGGGAGTCATTCTGGACTCACAGCTGTCCATGAAGGCACAGGTTAAATCCGTGTCCAGGGCAGCTGTTTACCAGCTCCACCTGGTACGCAGACTGAGACCCTACCTTCCCCCAGACTGTCTTGCCAGCGTGGTGCATGCTCTAGTTATCTCCCGCTTGGACTACTGCAATGCGCTCTACGTGGGGCTACCTTTGAATGTGACCCGGAAACTACAACTAATCCAGAATGCGGGAGCTAGACTGGTGACTGGGAGCGGCCGCCAAGACCACATAACACCGGTTTTGAAAGTCCTACACTGGCTCCCAGTAAGTTTCCGAGCACAATTCAAAGTGTTGGTGCTGACCTTTAAAGCCCTAAACGGCCTCAGTCCAGTATACCTGAAGGAGCGTGTCCACCCCCATCATTCTACCTGGACACTGAGGTCCAGTGCCGAGGGCCTTCTGGCGGTTCCCTCACTGCAAGTTACAGGGAACCAGGCAGAGGGCCTTCTTGGTAGTGGCACCTGCCCTGTGGAACACCCTCCCATCAGATGTCAAAGAGAACAACAACAACTACCAGACTTTTAGAAGACATCTGAAAGTAGCCCTGTTCAGGGAAGCTTTTAATGTTTAATAGACTATTGTATTTTAATATTGTGTTGGAAGCTGCCCAGAGTGGCTGGGGAAACCAAGCCAGATGGGCGGGGTATAAATATTGATGGGCGGGGTTTATTATTATTACTATTATTATTATTATTATTAATCGGACAGCCTGAGAATCTCAGCTTGCATGTTGAAGAGAGAGAGAGAATGGAATCTAGCACAAGCTTTCAAGGCAGCACAGAAGGGCTTTAAAAGGTACAAGAAGTGTTTGTTGAAGGAAGCATGGTGGGGAGGGGCCAAGCAGGATTTCCAGTGACTGTAGTGGGACTCAAGTTTGTCTCCATAATGATATGTTGAAAGTCACCTGTATAGAGCAGGTGTGGGGGACGTGTGGCTCTCCAGCTCTCTGGGGCCCAATAGGAATTACCTGCACATTTCTTCAAAGAGGCCAGCATACCCCCCACAAGCGCTTTTTCCCGACTGAAGGGCATCAGTTGCCTCAGAAGGCACCTTGTTATGGTATCCTTCCACATCGTATTCTGGAGGAATAAAGACATTTATGGACAGTCACCTCAAAGTCTGCAATGCACAACCAATAAAGGACTGCAGCAACCTCACCTACACCAGAAACTTTTAGCAGAAGATACGAGTAACTAATCAGTTCAATTAGGGGTATCTGCGGGTGGTGATGTGGGTAAAACCACAGAGCCCAGGGCTTGCCGATCAGAAGGTCGGCGGTTCAAATCCCTGTGACGGGGTGAGCTCCCGTTGCTCGATCCCAGCTCCTGCCAACCTAGCAGTTCGAAAGCACGTCAAAGTGCAAGTAGTTAAATAGGTACCGCTCTGGCGGGAAGGTAAACGCCGGCTCTCTCAGCCAATACAGTGGTACCTCGGGTTACATACGCTTCAGGTTACAGACTCTGCTAACCCAGAAATATTACCTCAGGTTAAGAACTTTGCTTCAGGATGAGAACAGAACTCGTGCTCCCGTGGCGCAGTGGCAGCAGGAGGCCCCATTAGCTAAAGTGGTGCTTCAGGTTAAGAACAGTTTCAGATTATGAACAGACCTCCGAAACGAATTAAGTACTTAACCTGCGGTACCACTGTAAAGCGAGTTGAGCGCTGCAACCCTAGAGTCGGCCACAACTGGACCTAATGGCCAGGGGTCCCTTTACCTTTACTATTTCGTTCACAAAACAACAGTTAATCACCTTCAAAGGCTCTGCTTTAATCCGATGCTATATAAAGGAGCTTTCCTATAACACCACTAGAAGAGTTGTTCTGTTGTCTGGAGGGATCGCCTACCTATATGATGGCACGTCCACATCCAAATGGCTCGGACTTTCTCCAGGTCACTGTGGGCTTTTTGGAGCAAGACATTCACCAGTTTTTTCACGTTGTTCTTGACATTCACCTGTTTCAGGAAAGGTAAATACTGTAGAAGATAACATGGAGGAGCAGTACCCAGTTCCTTTCTGCTGTCTAAAGAAAACTTAGGGTGCCTGCCATCCTACATGCACTAAAAAGAGTCTTGTAGAACTCAATGGAGCTTACTTCTGCGTAAAACTGCTCAGGAATACACAGTTAGCTGAGTAAGTGTATGCATCCTAGTTGATCAATCTATCAAATTTTATCCCCGAGTAAAATTGTTCTGAAGGATGAAGCATGCTTAGCCTTTCTTTTTTCTTTACACAGGCATGCTATTTCCACAATCTTCAGCTGTGAGCCAAATCCCCTTTGTGTAAGGCTTGGGGTGGATTTTGAATCATAATGTTTTCCCCTGTGAACTTCCATGTGGACAGAAGAAGTTGCCTCCTATAAGGAGAGGACACTTGAAGATACAGTGGTACCTCACAAGACGAATGCCTCGCAAGACAAAAAACTCGCTAGACAAAAGGGTTTTTTGTTTTTTGAGCTGCTTCGCAAGACAATTTTCCCTATGGGCTTGCTTCGCAAGACGGAAACGTCTTGCAAGTTTGTTTCCTTTTTCTTAACACCGTTAATACAGTTGCGACTTGACTTCGAGGAGCAACTCATAGAACGTGGTGTGGTAGCCTTTTTTGAGGTTTTTAAAGACTTTGGTGATTTTTGAAGCTTTTCCAAAACTTTCCCGACACCGTGCTTTGCAAGACGAAAACAATCGCAAGACGACAAAACTCGCGGAACGAATTAATTTCGTCTTGCGAGGCACCACTGTACTGTCATAGAATCATAGAATTGTAGAGTTGGAACAGATCCTTAGGGTCCAATTCCAAATCCACAGTTAAAAAAAAATCTCAGCATCCTAGAAGATTCTTTACAGGACTATCATTCCATGTGGATCATATCGCCGTAAGAGACAGTATACCGTTGATGCATGGTCATCCAGTTCCTTAAACTTCGTCAAGTCCATTGGTATTGACTTCAGGCTGGATTTATCCCATGGGTAATCTGGGAACAAACATGGAAAAGTCATTCTAGAACCAGCGCAAGTTCAGCGGAATAAGGCAAGAAGAGAAATGGAGGAGGACCTACAATGGGACTGAAATGGCTGAACTGCAGCAAATTTAAAAGGCCACAGATATTGGGCATTTTCTACTCCCCAAGTAAAACCCAGAGTGGAGGTTTTTACACATTTACCAGTGTTTCTCTGCTAACATGGCCATAGAGAAAGAGAACCAGTGAGACAGCGCTGGAGCAGATTTTGATCTGCCTTCACACAAGACAATTTTAGACGATTCTATTTCTTGGACCGTAGTTGACAAATATGGTGAACGGAATAGCAAGCTTTGCACTGTGGCGATCACACAGGGCCCCCGGACGTTTCACCGTCCATTGATCCCTGTGCCACCACTTTATTTCTCGCTGCCACCACCCAGGCCCTACCTGGTACAATACTGAGTCCAGTCAGGGTTAAATTGGAACATAAACTTCTGTTTATTTATTGCAGTTTAACAAGCGTGTGGTTTCATAAACGGTATTGGTCAATTACAATCATGGGCTGCCTACCCAGACCTATAACTTCCTCTACCTGCCCTCCCTCACTAAACCACCTCTCAGATATTTACTTGTCTTCCTAGCCCTTAACTCAGCTTATTTCACTACCCTAACTCAACTTACCCACAGACTCTATCCCAATTCACTCCCACTCCAACCAACCACCCAACTCCCAACAAACTCCCTTTCGCCCCTCCCAGAGCTGGTTTTATAGTCCCTCTGACTCCACCCCCCTGGGTTCTGATTGGGTAACTTGTTTAACTATTTCACCTCCAGCACTCTCATATGTTAACGTCACATGCACCTCCCACTGGAACAATTGGTACCTCCTTAGGGAAGTCCTCTTTACACTGAAGCCTCCAGTTTTGCACACAGGCTGGTTCAGATGATGGACAAAGTGTACCGGCCAATCCACCCACTTGCCCCCCCATATATATATTTATTTATACCCCACCCATCTCATTCCATTTACAGAAGCTAAACACAGGTGATGGGACACCACACCTGAGGAGAGCAGGCTGTGGGATGTTACATCACTGTAGCAGTCAAGTACAACATTTCCTGTTTGCCCAGAGTGGACACACAGGGGAATGTTGCTCCAGCCAGGAGGACTTCCTGTCACACCTGGTCTGGAGCATCCTCCCCCTGCGTGTGACCAGGTAGATGGGCTTGACCCTGGCAGACCCTTTAAAGGGGCTAGTCACGCAGCCATCTTCTCCTGACTCTCTTGTTGCTCTCTTTCTGCCATTTCTTCTCTTGATGCTGTTCTCTTGGTGCTTTTGCTGTCTGCTGGCTCTCAGCCAGCAGCACATGGGCTCAATCCCCATACGGGATGAACTCACACTCTCTTCTGTAACTACAAGCTAAAGCCTGCCTTCAGGATCATGCTGTGAACTGAATGTAAGTAAACTTCTTATCATTACTTTTAAAGAAGACTGTTGTGTCCTTATTGTTTTAAGAGGGAATAAAGGGCAATTCACCAGGAATAACCTGATCTGGACAAGCCAGACTGGATTGCTTAACTCAAGAAATTTGAACGAATCTACCAACTAGCTTCCTGAAATACACAGAGGAATGTACTCTGTGACCAGCTCACTAGCGTGAGGAAGGACAATATTTACCGTACTTTTCCTTGTATAAGACTTTTTTTCTTTAAAAATCATGCTAAAAATTTGGGGCCATCTTACACTTGGGTAGTGCATAGGGTGGACGTTTGATTGGTTGCTGCTGCAGCTGTAGGCGGCTATTGTGTGTGTTATTGGTTGCTGTTTCAATGGGTGGTGTTGATTGGCTGACGCTCTGGCAGTTGGGCAGGCAATTGGCAGGTTCTGCCCGTGATGGGACAGACGGGAGGCGGATTTTGCAATGCGTGCGGGTGAGCGATTTTTGACAACCCCCCAATAAAAGCTCAACAACTCTGTGCCATCTCCCCCCATTTTCTTAAATTAGTGTCCCCCAAAATAGGGGGCTTCTAATACATGGGGGCATCTTATAGACGGAAAAGTACGGTAATCAATATATCCTCTCCTACCATCGACAACATTCCCACACAGGCCAACGGAGAAAGTGCAAAACAGGCTGCGCAGCATGCAGAGATCTGCCTTCTGATCCGCCACTGCCTGCTCCCCCTTCTCCTGATGAGCATCTGGTGCCAGACATGCCCCCCTCCCACTCTGCCTAAATATAGGGCCAGTCCTGGAGGCAAGGGTGCAGTGCAGCTAATATTTAAAATGCAAGCCATGTTCCCAGAATATCTCATGACATGTGTATGGTGGGTTAAACCACAGAGCCTAGGACTTGCCCCACACGGGCACATGCTTTCTCTACTATGATACACAGGAGGTGTGGGGACGTTTGGCCCTCCAGATGCTGCTGAACTACAACTCCCATCATCCTTTGCCACTGGCCATGCTTCCAGGGCCGGATGGGAGTTGTCATCCAACAACATCTGGAGGGCCAAAGGTTCCCTATGGTTGATATACAGGTCCGTAGTCATATATAACAAATAATTTGCATTTACCATACAGATCTTGTCTCTGAGACAGCGTTGATCCTTGTTCTCCGTCATCCTGATAACCTATGAAATGGGTATTGTTGGGGTGAGACAATACAGTCATACCTCATGTTACATTTGCTTCATGTTACGTTCTTTCAGGTTACGTCCCGCAGCAACCCAGAAGTACCAGAAAGGGTTACTTCCAGCTTTCGCCGCTCCCACATGCGCACAAGTGCCAAATCGCACTGCGCACCTGCAAAGATACGGCGCTTCAGGTTGCGCTCTTTTCATGTTGCAAACGGGCCTCTGGAACGGATCCTGTTCGCAACCAGAGGTACCACTGAGTTGAGGGGAGCTAGATCCCCCAAAATGTGTTATGCTTTATTCAAAGTTAGAATTAATCAAGGCTTGATTAAACTTTGCCAAACATGGAACCCACCTGGATTTAGTTAGGCTAGTAAGCCAAGCCACCTCTGTGCAGAGCTAGCAGGGGACAAAGGCCAGCAATGGCCCAACTAGGAAACCATTATAGGGCAAAAGTGCCAGGCCAAGGGGACTGAGTGTTTGTGGGCAGAGGCAAAGGCAAGGTTTAGGGTTACAGCTTTGAATGTCGTAGGCTGGGAGGAGGTTCACAGAGAGAAGCAGAATGAGGGGCAGAAGTCCAAGTGAGCTGGGGACGACAGGCTGAAACAAAGAGAGGCAGAGGAGGGATTTTTGCTGCCCTTTGAATCCAATCCTGATAGGATGTGAATGCTCCATAATCCCTCCATTTAGGTGCAAGTTGTATATAGGTGCAAATAAACCATATATCATAAAGACACCAGTCTTTGTTGGGGCTCATTGTCCCCAAAGAAAACACAGACCCGGGTGACCGTGCCTGCAACCCCTAAAATATTGCACCACTCATGGAGATTGGGGTGGCAGGTGTCAATATGTACATTAAAAACATATATTGCAACTCCCATCATCTCTGACCATGGGCCATGCTTGCTGGGGCTGCTGGAAATTCAACAACTAAACTGAAAGCACCGCTTTCTCTCATCCTGGTGCTGGTCTTTGGACTGCTGGTCTTCTCTTTTAAAAAAATATAATTTTTATTAAGATTTTCTTGGTTTACAAAAGTACGTGCATTGTCGCTTTTTTCAGGTTGTAAATTCTTTTCTACAGATTACATTTGATATCAGACATTAGTGTTGTATTCAGTATAAGGTCGGGGAAGAGGTGGGGGCAGAGGAGGGGTGGTGTGATGAAGATTGTCGGTCTTTTATGGCTCCTTTAATAATAATAATAATGATTTAATATTTATACCCCGCCCGTCTGGCTGGGTTTCCCCACCACTCTGGGCAGCTCTCAACAGAATATTAAACATCAAACATTAAAACATCCCCAAACTTTAGATATAAAAAGAGAAATTGGGGCAGTTGCGGGGGGGGGGGGGGAATCAGCGGACTGAGCATCATCATGTCGTAGACTGAGTCTCCATCCCAGTACAATGTTACCTTGGGTTACAGCCGCTTCAGGTTACAGCCGCTTCAGGTTACAGACTCCACTAACCCAGAAGTAGTACTTCAGGTTAAGAACTTTACCTCAGGATGAGAAAAGAAATTGTGTGGCGGCGGCAGCAGGAGGCCCAACTAAAGTGGTACCTCAGGTTAAGAACAGTTTCAGGTTAAGAACGGACCTCCAGAACGAATTAAGTTCTTAACCTAAGGTACCACTGTATAAGGCAGCCTCCTATGCTGTTCTCGTTTGCCAGCAACGCTTTAGTCCAAAATTGTGCCTTGGGCTCATCTACAACCGCTGTGCCTATCCCAAATGTATGGCCATACGGAGGAGGCCTTACCTTCATTGTCCTGCCTCATCCGGTGGGGAAATATCTGGAGTCCTGCAGCGCCAGGAACATACACACACAGAGAACGAGTTACTGAAGAATCCATAGGAACACAAAGTCATAGGACCAGAGGGTGGGGGTAGCCTAGATGTCATATTCGGGTCCTTTCCATGCCTGTGGTTTTATATTTCTAAGGTGACATTCTAAAGAAAGGGAGGCAGCTAGCAAGTCTCTTGGTCAAGCTCATGGCTGTGAAGCATTTCTGAGCAGGTCTAAAAAGCACAGGTGACTACTTGCTGCAGATGCTCAGGGGACCAGCCTTCCCTCCCCCTCCCCTGGCTGGAGGTGATGTCATCAGTGAGTGTAAGAGAACAATAGACTTGGGGCAGTCTCATCTAGAGCAGGGAAAACACAGAGGCCCTCTGGGACAGTTCCAAAGCTGTAGCTTTGGGGATCCCCCTTGAAACCCAATGGGAGAACAAGACCTGTGTTAATGAGGTGAGCTCTTCCATCTTATACTCAATCTACATATATGTAACTAAAACCATGGGGCAGTATCTCAGGTGGGGGACAGGTCATGTTCCTTCTGGGGCTCTTCCTGCCTACGTGTAGACCCTTATGTTTGTCCCTACTAAAATTCACCTTGTTATTTTGGGCCCAGGTCTCCAATCTATTAAGGTCATCTTGAATCCTCATTCTGTCTTCTGCGGCATTGACTACCCATCCCAGTTTGGTGTCATCTGCTGATCTGATAAGCACCCCCTCAATAAAAGCTGCCGTTAATAAATTTGTTGCTATTTCCTTCCCTTCAAGTAAGGCTAGAACTTGTTTATGTGGCCAAACTTATTTATTATTTATTTCGAGCATTTCTTTCTTATTTATGGTATTTATTTATACCCTGGCCTTTTTCCCTGACTGGACTCAAGCCACTTGTACCCTGCTCTTCAATAAAAAAAGGCTCCCAGAACAGATTGTTGTTGTTGTTGTTTAATCATTTAGTCGTGTCCGACTCTTCGTGACCCCATGGACCAGAGCATGCCAGGCACTCCTGTCTTCCACTGCCTCCCGCAGTTTGGTCAAACTCATGTTCGTAGCTTCGAGAACACTGTCCAACCATCTCGTCCTCTGTCTTCCCCTTCTCCTTGTGCCCTCCATCTTTCCCAACATCAGGGTCTTTTCCAGGGAGTCTTCTCTTCTCATGAGGTGGCCAAAGTATTGGAGCCTCAGCTTCACGATCTGTCCTTCCAGTGAGCACTCAGGACTGATTTCCTTCAGAATGGATAGGTTTGATCTTCTTGCAGTTCATGGGACTCTCAAGAGACTCCTCCAGCACCATAATTCAAAAGCATCAATTCTTCGGCGATCAGCCTTCTTTATGGTCCAGCTCTCACTTCCATACATCACTATTGGGAAAACCATAGCTTTAACTATACTGACCTTTGTTGGCAAGGTGATGTCTCTGCTTTTTAAGATGCTGTCTAGGTTTGTCACTGCTTTTCTCCCAAGTAGAACAGATTACATACAATCAAAACAAGACAATCACTATCCATGGGCTTACAATCTTTTTTAAAAAATAAAAAAACACCCAAGGGAAAATGGACAGTGAGGGAATATAAAAATCAAAACTTTGGTGCCAATTTGTAAACAGTTGTTCCCATAATGACCATTGAAATGTAGGTGGGTTCCACGAGGCAAGACACAGTGATAACAGCAAGAAACTTTATTGAACTACATAACTGGGAAATGGTCAAAGCAACCGCTTATATACATTCCTGAAAGCCTGGGCCACTCCCATTCCTGTGATTGGCAGTTTAAACTTCCAAGCTGCGAATCACAACTCAGAGTTCAAGGGCCAATGGCAGAGGCCCAAATCCTGAAATGTTCTGTGATTGGACATCATGTATCAAATCAGAACACGGGAGCTCAGAATCCTTAGCTCAGGCAAACACAGACCACTGAATGCATTACAACCATCTGCCACAGTTCAGGGGCAGGAGGTTCCTTGAAACTTGAAACTTCCAGTGAAGCTGATGAAATGAGCCCTGCTTCCTATCTCCCCCACTGAGGCAGCCCCAAAACGACAGTTGAGGGAGGAGGCAGCCTTGTGAAGCTTCCCTGCCAAATCAGAGTCGATGGAGCGATCTGTGGTTCACAACTCTCCCACTGAGTCTGTCTCCAAGCTAGTGACTTTCCACTTTGTACTCCAACAAGGACCAGAAGGTATTACTGCCACCTTTTGCCATTCTCACTGTCACTGTGGAGCCACCTGAGGTGCTGCAGGTTCCCTCCCAGAAACCGTCTTCACTCAGCCTCAGTGGGCGAGACTTTCCACATTCGACAGACACCCCATCTGCACCAGGCAGCTTGAGTTTGAACGTTACATCACGGTTGGCCAGCAGGACCCCGGCGAGAGGTGCCACCAGCTCAAAGGCATCCTCCCAGTTCGTGTAGCTTTGTGGGAAAACCGGCCACGTCACCTTCTTATTTGGGCAGGAGATGAGGTAGCTGAGGGCGCAGTGACTGCTGCCCGGGTCAGATGCTTTCTTTGCCCAGATGTGAAGAGCAAAGGCCCCTGCGTGAGGGAGATGTACCTTCAACTCAACCTTAGTGCCCCAGCGAGTCGTCCAGATGTGACGCCTCCGTACGGCCTCTGGCGTGCGGCTGGTATCTGAGTCCAGGGTGGCAAAGAAGTCCAGGTCACTCGTCCGAGTGAAAGTGACAACACAGCGGCCGTCGTCGGTGTGTATGACGGGGCTTTCGGGCAAAGCCTCCAGGATCCCCTTTTCCTCTGATGACCAGCTGGGCCCCACAGGATAGATGAGCGCTTTGGGCAAGCGGAAGCTCTTGTCCACAGATCGGCACACCAAGGAGTAGTTTAGAACGTGGCTGTAGTCCTCCTTGCTCTTGGAAGGTTTGGCGAAGATGTCCAAGCTATGAGTCCCCACCTCCTGAGGATACACTTCCACGGTCATCCTGTTCCTCTGCAGGGTCATGAAGCACTGCTCTTTTGCCCCATTGAGGTTGCAAAGGAAGAGGGTCGGAGAACAACTCTCAATGGAAACAGTTGCCTTGCCGTTTTCTGTGAAAGAAAAGTGAAAAGTTTCGAATTGTTGTTAATACTTGTTTAAAAGAGAAATGCTCACAAGGGCTGCAGGGGAGAGGAGGGGAAAGTTCTGTCGTGCAAGTGAGAGTTTGTTGTGCTGGTTTATGTTTATTTATTCTGTCATTCAGTAGGTCTTAGCAGAGTTTTATAATAATAATAATAATATTAATAATTTTTATTTATACCCCGCCCTCTCCAGCCAAGGCCAGGCTCAGGGCGGCTAACAAGCAATAATAAAAACAAGTTGAATGAATACAACTTAAAAACAAGATTAAAATACAACATTAAAATATTGAAACATTAAAATATTAAAATGCAGCCTCATCACAGGAGGAGAAAGAAAAAAGAAAGAGGGGGAGGGAATCAAACTGGCTCCAGGCCAAAGGCCAGGCGGAACAACTCTGTCTTACAGGCCCTGCGGAAAGAAATCAGATCCTGCAGGGCCCTGGTCTCATGAGACAGAGCGTTCCACCAGGCCGGAGCCAGAGCTGAAAAGGCCCTGGCTCTGGTTGAAGCTAATCTAACTTCTTTAGGGCCCGGGACCTCTAGGGTGTTGCTATTTATGGACCTTGAGGCTCTCCGTGGGGCATACCAGGAGAGGCGGTCCCGTAGGTATGAGGGTCCTAGGCTCTGCTGAAATATATATCAATATGTATTGCATGGGGATTGTCCAGATAGACCAGACACAATCCAGCTGCCTCACAATTGTTGCGTGAGGAACCTACGTGGCCCTCCAGCTGTTGTGAGACTCCAGCTCCCATCGGCCCCTGTTAGCATGACCAGTCGTCAGGGATGATGGGAGTTGTAGTCCAGCGACTTCTGGAGGTTCTCCGATCCACAGGTTCCCTCATCTCTGCTTCATAATAATGCAGTAGCGACTCATGTCATGGGGCACTTTGCCTTTGAAAAAACATGAGACGGATTGTCAGCGTAACTGTCAAAAACAACAAGACGGATGCTTCTGATTGACTTTACCTGTTTCGATGACTGACGTTGCCGTGGAGGTGCCTGTCAGTCCCACTGAATAAAACGCAGGCTTATACCACACATCGCGTTCAAACTGCTGCAGCGATAATGTCTGTTTCAGAAGCTGCCAGCTGTGGTCTTCTGGGAAGTGATCGTTAATAAACAGAGCCGGATGGGTAAGGAAGTAAAACTCATTGTACCTGCAAAAGGAGAAGGCAGAATTGTGCAGCATTTCATAAAATTGCCTCAGTCATCACCAGAGTCAAACTGGGAAAGTTACCTAAAGCTTAGTGTGGAATAATATCGGCCCAGTTCGTGTGTATAGCCAGGATTTAGATCACAGGGGCAGAATTGAGCTATCTGCGATGCAACTGGTCAGCTAGTTAAGTATTTTGATTTATTTACTTAATGGGGGGTCAGCTGCTCCCCTGCCTTTCCCCCCCCCCCCTTGGCTATGCCCATGGCACAGTTCCGATGTCAGGTTTAGCATGTCAAAAATGAGCCAAAGCCAGCCTCACATTCACACTCTCCTCCGCACTGCTGTGAAGAAACTAGATCCTGGTTCAGATTAATCAGTTTGTCTCACCCAAATCCATGCTTAATGTTAACAGCGGTTTGTTTGACAAGCCGTGGCTTATCCAGTTAGTTTGTTTAAACCAGCTTTCGTTAACATTGGGCACAGCTGAGGCTCTGCACACTGTGCTAAACCAGCCTTCCCCAATCTGATTCCTTCCAGATGTTGCTGAACTCTACATCCCATCAACCCCAGCTAGCATGAAGGATGATGGGAATTGTGGTCCAAAACAGCTGGAGGGCACTGGGTTGACGGAGACTGTTATGTTGCAACAACCTAGCTTCCATCATCACCAGGATAAGCATAATACTCTAGAACCACTCAAGGAGATAAATGAATGGTTGGTGGAGTTTCCATAATTTCCCCCATCACCATCGGCTTGGTTCTCATTGCAAATGGTCAGCCCTGTGGCCATCAAATCGCAAACAGACAAAATAAAAAGCCTTCTAAAAGCAGCAGAAATAAACTATACCTTCGCTGAGTCCCACACTGTCTTCAGGCTTTCTTTTGCCTAACAGCATACCTGAAAGTGAAGCTGTTCTTGCCATCATCCACATAGCCACTTCCCCATGTACTGTCCAAAAGGTGCCAGCTTCCATCCAGATGGACAGCATTCCAAGCATGATCACTCGCTCCCTTAAAGACGTTTCCTGGTTTGTACCCAGCCCCTTTGGCGTACCCTGACAACGTCTTGCACTGTATCCCTGCAATACTGAGGGGGGAAAGAGAGGTATTCAGGAACGCCATTTCACTGCTCTTTTGGGCTGGAATTGTCATTCATCCTTTTTGTTCTGTTTTCAGGGAGAAGCCAAACAACATTATTTCAAGCCCAATGCGTTTCAGATTGCATTTCATGCACTGACATAGAAGCTGTCGTCAGAAGCAAAATCTGGCAGCCTGAGAATCTCAGCTTACATTCTGAAGACAGACGGACAGAGAAATTTAGCTTAAGCTTTTAAGGTAGCACAGAGGGGCTTTAATACATGCAGGCAGTGAGAGTTTTGGATTTGATATCCCGCCTTTCACTCCCTTTAAGGA
The DNA here is from genome assembly GCF_965112155.1 of Podarcis liolepis. Classification (NCBI taxonomy): domain Eukaryota; kingdom Metazoa; phylum Chordata; class Lepidosauria; order Squamata; family Lacertidae; genus Podarcis; species Podarcis liolepis. The sequence continues at coordinate 106,441,359 of NC_139555.1, read as the reverse complement.
GTCTCCAAGCGGCTAACATTCTCCTTTCCCTTCCTCCCCCACAACAAGCACTCTGTGAGGTGAGTGGGGCTGAGAGACTTCAGAGAAGTGTGACTAGCCCAAGGTCACCCAGCAGCTGCATGTGGAGGAGCGGAGACGCGAACCCGGTTCCCCAGATTACGAGACTACCGCTCTTAACCACTACACCACACTGAGTGAAGGATGCTTGTTAGGGAGGGTGTGAAGCATAGGCGGGTTCCCACGAGGCAAGACACAGTGATAACAGCAAGAACCTTTATTGAATTAACAGAACTGGACAACAGGGGCAAAGCAACTGCTTATGTACATTTCTGAAGGCCTGGGCCACTCCCACTCCCAACGTGATTGGCTGTCTAAACTTCCAAGCTGCAAATCATAAGTCAGAGTTTAAAGGCCAATGTAAAAAGGTAAAGGACCCCTGACAGTTAAGTCCTGTTGCGAACAACTCTGGGGTTGTGGTGCTCATCTTGCTTTACTGGCCGAGGGAGCCGACGTTTGTCTGCAGACAGTTTTTCCGGGTCATGTGGCCGGCATGACTAAGCCACTTCTGGTGAAACCAGAGCAGCGCAAGGAAATGCCATTTACCTTCCCGCTGGAGTGGTACCTATTTATCTACTTGCACTTTGATGTGCTTTCAAACTGCTAGGTTGGCAGGAGCCGGGACCGAGCAATGGGAGCTCACCCAGTCACAGGGATTCGAACCGCTGACCTTCCGGTTGGCAAGCCCTAGGCTCATTGGTTTAGAACACAGCGCCACCCACGTCCCATGGCAGAAGCCGAAATCCTGAAATGATCTGTGATTGGATATCATGTATCAAATCAGAACACAGGGGTCAGAATCCTTAGTCCAGATTCAAGCTCAGGCAAACTGAATACATAACAGGGTGCATACAAGATTTCCAGCCCACCTGTGTTTTGGTCCTTCTTTCCATAATGGTGCATTAGAATATAAAATGCAAACTAAGAGAATATGGGCTGAATACCACTGAAAACAAGTTAATCATGAATTGATTTCAATGGATCTACCTCAATTACAATGCAAGCCTATATATCAAAATTTGCTTCAGGAGCATTCATAGTTTGGTGCTGGGTTAGGGAACCCGTGGCTCGCCATACCTCCCATCATCCTTGCCAAGTAACAACCGTTTGTCATGGAGACTGGGGCCAGTAGGAATTACCTGCACATTTCTTCAAAGAGCCCAGAATATCCAGCGCAAATGCCTTTTCCTGATCGAAGGACATCAGCTGCCTTACAAGACACCTTGTCAAGGTTATGGTAGCCTTCCACATCGTATTCTGGAGAAAAAAAGACATTTGTGAAATACCACCCCAAAGCGTGAATTGCAGAGTGAATAAGGGACTGCAACAGTTTCACTCGGAATGCAAACTTTGAGCAGAAGATCAGAGTGATTGATCAATTAAATGAAAATATTGTTACATGGGACGCGGGTGGAGCTGTGGTTTAAACCACTGAGCCTCTTGGGCTTGCCGATTGGAACATCGGCGGTTCAAATCCCCGCAACGGGGAGAGCTCCCATCGCTCTGTCCCAACTCCTGCCAACCTAGCAGTTTGAAAGCATGCCAGTGCAAGTAGATAAATAGGTACTGCTGCGGCAGGAAGGTAAATAGTGTTTCTGTGCGCTCTGGTTTCCGTCATAGTGTCCCACTGCACCAGAAGTGGTTTAGTCCTGCTGGCCACATGACCTGGAAAGCTGTCTGTGGACAAACGCCGGCTCCCTCGGCCTGAAAGCGAGATGAGCACCACAACCCCATAGTCGCCTTTGACTGGACTTAACCGTCCAGGGGTCCTTTACCTTTACCTGTTTACCTATTGTTACACGCCACCCCACCTTTAATGCACATTCAAGGCACATTCTTTCCCTCAAATAATTCTGGACACTGTAGAATACGCCTCACAGTTACAATTCCCAGCAACACTCAACACACCACAGTGCCCAGACTTCTTTGAGGAAAGGAATGTGCTTTGACTGTACCTAAACTGACTCTGCAGTCAGTTCTAAAGAAAAGCAACCACCAGCAGCACAAAGACTTCCTGCTCCTCTCACAGCATGCCAGCATGACCAGTGGTCAGGAATGATGGGAGTTGTAGTCTAACATTATGGCCACAGGTTCCCCACCCTGTTTCATAGCTTTCTCACTCCTGTGGGGCATCCACGCATCTATCAGCTGCAAGGCAGGCAGCACTTCCAAAGGAAAATCTCCCCCAGTATGGATGGAGATGCAGGGCTAGGGGAAAGCTTTACCTGTGGAATGCCTGTCCGTTGTGATGTTGTCAGAAGCAAAGAGGCACAAGCATACAAAAAGTTGTCACCGCCACCTACCTATGTGGCGGCAAATCCACATCCAAATGGCTCGGACTTTCTCCAGGTCACTGTGGGCTTTTTGGAGCAAGACGCTCACCAGGTTTGCCACGCTATTCCTGACGTTTACCTGTTTCAGAAAAGGGAATAGATTCAGTAGCTTTTGATATGAGAAAGGGGTACCCAGTTCCATTTTTCTATCTAAGGCAACCACCTGTTTAAATAAAGCCTAGGGTGCAATCCTACATGCACTGACAAGGGTGTCAGTCTTTTTTCGTTTCTTTTTTTACATTTCAAGGTCATCCTATTTAATTTGCGCTTTCCAAAATGATAAACAAACTGAAACAGAGCAATCTTTCAAAATCTGCCCTGCTCTGGATGTTGCAGTACAGCTCTCCAGATAGGAATGTCTGCAAAAACATATGTACATGTAATAAATATGCATGCAAGGTAATATGTGCATAAGAACACATTGTATTAGGGGAAACGCTTTGCAAAATTCAGTACATTAGGAGGAATTTGCATTAGATTGCTGATGAATTTTCCGAGCAGGTGTCGGTCTTTTTGAACTCAGTGGAGCTTACTTCTGAGTAAAACTGCACAGAACTGCACATTAAGAATTGTTCTGAAGGGAGAAGCATGCATAATCTTTTCCAGGGCACACGGGCATGCCATTCCCACAATCTTTTACTGAAATTCAAATCCCCTTTGTGCCGGGCAATGGGTGGTGGTCTTGGATTTGGCAGAAGTGCTGACTTCTACTGGTGGAGAGAGATGCCAGCCTCCATCCACCAATTCAGAGCAACCTGTTCCACCTGTGGGTGGGCAAAACTACAGCCAGCAGGGCATACTGAGAGCCAGGGATGTCTTACCCACGGACGCTAGGGGTGCGGGGCGCCCAGGCGCCAGGCTCTCAGGGGCGCCAGGCCAAGAGTCAGGGGCCCAAGAGTTGAGTCTGGGGAAGAGCCTGCCCATTGGTCAGAGTGCCACGGTGGGCTCTTCTGCTGTGGGGGGCTCTGTGCTGCGAGTTTGGGGGTGACCGAGCCAGGGAGACGCTGAGGCAGCCGGCTGGCTCCTCCCTCCTAATCTCCTGGGACTGGGCAACCTGGGGGGGGCACCGGGCAGATCTTTGCACCCCGGCACCGCATATGCTTAAGACAGCCCTGCTGAGAGCAGGGAGGGCGAGGGGCTGAGGCAGCCCAGGATCCAGAGCCGGCCCTACTGTTGTCACCAGGCAGAAGTGTGAAATCTGGGGTGGACTGCTGTGCTGCCACCACCAACAATACATATTGATTGTACACCAGTTTAATTGTCATGAGTTCCTTCAGAGATTCCTCACATCGGCACTGATAATTGCTTGTTAATGACTGCTAGCCAGAGTTCTCTGAGGAGAGGGAATGGCTGCTAAACTGTGGTTGTTGACTCTAATCTTATTTAACTTTTGATTTATCTCTTGAATTTTAATAGCAAAGGAGCAGCCAAGGTAATGCCATCCCAAAATAGCTAAGTATGAAATGTTTAAAGCACATCTCTCCGCCCCAAAAAAGAATCCTAGGAACAGTGGTTTGTTACAGGTTCTGGGAATTGCAGCTCTGTAGGGTTATGATAGTTTCCAGGATACTTTGGTGTATTTATATAGTGCGTATGTAAGGTAAAAGGTAAAGGACCCCTGGACGGTTATGTCCTGTCAAAGGTGACTGTGGGGTTGCAGCGCTCATCTCGCTTTCAGGCGGAGGGAGCCAGCATTTGTTCACAGACAGCTTTCCGTGTCATGCGGCTAGGAGGACAAACCGCTTCTGGCACAACGGGACACCGTGACAGAAACCAGAGCGCACAGAAACGCTGTTTACCTTCCCGCCCCAGCGGTACCTGTTTATCTACTTGCACTGGTATGCTTTCGAACTGCTAGGTCATCACAAACTGGGACAGAGCGATGGGAGCTCATCCTGTTGTAGGGATTTGAACCACCGACCTTCTGATGGGTAAGCCCAAGAGGCTCAGTGGTTTAGACCACAGTGCCACCCACATCCCCATAGTCACCTTTGACTAGACTTAACCATCCAGGGGTCCTTTACCTATGGTGCATATGCAGCCTAGATAAATAGGCGCTCTGTTGTGTCTGTCCATCATGTGGGAAACAGGAGCTGGGTCTTGCGACTCATGATGTTTCCCATTGGGAACGGAGGGTTTCCTCCTATCAGGAGAGCACATGTGAAGGCACTCTCAGATTCCAAATCCACATGGAAAAGGATCTCTGCATCCCAGCAAATTCCATACAGGAGTATTATTCCACCCTGTAAAAAAGATTGCATACCTTTGATGCATAGGCATCCAGTTCCTTAAACTGTGTCAAGTCGATTGGTATTGTTTTCAGACTGGATTTATCCCACGGGTAATCTAGGAACAAACATGGAAAAGCTCTACCTCTCTTTCAAATCAGAACCAGTGAAGGCGGTGAATGTCCCGTGTGAGTGTCTGGAGGCAGTTGGAGGATGGATGGCAGCTAATGGATTGAGGTTGAATCCTGACTAGACAGAAGTACTGTTCTTGGGGAATAGGGGGTGGGCTGGTGTGGAGGACTCCCTGGTCCTGAATGGGGTAACTGTGCCCCTGAAGAACCAGGTGTGCAGCCTGGGAATCATTTTGGACTCACAGCTGTCTATGGAGGAACAGGTCAACTCTGTGTCCAGGGCAGCTGTTTATCAGCACCATCTGGTACGCAGGCTGAGACTCTACCTGCCCGCGGACTGTCTCGCCAGAGTGGTGCATGCTCTAGTTATCTCTCGCTTGGACTACTGCAATGCGCTCTATGTGGAGCTACCTTTGAAGGTGACCTGGAAACTACATGTAAACAGGACAGGAAAATTGGCTTCCAGGTGGAGAAATCAAAACTAGAAACAGAACTGTTAGAACCCAATACTAAGAATTTGTCAAGAATGTATAACTTGTTGCTGAAATGGAATACACAAGATGAAACAGTTAAATCAGCCATGATTAAGTGGGCACAAGACATTGGTCATAATATTATGTTTGCTGACTGGGAACAGTTGTGGACCACCGGTATAAAATTTACGGCATGTAATGCCTTAAGAGAGAATATTATGAAAATGATTTACAGGTGGTACATGACCCCAGTCAAGCTAGCAAAAATCTACCATTTGCCTGATAATAAGTGTTGGAAACGTAAAGAAACTGAAGGTACTTTTTATCACCTTTGGTGGACGTGCCCGAAGATTAAGGCTTTCTGGGAAATGATATATAATGAAATGAAAAAGGTACTTAAATGTACTTTTTCCAAGAAACCAGAAGCCTTTCTCTTGGGCATTGTCAGCCAATTGGTGTCAAAGAAAGACAGAACTTTTTTATGTATGCCACTACAGGAGCAAGAATTCTCATCGCAAAGTATTGGAAGACACAGGATCTACCCACTCTGGAAGAATGGCAGATGAAGGTGATGGACTACATGGAACTGGCAGAAATGACTGGCAGAATCCGTGACCAGGGGAAAGAGACGGCGGATGAAGACTGGAAGAAATTTAAAATATAGCTCAAGAAATATTGTAAAATTAATGAATGCTAAAATGTTGAGGTTTTAGAAAAAAGGGGGATTACAGCTGTAAAAGATTAAGTAAAGGAAAAGAATAAGGGAAAATTTGATAAAATCAAGGGGCAGGATTTGCTGAAACAAATTTGGAAATTGGGATGCAGAAAGGGGAGGTATGGGGAAGTCGGTGAAGTAAGGTTTAAGAAAAAAGAATTCGAAATTATACGTGTTTGTTTATGTGTTTGTTTGTTTTTATTGTGTAATGTTTGTGTTTATAAAAATTGTGAAAAACCAATAAAAAATTTATTTTAAAAAAAAGAAACTCGCTTCACACCAAAACCTCTGTCTTTTAACCCTAGCAGGTAGCGTAACAGTGACACAAACAGGACTGCATGAAGTAATGGACAAAATGTACCCACCCACCCACATGCCACATATAATAGAAACGCCATTCCGCTTGCCGGAACCAAACACTGGTGATGAGACAGAATGCTCCACCGTACCTGAGGAGAGCAGGCTAACTTAGAGGAAGCAGGGCAGGCTGCATTAGCATGTACAGAGATGCCCAACGACATCTCACTCATTCTTCCCATTCCCAAGCATCTGATGCCTGAGGCGGCACCTTGCTCTGTCTAATGGTAGGGTCGGCCTTGGTGGCCAAGGTACAGTGTGGTTAATATTCCCCATGCAAACCTTGTTCCTAGAAGACCTCAAGTGGTTGTGGATGGGCTCAGCTAAGATATATAAGAAGTGTGGGGGGACTTTGGCCTGCCAGAAGCTGCTGAACTACAACTACCATCATTCCATGGCCACTGGCCACCCTTTTGGGGGCTGATGGGAATCGTAGTCTAACAATGCCACTACCGATCTTCAGGAGGGGGTGGGGTTGCGGGCTAACGACCCCACCCACGCTCCCGCGGGGCTGGCTCCAGCCTCGTGGGAGCCAGGGATTCCCTCAATTTGCATACCCACGCACCGCCAGCCAATCGGCTGGCGGCGGGGGCGGGCCGTCTAGGGCCATTTAAGGTCAGGGCAGCCCTCAGCTCGCCCCTTTTCCCCTCTTACACAATGCGGTTGAAGCTGCTGAACTACAACTACCATCATTCCATGGCCACTGGCCACCCTTTTGGGGGCTGATGGGAATCGTAGTCTAACAACACCTGGCGAGCTAAAGACTCCCCACACCAAATACAGTGGTACCTCGCATTATGAACAGTCCTGCTTACGAACGCTTCTGGTTACGAACTCCACAAACCCAGAAGTAGGTATTCCGGGTTGCGAACTTTGCCCTGGAATACAAACACAATCTGCTTCCGGGGCCGCAGGAGGCCTATGTAAGGAATGCACGCTTCGGGTTAAGACCGCTTCAGGTTAAGAACGGACTTCCAGAACGAATTAAGTTTGTAACCTGAGGAACCACTGTATACAGGATACAGGCCAGCAGGCAAATATAACAAACAACTTATAAAAGGCAAAAGATTTATGCGATCTGAAGAGAAAACATTCATACAGGAAGAGAAAATTCTTACAGGAAGAATTAGAAATCAGGAAGAGGAGGTCTTTAATAAAGAACGGGAAAGGTTTATAATTTACCGTATTTGAAAAGCTATTGTAAACAATTATGGTACATATATTAGTAGGATTGAGAGAAAACTTGTGTAAAAATTTGAACTATGGATTGAGAAAGGATTTATAAAAACAGAGTTATGAAATAGATAAGAGGGGGAAATCATTGCATTAAGATCCACAAGGGGGGTGGGAGGGAAGTCAAAATGGATTATATGTTTATGTATTTAATTCATTTGTTTATGTAAACTAGAAAATACAAAAATAAAATTTATATATATAAATAAAAACAACTTATATTTACCATACAGAACTTGTCCCTTAGACGGCCTTGATCCCTTTTCTCCATCATCCTGAAACCCTGCAAAATGGTTATTGCTGGGATGAGACAATATGTACATTCAAACGTATTTTGCAACATTCATCATTCCTGGCTATTAGTCATGCTGGCCGGGAAACAATGGGAAACAATGGGAGCCCAACAACATGCATACAGCCACAGATACCACGATATATTGCTCTTAGGTAAAGGTAAAGTGTACCATTAGGTCCACTCATGGCTGACTCTGGGGTTGTGGCGCTCATCTCACTTTATTGGCCGAGGGAGCCGGCGTACAGCTTCCGGGTCATGTGGCCAGCATGACAAAGCCGCTTCTGAAGAACCAGAGCAGTGCACAGAAATGCCGTTTACCTTCCCGCCGGAGAGGTACCTATTTATCTACTTGCACTTGACGTGCTTTCGAACTGCTAGGTTGGCAGGAGCAGGGACCGAGCAACGGGAGCTCACCCCGTCGTGGGGATTCAAACCGCCGACCTTCTGATTGGCCAGTCCTAGGCTCTGTGGTTTAACCCACAGCGCCACCTGTTGTCAGTGTAATTTTCATAGCTGCCCATAAAACAGGGGTCAGCAAGGTTTATCTTGCCTGGGCCGGAGCGGTCCTGTCAAGATCCCTTCGTGGGCTGTATATGTGAGAGCGTACGCCTGTGATTTTCAGCGTCTGTGCATGCACAGACACAATTTCCAGCATCTGCGTCTGCACAGACACGATTTCCGGCGCCACGGAAGCGAGGCCCCGCACCGCGCTGTGTCGGGTTAGTGCAGTGCGCAAGCGGTCAACTCATTTCGGGGGCGGCTTGTGGGCCAGTCAAACGGCCTCCGCAGGCTGCTTCCGGCCCATGGGCCATAGGTTGCTGACCCCTGCCTTAAAGCAATGATGCAGAAGCTGCTGCCCCCTAGAGGCTGCTAGGTTACTAACTCCCACCAAACCCAGCCAAAATGGGGGAAGGCAGTCTTCCAGTTTGGATGCTCATGAGTTCTAGTGTTAAGGGAGATGGAGGGAAAACACAGCCAAAGGGGACTCGCTCCACCCCTTTGATTCAGTACAATCACTGCTCTGAATTCTGCCTTTAGGGAGTGGGCCATAGCTCACTGCTGGAGCATCTGCTTTGCAAGCAGAAAGGCCCGGGTTCAAACTCAAACATCTCCTGGAAGTGCTATGAATGTCTCCCACCTGAAATGCCGGGAGGCTGTTTGCTGGTCAGTATCAACAATACCTGGTCTAGATGAACCAATGATCTGACTGAGGGCTCATTTGCATTTCCACTTGTCCCATGGCTGTAAAGCATGGGTCTGAGCGGTCTCCCACTGTTCCATTGCTTTTGAGGCATGGCTCTGAGCAGTTTTCTGTTTGCCCTATCACTTTCCCCAGGAAAACCTGCTCTTTAGTGCTGAATCGGAGCAAACATCAATCTGTAGAAAAGCCTGTTGACGTTTGCTCCAATTCAGTGGTAAAAAATGGGTTTCCCAGGGAAAGTGGCAGGGAGCAAACAGAAGTGTGAACAACCCTCGATATAAAATAGCTGCTATTATTATTATTATTATTATTATTATTATTATTATTATTATTATTATTATTATTTTATTTTATTTTGACAAAGAAATAATCATAAATAAATAATAAAATTGTGCACCCCACCACCAAGACCACTCCATTGTAACTATCCAACCTCCCAAAATTTCAACACCTCTTGCGATGGTTTGACCCCTTTCCGTTTTAACAGTCCAAATTCTACAAACACCTTCCATATTTCCTCAAAATCATATCTCCTGCATATTCCACATCTTACCTTAATGGCACATGTTAATTTATCATTAACAGCTGTACCCCACACCTCTTTATACCATTCTTCCATTTTATATTCTGCTTGCCCCTTCCATCTCCTAGCTACCATAATTCGTGCAGCTGTCAATAAATATGTAAGCAAGTCCTTCATAGCCTGTGAACCTTCTACCCCATCGTAAACTAATAATAATGCTACCTCTGGACTTTTGGTCAGCTTTAACCCAGTGATTTCTGTTATCTCCTTAAACACCCTTTGCCAGAAGCATTGTCCATATTTACACCCCCGCCACATGTGAACCTAAGTCCCATTTGCAGCCCTTACCTTCATTGTCCTTCCCTGTCCACTCAGGAAATACCTGGATTCCTGCAACACCAGGAGCACACATGCACACAAAGAATGAGTTACAAAAAAATAAATAAATCCATAGGAACACAAGGTGGAATAATACATTATAGGATTGGGGTTTATTTTGCAATTTAATCTCTATTAATTTTTCAATATTAAGTCCCTTCACCACATAGACAAAAACAGATGCCATCAAATACAAAGAAAATGTTACATATAAAATAAAATTCTTCCATATGTTCAGACTTCCATCGTCCTCAGGATGGGTCCTTCGTTTCCTTGTTGACTGCATATTTCTATACTCTTTAACTTAACACAAATTATCCATGATCTTTGTAGCATATTACATTGCAGAAGTTAATCAAAGCATGTCGAAGATTTTGTATGAGAACAATGTTCTTTCAAATATAATCTGAATAAGTCTTTGTTAAACTGTTGGTTTGTCTGGTTCCTAATTTTTCCTGTCATCTTTCCCTATTCTACATATTCAAGTACTTTCACCTGCCCTCCATTTTAGTTGGTATTTTATCTGCCTTCCAACATTTAGCTATTAAGATTCTTGCAGCGGCAGTTGCATACATGAATACGTTTCTCAGCTCTTTAGGAATATGGGGGGGGGGCATGTATTTTAGGTGTCCATCTTTGGGTCCTCTGCCTGCCTGTGGTTTTATATCTTTAAAATGAGATTCTAAGGACAGGGAGGCTGCGATCAAGTCTCTTGGTTAAGCTCATAGCTCTAGCCAAAGCTGTTTAGCACACCTGTGCATGTCTAAAAAGTACGGGTCACTTCTTGCTTCCAGAAGGTTACAGAAGATGCAGCACTTACGAATACCGTATTTTTCGCTCTATAACATGCACCCGACCATAACACGCACGTAGTTTTTAGAGGAGGAAAATCCGTAGGCATGCCACCCGTAGGCATTGCCTCCATAACACGCACAGACATTTCCCCTTACTTTCTAGGAGGAAAAAAGTGAGTGTTATGGTGCAAAAAATACAGTATGTCATCCTCAGTGTTCTTTGATCTGCCACACTCACTACAGCATCCTTTAATTCACATTAAAGCAGCTCAGGTCGGAGGAAGCTGAAACATTTTCCATAAATAATAATAATAATAATCTGTTTTCTTATGCATTGTAACATAGAAACGGACCTACCTTTTCTGAAGGAGAACTTCTTTTTGCTCCGCGATGTGCTGTGTCTCGGATGTATTTCCACAGTGATTTGATCTGGAGAAAAACAAACAACGAGAACTTGCAAACAGAGGTATCAAGTCAACTACACAGTAAAAACATGCAAAAGTGGTAGGAAAATGAATGTCCCTCTTGCTGCTTTTAAGGTTGGTGGGGTGGGAAACTTGCTTTGTACCGGATGAAATGGTTTGCTCTTTCTTACGGGTTTTGAAATAATCGAATATTCATTTTTAAGAGGTAGCATGTTAACCCTCTGGGTTTCGGATTATGAAGCCCTTGCGCAGGCTCCATATCACATATCAAAGGTGACATAAGCAAAATAAATCCAGATTGCAGAAAAGTAGCCCTGAAGAACCAACAGTCAGGAAATGATGGTGCCAGAGAATACTGAAAAATCAGAAGCTGAAAATATTCAATGCACACCCTTTAAAAAGGTGTCGTGTACTGAGTTGAATAGGGTCCAAAATGCAGCAGTCTGATTGGTCCTAGAACAATAGGGTCCAAAATGCAACAGTCCGACTGGTCCTAGAACAATAGGATCCAAAATGCAGCAGTCTGATTGGTCCTAGAACAATAGGATTCAGAATGCACAGTCTGATTGGTCCTAGAACAATGCAGCAGTATGATTGGTCTGCAGGAGCCACCCAATCCAGCTCCAGATGGAAGTGAATCCACAACCTGATTGGCCTACAGGAGAATTTCGGAATTAGCCAATCATGTGTAGCCCATTGTGTAAATAATGTGTAAACTTTGAGGGGACTTCCATTCCCTCCTCACCACTATGAGCTGAATAAAGAGCATGAAATCCACTCTCGACTCCGAGTATATTTCAAAAATATTGTTGTTGTTGTTACTACAATTGGGCTTTTCTTTCAAACCAAGCTCCTTAGCAAGATTTCCTTAGCAAGATCACTCTTACAGCCATTGCAGTCAATGTTATCAACATTCACCGGCTGACATACTTTGTTTAGGCTCATAGGTAACACCCGGCAGATGATCCTCATTGTGCGTTTCAGCTGCCTGGCCTGTTTAAAGAACAAAGAGAGCATCTCAGAGACTGGAAAAAAAAATTTAAAGCATATGTTGCATAATTTATATCATAAAATTTACACACAGTTTCATTACCGCATTTACGCAAATTAATGCGCCATCTAATCTAATGCGCACCCTAATTTTCACAACAAAGTTTGGCCCAAAAAAGGTGTACATTACATTTGAGTAAATACGATATAAATAAATAAAACCATTCAAAGTGGCGTATACCTGAAAAGGAACCCACAAGGGATCTCATCAAATGCTCTGAGCCTAAAGCAGATCCAAATATTCAGGAAATCTGAAAGTTAAGTGAAGCCTCTGCGTTAATAGGGCTGGATTTGCAGACTGAAATCTGCATACATAGCTGTCAACTTTTCCCTTTTCTTGCGAGGAATCCTATTTGGAATAAGGGAATTTCCCTTTAAAAAAGGGAAACGTTGACAGCTATGGTGGAAGATGCTCCTTCAGGTTTACTGAAGACACGTAGTTGCTTCTACTTGAATCCTTAATGGTGCTCCAAGCGAGGCCTCCCCATAAGATCTCAACAAGTGAGAGGCGACCCCTTATTTATTTAGTTAGTTATTTAGTAAGTACACGCATGTGCCAAATGCACACCTTTCATTTCTCCCGGAACTCGAGGCAGCATACATAGGGAATTCCCTGGAAGCCTCCCGTCCAGGCCTGACTGGACCCAAACCTGCTTGGCTTCAGCAAAGGTGGCTGCGTCATCGGTCTTCTCAACCTGCCCTGGCATCTGAGGGAAAGGCTCTCAGGTCATCAGACATGCACAGCTACAACATGGAGTCGCGGTAGACAATTTGCCCCCCAAAGAAGGCTTTACAGTTGATGGTTAAACAGCAAACCACTCTCACCTGTGATTCTGGGATTCTCGCTTATTTCTTGACCCGTTCCTTCTTCGGCTCGAGCTGTTGGAAATATGACCCGCCATGATCAATACCATACCTGAAGCATGCAACCAAGCCCATGTCCATACAGTGGTGCCCTGCAAGACGAATGCCTCGCAAGACGGAAAACTCGCTAGACGAAAGAGTTTTCCGTTTTGGAGGTGCTTCGCAAAATGAATTTCCTATGGGCTTGCTTCGCAAGACGACAATGTCTTGCGAGTTCCTGCTGGTTCCCCCCCCCTTTTTCTAAGCCGCTAAGCCGCTTATCAGCTGATCCGATAAGCCAATAAGCCGCTAAAAGCCGCTAATAGCGCTAATCCGCTAATCCGTCAATGGGCTTGCTTCGCAAGATGAAAAAACTGCTAGATGAAGAGAATCACAGAATGGATTCTTTTCGTCTTGTGAGGCACCACTGTATGTTAGCTCAGAGTACCTCACCAGCCGCAGCACTAAAGTCTGCGGAGGTTATTTTGGGGGAGATCATTTCATATGTTTATCCCACTAAGTCCAGGATGGGGAACCTGCAGCCCTCCAGATGTTGCACTGCAACTCCTATAATCTCTGACCATGCTAGCCAGAACTGATGAGTACTGGATGCCCAACAACACCTGGAGGGTCACAGGTTCCTCACCCCTGCTCTTTGCTTCCCAAAAACTGTCTGCAAACACCCCCACTGGACATGGAAGAGGAGTGGCCTAGGGAGGCTGCACGACCTATTATTTTTAACTCCCAACAGTGCATACTGGACGCTTCCTGGTAAGGGTGTGAGCCCAGTCATAGCCCATATACTTCTTTCACTACTTCCCATTTCCTCCGAGGGAAATTGAGAAAACCATATGCAAGTCAGCCTGCCCACTGCTTATAGTTTAGTTGGTGGTACCTCGGGTTACATACGCTTCATGTTACAGCCTCCGCTAACCCAGAAATATTAGCTCGGGTTAAGAACTTTGATTCAGGATGAGAACAGAAATTGTGCTCCGGCGGCGCGGAAGCAGCGGGAGGCCCGGTTAGCTAAAGTGGTGCTTCAGGTTAAGAACAGTTTCAGGTTAAGAACGGACCTCCAGAAGGAATTAAGTACTTAACCCGAGGTACCCCTGTATATTCCTACAAATCCTGCCATCTTCCATTGTATGGACATGGTAAAGGTAAAGGACCCCTGGACAGTTAAGTCCAGTCAAAGGCGACTATGGGGCTGGAGCGCACATCTCACTTCAGGCCAAGGGAGCCGGCATTTGTCCACAGACAGCTTTCCAGGTCATGTGGCCAGCAGGACTAAACTGCTTCTGGTGCAACAAGAGACCATGATGGAAGCCAGAGCGCACGGAAACGCTGTTTACCTTCCCACCACAGTGGTACCTATTTATCTACTTGCACTGACTGCTAGGTTGGCAGGAGCTGGAACAGAGCAATGGGAACTCACCCCGTTGCGGGGATTCGAACCACCAACCTTTCAATCGGCAAGCCCAAGAGGCTCGGTGGTTTAGACCACAGCACCACCTGCATCCCTGGTCGTGGACATGGCCAAGGCAGCATAGACATTGCTGAGACAGGAGTGCAAACAAGCTGGGAACATGGGTTTGGGAGAGCACAACTTTCCTGGTGATTCTCCTGCCATGGGATGCCCAAAATCTTCCTGACGCAGTGCACGAGGAGAAAAACTCTCCAGCAAGATCTAGGCCATTACACATGCACAGACATAACAAGGAACTAACTGTGGCATCACGGGGCAAAACTGGCCAACTAAATTGACCCATTTCTCTCACCAGCTAATCTGCGCTGTCTGTTTGATTGCTGCACCGCCCCTTCTTCTACTTGATCTGTTGGAAAAATACAATTCATCATTACTGCTCTGGCTTGTATTGTGCCTGTCTTTTTCACATGTGTGCGGGGGGGCAGGGGAAAAGGGAAGCTTTTGTTGGGGAAATTGTTGGAATTCCTGCTCCATGACTGCAGTCATGGGATTTTTGTCTTTCACACGACGGTATATGTTTTGACTCCACAGAGTGGGAAGTGACAGAGACAGGATGTTTGTGTTCCTGTGTTCCATGAAGTGGGACTGTTGTCCTTTGTTCTTTTCCTCTTTGCTGTCTGATGCTAGAGAGAGAGGGAGCCATGTTGCAGTGCTCCGTGTGTGTTTATATGTAAATAAAGTAGATTAGCCAAAATGCCGAGTTGCTGAGGTCTGTCACGCAACTGCGCAAACTCTATGGATCCCTAAGTGTGCCAGTGTCGGTTGGCATCGCGCTGTGATGTTCGGGCTGAAGAAAGCTTTTGAAGCTCCCGAACAATCGACCAGGAGGGAGAGAACATGCCAGTCGGGAATGTGTCTCTGCCAGGGTCCTACTCGAGTGTAGGCTGAACTCCTGACAGAAATGACACCTGAATTTGGGAATAACTTATGACTGAATCCCAAAAGGTGGCATGCCCCTAGGGGTCCATCCTCTCTGCCACCTCCACCACCGGTGGAGAAGCTGTAGCGGCAGCAGCTTCTGGAAAGTTCTAGAGATATCTCTGGGGAACCTGCTGCTGCTTTGCAGCTGCTGCCATACAACCCAGGTAAGGGAGGCTTTGGTGAGGGTCCTCAGCTGCAGGGCAGTGGGACCAGATAGGCTGAGATCACTCCCTCACTCTTCAGAGATAATTAAGTAAAAACTGGTTCACACAGAGTCTGAGACCCCAGAGGTGTGTGTTCAACTTTTACATCCAGCTCCAATATTCCACCCACTCAGCTGCAACCATTAGATAGAACTTTATACAGTGGTACCTCAGTTTTTGAATGTCTCTGTTGACGAACATTTCGGTTTACAAATGCCGTAAACCCAGAGGTAAATGCTTCGGTTTTTTAACATGCCTCGGAAGTCGAACATGCCACATGGCTTCCGCTGGGTGCAAGATCCAGAGGTCTAGCTGTTGACCATTGAGTTTTTGTTTTTCAAACGTTTCAGAACTCAAACGGTCTTCTTGAACGGATTACGTTCAAAAACCGGGGTTGTTGTTTAGTCGTTTAGTCGTGTCCGACTCTTTGTGACCCCATGGACCAGAGCACGCCAGGCACTCCTGTCTTCCACTGCCTCCCGCAGTTTGGTCAAACTCATGCTGGTAGCTTCGAGAACACTGTCTAACCATCTCGTCCTCTGTCGTCCCCTTCTCCTTGTGCCCTCCATCTTTCCCAACATCAGGGTCTTTTCCAAGGAGTCTTCTCTTCTCATGAGGTGGCCAAAGTATTGGAGCCTCAGCTTCAGGATCTGTCCTTCCAGTGAGCACTCAGGGCTGATTTCCTTCAGATTGGAGAGGTTGGATCTTCTTGCAGTCCATGGGACTCTCAAGAGTCTCCTCCAGGACCATAATTCAAAAGCATAATTCAAAAGCATAATTCAAAACCGAGGTACCACTGTACAAGTTAGACCGCAGGCTGTTACCCGTGTTAATCTATGAACATCTTACATCAAATTTGGTTAACAATCGGTGAATAGAAATGAAGGCCCAAGGATGCAAGTGGTTCTCCCAGCAGCAGTGTTTACACTGATCCAAAGTATGACAAGAAATAAACGGAATAGGATTTTGATATTCACTCACCAAGGGAGTCAGGCTGCCCTTTATCCTCTTCACTCGTTGCAAAGCCTACAGAAATATCATTATTACAAAAAGACACATAGGAAACATGCCTGACGGTCAATAGCTCTCTTCTTCAGGTCTACCTTCTCCTTCTGTCCTAATTCCCTCCCAGAGGAGGGTTGGAAATGATGTTATCTGGATTGGAGTGAGTGAAAGGCAGAAATTCCAAAACAAAGGACTGGCATAGAAGCAGCAAAAGTCCCTTGCTTTGCATTCTTGGGTATTCTCGAATAATTTGGCAGCGGTTTTACGAGGAGTGATTCTGAGGCAAAAGGTGTGCTGCAAGTCTGGAAACCGACACACAACCTAAGCACAAATTACATAAATATATAGGCTTAAATGTCTGTCTGTATGTCTATAACAAATATATATTATCTTGCTAAATGAAAAGGTTGTAAGAACAACGTCACTCTGTTTTCATCGGCTGTTTTCCAAGGCAGAGACAGGGTAAGGTTGCTCTGAGAAAACAATGTGGGGATTTTAGTTCTCTGGTGATGGGCAGATGGGAAGGAAAAGGAATTGGGGAAAGGCATGTGGAGCAGGCTAGGAATAAAGGGAGCATTTGGAGGAAATTTTATATATATATATATATATATATATATATATATATATATGCAGGTTTTGGTGTCTTCGGGTGTCTTCCCGTGTAAGAGTTGGGGTGTCTAGGCGACGTTTCGACGAGGTCTCACTCGTCATCTTCAGGCTGGTGCTTACGGCTTCTTGTTACTGGAACAGAGCAGGATCTCAGTGTTTGAGTTCCTATAAATACTGTTGAGGGGGTGTGGTGTATTCTGGGCAGAGAGGAAGTTCCCAGGATAGTGTGACTTTTCTTCTTTTGTTCCTTAATTACTTGAGGGATATCTTGAGTGATTTCTTGAGTGATATTCTGAGTACCACTTAGGAGGGTCATTAAGAGTGGATTAGTTGCTAAAGCTTTCGTGTCTTGACCTCTTGAGCTTGTGAAGAGTTTTTCTGAGAAGATGGCTGTACTGCACTTAGTTGTGCTCTGGCTTGGCTTCGTGTATAGGGGCGAGCTGTGGTTTTGTGCCCTGTGCCAGTCAGATCTGTGTAGGGATTGCAGGGGGGTGTAGCATCCGGAAGTGCCACTATGGTTTGGCTACTGGATGGTGTCTGTAATTTATCTGTGGAGAGGGTCTGGGTTTGGGTCTGGTGTGGTTGATTGGTGATGGCGTTCTGTGTGCCTCTGGTTCTGGTGTCGGTTTTTGTGGGGAGGGCTAATTTCCAGATGTGGAAATTAGCCCTCCCCACAAAAACCGACACCAGAACCAGAGGCACACAGAACGCCATCACCAATCAACCACACCAGACCCAAACCCAGACCCTCTCCACAGATAAATTACAGACACCATCCAGTAGCCAAACCATAGTGGCACTTCCGGATGCTACACCCCCCTGCAATCCCTACACAGATCTGACTGGCACAGGGCACAAAACCACAGCTCGCCCCTATACACGAAGCCAAGCCAGAGCACAACTAAGTGCAGTACAGCCATCTTCTCAGAAAAACTCTTCACAAGCTCAAGAGGTCAAGACACGAAAGCTTTAGCAACTAATCCACTCTTAATGACCCTCCTAAGTGGTACTCAGAATATCACTCAAGAAATCACTCAAGATATCCCTCAAGTAATTAAGGAACAAAAGAAGAAAAGTCACACTATCCTGGGAACTTCCTCTCTGCCCAGAATACACCACACCCCCTCAACAGTATTTATAGGAACTCAAACACTGAGATCCTGCTCTGTTCCAGTAACAAGAAGCCGTAAGCACCAGCCTGAAGATGACGAGTGAGACCTCGTCGAAACGTCGCCTAGACACCCCAACTCTTACACGGGAAGACACCCGAAGACACCAAAACCTGCATTCCTGTACCCGTGAAAATCTACGAAAGCAAATATATATATATATATATATATCACTATTCGTAAAAATTATCAGAGTGTTTACAACAATTACACGTAAAACCATACAATGAAGACCATATAAAATGTTAAAACCAGTCACCGGCTATTATGCATTTTACTCACAGGTGAGCAGGCTCATAGAATTAAAGGCGCAATTCTGGAATTAAATCTTCATTTCCTCTTGGCTGCCCTTTAGACAGCAACTTCCTCAGAGCAGGACCTGATTTGTTGTGCAACTCTACACGTTCAGAAGTAATTCTCATTGAGTTCACTGAGTAAGGTGTGTAAGACTTTCTCCCATGCACATGGGTTATTAACGCTCAAGTTACACTTCCTACTTACACAAGTAGCAGAGATAGAAGGGCAGCAGCGGGAAGCAGAAGATTGCCAGCAGGATCTGCTGAGTGCGAGATAAACCATCATGAAAGGCCATTATTTCCTTGGATGTTCAGCTGAAAGAAATGGCAGTGAAATCTATTTCTTTACCAAAATATTTACAAATTGACAGTTGACATCCTGGCACTGCAGACCTCATGATATTAGAGTGGCGGAATACAGATATTAGACAGGTGGAATACAGACGGACAGATAGACATGGTTGTTCTCTTCAAATGACACCTGAAGGGCTGCCATGCAGATTTCATGCCAAAAATATGTTGTGAGTGGAAATGGCAGGGAAACAGTTTTCGGCTAAGCATCAGGAGAAGTGTCCTAATGGTAATACCAAATGCCTTGGTTCTCAAACGCCAAAAACCTGGAAGTAAGTGTTCCGGTTTTCAAACGTTTTTCGGAAGCCGAACGTCAGATGCGGTTACCAGCTATTGTTTCCAGGGCACCTGCACCAATCAGAAGCTGCGCCTCGGTTTTCAAACATTTCGAAAGTCAAACGGGCTTCCGGAACGGATTAAGTTTGGCATTTTTGTTTTTTCTATTTTGTGTTTTTGATTTTGAGGCTTTTTCGGTTAATTTGTTTTTGTGACTGTGTAGAACCCAGTTCAGCTACTGATTGATTGATTGATTGATTGATTGTGTGACTGGAAATGGATAAAAGCCCTCCCATCCAAACAATGACTATCATCAGTGCAGGTAAGAAAAATAATTGAATTCAATTTTTATCATCTACAATACTGTCTTATTTATTGTACAGTACAGTGCATTGATTATTGTTTTTATTTTATGGATCAGTGATCTCGTTAGATAGTAACATTCATGTTAAGTTGCTGTTTTTGGGGTTGTTTTTAAAAGTCTGGAACAGATTAATCCATTTTGCATTACTTTGTATGGAAAAGCACGCCTTGGTTTTGGAACGCTTTGGTTTTGGAACGGACTTCCGGAACGGATTAAGTTTGAGAACTAAGGTACCACTGTAGCTGTTTGACAGTGGAACAGATGGACTTGGGAAGCTAAGCAGAAACTGAATCACTATTTGCCAGGGATGCTGTAGTTACATTCTGCCTTCCAGATCTTGCATTGAGCTGGTTTATAAGTTTCCCCCATTTCGCCTCAGCCTGCTTGTTATGTATTCAGTGGTCTGTGCTTGCCTGAGCTTGAGTCTGGACTAAGGATTCTGAGCTCCTGTATTCTGATTCAATACATGTTGTCCAATCACAGAACATTTCAGGATTTGGGCCTCTGCCATTGGCCCTTGAATTCTAGAGTCACGATTCGCAGTTTGGAAATGTAGACAGCCAATCACGTTGGGAATGGGAGTGGCCCAAGCCTTCAGAAACGTATATAAGTAGTTGCTTTGCCTCTGTTTCCCAGTTATGCAGTTCAAGAAAGGTTCTTGCTGTTATCGCTGTGTCTTGCCTCGTGGGAACCCACCTACACTTCGCTGCTGGCCAGGGCAAACACAATGTCCTGCAGGCTGATCATTACCACAACGGATAGCACACAGAACCTTTTCCCTAGCGCGTGCAAGTTTTCTCCCTGCGGGGAGACTGGGTCACTTTGGGGACCCTCTCCCTAGGCAAAGCAGATATGAGTCGCGATTCCCACCCTGTCTGGTCTGCAGCTAGCCAGCCTCAAGCCAGAAAGGCTCTTCTGATTCTGCTGCGTTCCGCTGGAAAGGCAGACCTGCGCTGAGTGAGCCCTGTCAGGCAGCAGGATTGGCACCCGGAACACATGGGGGAGGGGATGAGCCTGATAAGAGAGTTTGCCCATCATATCAGGAGGCACACAGAACCAAAATAATAATAATAATAATAATTTATTATTTATACCCCGCCCATCTGTCTGAGTTTCCCCAGCCACTCTGGGCGGCTCCCAATCAGTGTTAAAAACAGTACAGCGTTACATATTAAAAACTTCCCTGAACAGGGCTGCCTTAAGATGTCTTCTGAATGTCAGGTAATTATTTATCTCTTTGACATCTGATGGGAGGCCGTTCCACAGGGCGGGCGCCACTACCGAGAAGGCCCTCTGTCTGGTTCCCTGTAGCCTCACTTCTCGCAATGAGGGAACCGCCAGAAGGCCCTCGGCGCTGG
The DNA here is from genome assembly GCF_965112155.1 of Podarcis liolepis. Lineage (NCBI taxonomy): Eukaryota > Metazoa > Chordata > Lepidosauria > Squamata > Lacertidae > Podarcis > Podarcis liolepis. The sequence goes on along the minus strand of NC_139555.1, from coordinate 106,420,285 downwards.
ATCTCAGTGTCCGGGCTGAATGATGGGGGTGGAGACGCTCCTTCAGGTATACAGGACCGAAAAATAAACTTACTGTTTATTTTTCTTATAAAGGTAAGGTAAGGTAAAGGGACCCCTGACCATTAGGTCCAGTCGTGGCCGACTCTGCGGTTGCGGCATTCATCTCGCTCTATAGGTCGAGGGAGCTGGCATTTGTCCACAGACAGCTTCCGGGTCATGTGGACAGCATGACTAAGCCACTTCTGGCGAACCAGAGCAGCGCACAGAAATGCCGTTTACCTTCCTGCCGGAGTGGTACCTATTTATCTACTTGCACTTTGACGTGCTTTCTAACTGCTAGGTTGGCAGGAGCAAGGACCGAGCAACAGGAGCTCACCCCGTCACGGGGATTCGAACCGCCGATCATCTGATCGGCAAGCCCAAGAGGCTCAATGGTTTAGACTACAGCGCCACCCGCGTCCCCCCATAATAATGCAGTACCTTATAAAGGTACTGCATTATTATTATTATTATTATTATTATTATTATTATTATTATTAAATTTGTGTACTGCCTTCATCCATAGATCTCAGGCCAGTTCATAACATAAAAATACAATACAAAAAAACACAAGATACATAATAAAAACAAGAACAAAAAAACTCCCACAAACCAATAACACCCCCTCCCACAAACACTTTTAAAAGGGGTATAAGTTGAAGAGGAGTGTTTTTGCCTGGTGCCTAAAGGTGTATGTAATGAGTATGGGTTGCTCGTGCATAAGTTGCCGCCTCTCCTGGCTATGTTGCCTGGTTAAACTTTTCTGTCTGGACAGCCCTTCACTTCGTGGCTGCCTCAGTCACTAGCAGAATCCATCAGTGGGCATTTCTTAAACCTTTTCCAACATAAAAGTTGTTTGACGCCAAGTCTCCTCCTACTCTCCCTGCACGGAAGTCTTCTGCGCAGGGAGGGCCTGGGTAGCGGAGGACCTGTGCTCTCCCCACTGGTGTCCGGTGAAGAGTCCTGGAGCCCTCTCGCCGATTCCCCCATCTGCCCCCCTTTATCCCTGATGTTGCGCTGATTTGCTTCCCCATATGTGGAGCTGCCTCTCTCCCTGTGGGGCCCTTCTCCAGCATCATTTGAGAGCCTTCCCTCCGCCTCTAGCTCCGATGTCAGTTCCCTGACAGTGTATGATGAAGGTGCCAGCCAAGCATTCCACAAACAGGGAGCCACTGCAGATAAGGCCCAGTCTTGTGTTGCCACCTTTTGGCCCTCTCGTGGCACACAAAGAAGGGCCTCTGAGGTTTAATTCAGGGTCCGGGTAGGTTCACATGGTGAGAGATCCTTCACGTCTTTGCTTTAGGAAAGAGGTACATGGAGACCCCCTCAGCTCAGTTCCAGCATTTTTGATTATTGTGGTTATAGGTTAAATAAAAGGGCCACTGTCCTGAAAATGCAGTTGGGCCTATTGTAGCTTTGCAAATCAGCCCACAAGTGAGGTGGGAGGGAACTTTGATCTTTCAAATTTCAGCGGCGCTCTGTGCAAGGTCAAAATCCAGCAGCTCCCTGCCTCACCTTCCGCTCTGCTCAATTCACTACATCATAGTTGCGGCACCCTGCAGTGTCCCCCTTGGCCTGATGCCCAGTGTGGCAGAACTGGCCGCACTGCCCTAGATCATAGCTGTCAACTTACAGATTTGAAAATAAGGGACCAGCAGCCTCAAAAATAAGGGATTTTCCGAACACAGGTATGTTCAACTTCTGAGCCCCTCCGAGCCGAAGGCAGAAAGCCCAGCCAGCAGCCAAACAAAGCCTCAAGCGGTGGTTCCCACAGCGCACCAACCCGGCAAAGGGGATGCAGCAAGGAAAACCACTGACACCTCTCCGCTGGGAAGCTCTGAGCAAAGGCAAGTCCCCAGGCAACACGGCCGACTTGATCGGCACAAGGCATGCAAGCTCCACCCCCCAGTTGTTCTTAGACTCCTTACTGGGTGAGCAACGCAGCCAAGCAACACAGTTGGAGCCTCCCTTCTCCCTGGCCAGCAGGCAGGGAGGGAGAGGAGCTGCTTCCTTTGAAACCCGGGAAATATAAGGGACATCATCAATAAGGGACAGCAGCGGGACACAGCACTGGGATAAAGGACTTTCCTGCCAAATAAGGGACGCTTGACAGCTATGCCCTAGATCTGCCTCTGCCACAAGTTACTAGTCCTCAACATTTCACTTGCTCACACTGACCTCCTTTAGGTACCCATGTCCTTGTTTTATATCTATCTATCTATCTATCTATCTATCTATCTATCTATCTATCATCTATCTATCATCTATCTATCTATCTATCTATCTATCTATCTATCTATCTATCTATCTATCATCTCTATCATCTATCTAGCTATCTAGCTATCTATTCAGTGCTTTTTTTCTTTAAAATGTTTAAGGGTACCCTCATTTTCTTACTCATATTTAAATACTGCCCCTCAATGAGGCCAAACTTAGATTCACAAAATGTTTAGGGGTATGTGTTCCCCTGCGTTCCCCCCCCCTGAAAAAAAGCTCTCTGTCTCTCTCATCTATCTATCTATCTATCTATCTATCTATCTATCTATCTATCTATCTGTATTTCTTTCAGTAGAAGCGGAAAGTACTGTAGCAGGAAAAAAGATAACCTATGTGATATATTAATTCAGCTTTTAAATCCATTGTATTTTCAGACACAGTCAGGTTTATTAAGGTGAATGAATAGGGCCTGCCAAAAGGGCCCGAGAGCATAAACTCACCACTGCCCTTACCTGCTTTTCTTGCCATTCCCATCCATCCCTCACCGTTCATTTGTACTGTGTAAAACTGGAGAGGAACACTCTGGAGAATTCACTGAACTGTTATTCTGTGACCTGAAAAGTTCCCTCCAGGGGCTGGGCCTGGAATGAGCTTCTGCTTGCTAACTCTCCTAGGATTCCGGTCTGCCAGGCTTACCAGTTCCTGGTAAATAGACACTCCATGGACCAGTCCTTTGCTTCATTTCACAAACCCTGCTTTTGTAAGAGGCCCAAACAAATCAAGACGCTCTGGTTACCTTTTCGGCATAGATGCTCAGCAGGGACGTCCAGGTAATGATTCTTCTCCTTTGGAGAAAAAGTTATACCTGAAGGAAAGACTGTTTGTTTCTCGGCGCACCTTGGAGAAACAGGTAAGTTGTTTCATTTCCTTGTTGGAGAAAGGCTGAACTTTGTCTCTCTCTCTAGCAATGCAAATGCAAGCAATCATATTATTTATAGAGGTTGCTTAGGGAAAAGATATTTATACAGCCAAGGTGTGTCACCATCACGACGGCATAGCAGTGTGAATTTGGAGAGTAACGGGGAACTCTGCATTTGTGTAATCAAGGAATAAAGTCCCAAAGGGGAGGAGTGAGGGAAGAACATGGCTTGAACTCAGTCAGGAGGATAGATCACCCAGATGTGGCCTGCATATTGTCCTACCCAGTGCTTTTTTCTGGGGGGAACGCCAGGGCCATACACATACCCCTAAACATTTTGTGAATCTACATTTGGCCTCATTGAGGGACAGTATTTCAATATGCGTAGGAAAATGAGAGTACCCCTAAACAATTTTTTTTGGGGGGGAAGCACTGGCCGTACCCATGCACTTTCTTTCTGTATTGTCGCCCCATAATTTTTCACTGCTTAGGACAGTGGTTCCCAGAGTGGGCACAGGCTGTGGGATTAACCAGAGGGTGCTAGGAGGCAAGGGAACAGCAGGGGCACTGGGGGTATAACTATCAGAATTTGAAAAGCTGGTATCACTTGATCAAGTTCATCGATTTTACTGAATTAATTGAACTACGGTAAATAGTTTTAACTGGATTTGGAATAAATGTGCAATTGATTGTTGCTGTTTTGAATTTTATTGCGTTGTTATCTTCCTTAGTCGGTCATGCAAACCACTATTCTGAATACAATCATACCTCTGCTTCCAAACGTCTTGGGAGTCGAACGTTCTTTTGGAAGCCGAACGTCCAGTGGGGCTTCCACGGCTTCTGATTGGCTGCAGGAGCTTCCTGAGGCCAGTCAGAAGCCGTGTTTTGGTTTCCGAACGTTTCAGAAGTCGAATGGACTTCTGGAATGGACTCCGTTCGACTTCCGAGGTACGACTGTACAGTGGAACCTTGGTTGTCAAACATAATCCGTTCCAGAAGACCGTTCGACTTACGAAACGTTTGATAACCGTGGATCAATTGCCGGTCAGCAAATTCTTTTTTAAAAATGGACTTCCGTTCGACTTCCGAGGCACGTTCAAAAATGGAAGCATTCGCTTCCAGGTTGTCGGCATTTGCATTCTGAATTGTTCGGCTTCTGAAATATTCAACACCCGAGGTTCCACTGTGATGCTTTTTATAGAATGGGACTGTAGGAAGCACTGAGGATGAGTCTATGGAACCAAGTGGGCAGCAGCCACAGGAAATTTGGGAACCACTGGCTTAGAAGTCCAGAGTATGGGACAGACAATCCTCGTTTTGTGTAAGGGTTTAGTTCCGGACCTCTGTGCAGGTCGGCAGACCACATGTGTTATGAATTCAGATTGGCTGCAGTTCTCACTCTGGGCCACCAGTATGCAAATGAAGGACTGAGAGTTGCTTTCACTGATTAGTTGGAATTCATTACTGTTACAAGTTATTGAGTATTATATAAGGCAACCAGCTTCACTGTTGTTCAGAAAGACTTAGTGCAGTGCTAACTGCTGTAATAAAGAGCTGTTTCTTAAAAGAGCTGTATCTGCCTTTTTCACTCCTTTTTGTGATGTTTTAGGGCTATTTCTGGGTTTGGTGTCCTGCATGTGAGTAACGTGAGGAACAAAATCAGATGAGCTTATGACAATAAAGCTCATGAGAGTTTGGCATATTATGCTTGTCACAAATACAGACACACACTCAACAAATGAAAAGAAAAAGGCATATGTTTTAACTTTATTCTCTTCTTTGAGGTTCTTAGAAATGTGATGAGATGCTACTTGAAATGTGTTTTACATGCAGTATTTCTTTTGGTCAACATAACACCACAATGTGCAACTTACCTAGCATAAATGTGTTGTCATGTGTGTCATTTAAACCTCTTTTTAGGATTGCCAAAGGTACTTCCCTGACTTTACCTCACTAGATTGCCAAAAACACAAGTTGGCCCTTATGCGTCTGCTTTATTAGGGTTGCCAACGTACTAAAACTATGTTTAAAAAATACAACATACATTTAAACGTGACATTCTCGCTTTTGGCCTGAGAAACTTTATTTGAAAAGCATCACTCATGATTACAATTAGATGGTATAGCAATAACTGCAGAAATCAGTTTCTTGCACAACAGCAATTATTATTTGCTAAAGTAATAGTTTTGTAATGTTTAGCCACATTACAAAACTATTACTTTAGCACATAGCTCACACCAACTTCATACAAAGAGAACAATGATTGTACATTGTATGATTTGCCGATGCAGTGAAAAAAGAAAATACATAACCGACTTAAAAATAAAAATCTATGCCCTTCAGATGTTTTGAGACTACGATTCCCATCATCCCTGACCACTGGTCCTGCTAGCTAGGGATCATGGGAGTTGTAGGCCAAAAACATCTGGAGGGCAGAGGTTGAGGAAGCCTGGGATAACCAGAGAGTGAGTTCAGCATTCTTTCTGCTACTAACACAAATTGAGTAATCATGAATCGATACATTAGAGAGAAGTGATTATTTTTGGAGGACATCAAATTACATACAGTGGTACTTCAGGTTAACATACGCTTCAGGTTACAGACTCAGCTAACCCAGAAATAGTGCTTCAGGTTAAGAACTTTGCTTCAGGATGAGAACAAAAATCGTGCTCCAGAGGCGCGGCGGCAGCAGGAAGTCCCATTAGCTAAAGTGGTGCTTCAGGTTAAGAACAGTTTCAGGTTAAGAACGGACCTCCGGAACGAATTAAATACTTAAACCGAGGTACCACCGTACTAGGTATATTATATTCCATTTCTGCTTCAGCAGCTGCCACTCATCCTCATCAGGGAAGTGATTCTTTCTAAACAGAGCAGGATTGGTGAGGAAGTAAAACTCCTTATAGCTGCAAAAGGAGAAAGTGGAATAGTGACATATTTCAAAACATTTCCTAAATCAGCATCAGGGTCAAAAAGGCAAAGCTATCTAAGGATGAAGCTGGAATAATTCTAGGGCCAGTCAAGAAAAATCATAGTTTATCATACTGAGAATGAGCCATAGCAAGCGTCAGCTTCACACACGCCCACCGTTGTTCATCAATCAGTCATTTATTGTGTTTGACTAAAAGCCCTTACATGGGATGCGGGTGGTGCTGTGGGTTAAACCACAGAGCCTAGGACTTGCCAATCAGAAGGTTGGCAGTTCGAATCTCTACGATGGGGTGAGCTCCCATTGCTCGGTCCCTGCTCCTGCCAACCTAGCAGTTCGAAAGCACACCAGTGCAAGTAGATAAATAGGTACCGCTGCGGCAGGAAGGTAAACAGCATCTCTGTGCACTCTGGTTTCCCAATGTGCCAGAAGTGGTTTAGTCCTGCTGGCCACATGACCTGGAAAGCTGTCTGTGGACAAATGCTGGCTCCCTCGGCCTGAAAGCGAGATGAGCGCCACAACCCCGTAGTTGCTTTGACTGGACTTAACCATCCAGGGTCCTTTATCTTTTTTTTTTTTTAACACATCTGTAGCCTAGGATAAGCATTATACAGTGGTACCTCTGTTTTGATGTTTGTTGTTTGTTTTTTGTGATTTTTGTTGATTTTTGTTGATGTTAATTTTCTGGAAAACTTTAATAAAATATTATTATAAAAAAAAAATACAGTGGTACCTCTGGATGTGAACAGGATCCGTTCCGGAGCCCTGTTCACATCCAGAAGCGAATGCAACCCGCTTCCATGCATGTGCGTGACGTCATTTTGAGCGTCTGCGCAAGCGGTGAAACCCAGAAGAAACGCGCTCCGTTACTTCCGGGTCACCGCGGAGCGCAACCCGAAAATATTCATCCCGAAGCTCCTTCAACCCGAGGTATGACTGTACTCCAGAACCATTCAAAAAGATAAATAGATCGTTGGTGTTTACTTTATTTTGCTGCCCCCAAGACACTCCGATGCCAATGGCTTAATTCTTATTATCATCAGTCCCCTGGCCATCAAATAAAACATTCTAAAACATGATCGATGAAAAAACCAACCTGTGAAGGCAAGGGAAGCAAACTATACTTGTGTCCCACACTCTTGGCTGGGCCTTCTGTTGCCTAACAACATACCTGAAGGTGAACTTGCTATAGGAGTCATCCACATAACCGCTTGCCCATGTGCAGTCTAGAAGATGCCACTTTCCATCAAGATAAACAGCATTCCAGGCGTGGCGGCTCTTCCCTTTAAAGTCGTCATTTCTGCTGCGGCCTACCAAATATTTGCATAGTATCCCTGCAACTCTGAGGGATAAAGAAAGACACTCAGGAACCCCATGGTTGTCATAGTTTGAAAGCATAATGCCGGTGGTCAACAAAAGAGGTTTGAAGACTCTCTCAAGGCAAATCTAAAAAAATGTACAGTGGTGCCCCGCAAGACGAACGCCTCGCAAGACGGAAAACCCGCTAGACGAAAGGGTTTTCCGTTTTGGAGGCGCTTCGCAAAACGAATTTCCCTATGGGCTTGCTTCGCAAGACGACAGCTCATAGGGAAATCTCCGGGACAGCGGGGAAGCGCAGTGCGTCTTCCCCACTGTCCTCAGACCTCCTCCGAAGCCTGGCGGAGGGGCGGGAACACCTCCTCCCGCCGCCCAGCTTCGGAAGGATGCTCCGAAGCCGGGTGGCGGGGTGGAGAGACCTTCTCCCCGCGCCAGCCTTCGGATGGCTGTCCTGAAGACTTGGGGTGGGAGAAGGGTTTTCCTTCCCACCGCCAACATTCAGAATGCTGTTCTGAATGTTGGCGGTGGGGAGGAAAAACCCTCCTCCCACCGCAAGCCCCAGGAACAGAGGAGAAGCGCTGCGCCCCTTCCCCTCTGTTCCCGTACCTGTCCTGAAGGCTTGCGGTGGGGAGAAAAGCCCTTCTCCCCACCGCCAGCCTGGCAAACGGTTTCCATAGGAACGCATTAATTGATTTTCAATGCATTCCTATGGGAAACCGTGCTTCGCAAGACGAAAAACTCGCAAGAAGAAAAAACTTGCGGAACGAATTAATTTCGTCTTGCGAGGCACCACTGTAGTATAAACACCAACAACCGGGAAACACTGGCCTGCGAGAGCTCGAGTTGGAGGACAGCCTTTACCAAAGGTGTCGTGGACTTTGAAGATGCTCAAACTCAGGACAAAAGGGAGAAATGTGCTGAGAGGAAGGCACGCTTGGCAAATCCACACCGTGATCAACTCCTGCCCGGAAGCAAATGTTCCCACTGTGGAAGGACGTGTGGATCCAGAACTGGCCTCCACAGGTACTTTTGGTCTCATTGTTAAAACCATGTTTATGGAAGTCAATCTTACTCAGCTATGAGCGATAGAAGAAGAAGAAGAAGAAGAAGAAGAAGAAGAAGAAGAAGAAGAAGAAGAAGAAGAAGAAGAAGAAGTAGTCAAGGGATTGTGGTTGCTTTCACTACTTTTTTGACTGAAATTATTAGTATTAGTATTTATTAGTATTATTAGCATTAGTATTATTATCCCACTAACTCATGTGTGGAAGAGACCCATTAAAATCAAGTTTGTCATTCTCCATTGAATTCAATGAATCTACTCCAACTTGATACAACTGTACGTATGCATTTTTACTTCAGCATACATAATATAAAATAGCGGGAGCAGGGACCTGTGGTTCTCTAGATCAGGCTTCCTCAATCTCGACCCTCCAGATGTTTTTGGCCTACAACTCCCATGATCCCTAGTTAGCAGGACCAGTGGTTAGGGATGATGGGAATTGTAGTCTCAAAACATCTGGAGGGCTGAGTTTGAGGAAGCCTACTCTAGATCTCCCATCACCCTTGCCAAGTAACAACTGCTTCCCATGATGGCTGGGGGCAATAGGATTTACCTGCACATTTCTTCAAAGAGTTGAGCATATCCACTACAAATAGCCTTTCCTGACTGAAGGACATCAGCTGGCTTATAAAACGCCTTATCTCTGTTACGGTAGCCTTCCACATCATATTCTGGAGAAATAAAGACACTTGTGAAATGTCGCCCTTGAGTCTGCAATGCTCAGTGAATGAGGGGCTGCAACAACCTCACACAAAAGGCTACAGTGGTACCTCAGGTTACATACGCTTCAGGTTACATACGCTTCCTATGGGACGAAAAATACGGTAAACAAGCTACAGTGGTACCTCAGGATAAGAACTTAATTCATTCTGGAGGTCTGTTCTTAACCTGAAACTGTTCTTAAGCTCCCGCTGCTGCCGCCGCGCGACCAGCGGCAGACGATTTCTGTTCTCATCCTGAAGCAAAGTTCTTAACCCGAGGTACTATTTCTGGGTTAGCGGAGTCTGTAACCTGAAGCGTCTGTAACATGAAGCGTCTGTAACCTGAGGTACCACTGTATAGCTTAGCACCCCACTCTCTTGGGGGGCCCAAAAAAATTTAAAGGAAAAACACAATTGGATGTATATTTCCAAATTATAAGATAAAAAAACAAATAAAATAAAACCTACATACAGCCACAGTGTTTTGTGTTGTGTAGCCTCCTATGATGTAAGTCATGGACCCCGCCTGCTAGCCTGCTCCCTAAAATATCACCGGTTTGTTCATTTCTATATATAGGGTGCCTACATTCTGCTGTTTATAATAATAATAATAATAATAATAATAATAATAATAATAATAATAATAATAGATTTTATTTATATCCCGCCCTCCCCAGCCTTAGCCGGGCTCAGGGCGGCTAACAACAATAAAACAGTACAGAAGTACAACATAAACAACACTCTAAAATCATTCATTCTAAAATTAATTAATTCAAGCCACTGGCAGCCATTGGGCCAGAGCTCCGCGAAGATTGCCGAAGGAGGGAGTCAGGCTGTGCCCTTGCCAAAGGCCTGGTGGAACAGCTCTGTCTTGCAGGCCCTGCAGAAAGATATCAAGTCCCGCAGGGCCCTGGTCTCTTGTGACAGAGTGTTCCACCAGATCGGAGCCACAGCCGAAAAGGCCCTGGCTCTCGTTGAGGCCAGCCTAACTTCTCTGTGGCCTGGGACCTTCAAGATGTTTTTATTTGAAGACCGTAAGTTTCTCTGTGGGGCATACCAGGAGAGGCGGTCCCGTAGGTACGAGGGTCCTAAGCTGTATAGGGCTTTAAAGGTTAAAACCAGCACCTTAAACCTGATCCTGTACTCTACCGGGAGCCAGTGCAGCTGGTATAGCACCGGGTGAATGTGATCTCGCAGCGAAGACCTTGTAAGGAGTCTCGCTGCAGCATTCTGCACCCGCTGGAGTTTCTGGGTCAGTCTCAAGGGCAGCCCCACGTAGAGCGAGTTACAATAATCCAGTCTGGAGGTGACCGTCGCGTGGATCACAGTGGCTAGGTCAGGACGAGAGAGGTAAAGAGCCAACTGCTTAGCTTGGCGGAGATGGAAAAATGCCGCCTTTGTTATAGCTGCAATCTGCGCCTCCATGGAAAGGGAGGTGTCGAAGATTACACCCAAACTCTTAACGGACGGTGCTGGCACTAATTGCGCCCCCGCAAGAGATGGGAGTTGCCCCCCCAATCCCATATCGCCCCGTCCCAGCCACAGGACCTCTGTCTTCGAAGGATTTAGCTTCAACCGGCTCCCACGTAACCATCCAGCCACAGCTTCCAAACATCTGGTCAGTGTGTCTGGGGCCGAGTCAGGATGGCCATCCATCAACAGATAGAGTTGGGTGTCATCAGCATACTGATGGCAACCCAGCCCAAAACTCCGAACAAGCTGGGCGAGGGGGCGCATAAAGATGTTGAAAAGCATCCGGGAGAGTATCGCACCCTGAGGTACTCCACACACCAAGGAGTGGCGCGATGACAATTCCCCCCCAAGCGCCACCCTCTGTCCCCGACCAGAGAGAAACGAGCGCAGCCATTGAAGGACTGTGCCCTGGATCCCCACGTCGGCAAGGCGGTGGTCCAGAAGTTCATGATCGACCATGTCGAAGGCTGCTGACAGATCTAGAAGAATCAGCAGCCCCGACCCGCCTTGATCCAGCTGCCTGCGGAGATCATCTGTTAGGGCGACCAGAGCCGTCTCGGTCCCATGACCAGCGCGGAAGCCGGACTGGAATGGATCCAGAGCCGATGTTTCATCCAGAAACCCACCATCATTAGTAGTTTGTATAATATATTTACACCTATTATTATTTCCAGTTATAGCAAGTTTCTGGAGACTAGATTATGAGTCTTTGTAAATTGTGTTTCTAAAGGCACTTTTGTTACTGCCAAATGCCAATGTGTTTGCATTATTAAGTTTGTTATGAATAAAAAATCATTTTAAGTTAGAGCTGAATAATTATTTCACTATTAATATACTTCTTAATTGTATTTCACTATTAATATACTTCTTCTTAATTGTATTTCAGTTCAACAATTACTTTGATAAATTACATATTTTGTTATGTGCAAATGGCTTTAGATACCTATTAGGTCCATAAATTGCCATATAGCATATATTCAACACAAAAAGCAGCAACAATATGTTGTTGACAAAGGACAGCCGGACATATAAAGGGCCCCATTCCCTTCAGTAGCTTAGGGCCTCATCAAACCTCAATCCAGCCCTGACTGTGATACAGGCTGATCTTTAAATTCTGGGAGCTGTTTAGAGACAAGGGGACCCCAACATGCAAAAGGTGGCACCCCCACCTACCAATATGATGGCAAATCCACATCCAAATGGCTCGCACTTTCTCCAGGTCACTGTGGGCTTTCTCGTGCAAGACACTCACCAGGTTTTCCACACTATCCTTGAAATCCACCTGTTTCACAAAAGGAAAATAGATTCAGGAGCTGTTGACATGAATAAGGAGTACCCAGTTCCTTTTTTCTGTCTAAGCCTGACACTTGATTAAAGAAAATGGGGGGTGCATTTTTACAGGCACTTACAAGAGGGTCAGTCTTTCTGAACTCAGTGGGGCTACTCAGTGAGTAAAACTGCACAGCTGGTCAATCAAATGTATGTGTTTGAGCTGATTGATCAATTAATGTCTTAAATTTGACCAAAACTTGCCCCTGGGTAATAAGTATTCTGAAAGATGCTTAAGCTTTCCTTTTTCTTGGGTACACAGGTGTACACCTGAAAACAGGTGCTCTATTGTGTTAGAACATGTGGAAGACAGGAGCATGTTCTTTTGTGACTCACAATATTCCCCATTGCCTCCTATCAGGAGAGCACACTTGAAGGTATAGTGGAACCTTGGTTCTCAAATGGCTCAGTTGACGAACAAATCGGAACCCGAACGCCGCAAACCCAGAAGTTAAATGCTTTGGTTTGCAAACTTTCTTCAGAAGCCGAATGTCTAATGTGGCTGTCGACTATTGTTTCCAGGGCGCCTGCACCAATTGGAAGCCGCGCCTTGGTTTTCGAACGTTTCAGAAGTCGAATGGACTTCCGGAACGGATTACATTCAAGAACCAACATACCACTGTACTATCAAATTCCAAATCCACATGAAAAAAACCCTCAGCATTCTAGCAGATTCCTTAGGTAAAGGTAAAGGGACCCCTGTGTCAGGAAAAAGCACCAAGGCAAAAGCCAGCTCCAGATGGCTGGAATGCAAAACAGGATGTTGTGGTTTCTCACTGTACTGTTGGGGAAAAGGTGGAGCCTATTCTCTGTACTGAGCACCGGACGTTAGCTCAGAGTGTCATCTGACCTATGCTGGAAGTACAGGGGAGGAGTAGAGACTCTTCTGATGGAGACTGAAGGGTGCAGTCACATTTCTATGTACTGTTGAGTGACAGGAATAAAACATGTAGAAAGGACTCCTGTCTGTCTCATTTCTCCTCCCTGGGAGAATGCAGGGAGGGAGAGAGAAGCAGAGAAGCAGAGGGTGTGTTCTTCTCACATCTAATGAGAAGAATCGCCGGGTTTGTTTACCTAGCCTGCCGGAGGTCGCAGACGGACGGTAAACACAGTATCTCGCTCAATTGCCTCGGGGGAGGCCAGGTACCTCTGCCTGTGAGGTACCTGGGTCCACTCATGGCCGACTCTGGGGTTGCAGCGCTCATCTCGCTTTATTGGCCGAGGGAGCCGGTGTACAGCTTCCGGGTCATGTGGCCAGCATGACTAAGCCGCTTCTGGCGAACCAGAGCAGTGCACGGAAACGCCGTTTACCTTCCTGCCGGAGCGGTACCTACCATATTTTTCGCTCTATAACATGCACCAGACCATAACACGCACGTAGTTTTTAGAGGAGGAAAACAAGGAAAAAAATATTCTAAACAAAATAGTGGATATATGATTTTTGTGGTTCATGCTGTGGCCACAGACATGTGATCTGACAGTGAGTTTGGAGTAGCCCAATGAAAAAATCCTGAGGATCCATGTGGATCCATGCTTTGTAATCATGGAGGAGGGAAGGGGAACCATGGATCCTCTGCTCACGACTGCAGCAGATCCCCCCCGCCACCCGCAGGCATTCGCTCCATAACACGCACTGACATTTCCCCTTACTTTCTTGGAGGAAAAAAGTGAGTGTTATGGTGCAAAAAATACGGTATTTATCTACTTGCACTTTGATGTGCTTTCGAACTGCTAGGTTGGCAGGAGCAGGGACCGAGCAACGGGAGCTCACCCCGTCGCGGGGATTCGAACAGGCGACCTTCTGATTGGCCAGTCCTAGGCTCTGTGCTTTAACCCATAGCGCCACCTGCGTCCCTAAGCAGATTCCTTACAGGACTATAATTCCACACTGTATATATCACAATAAGAGATAGCATACCTTCATTGCATGGGCATCCAGTTCCTTAAACTGCATCAAGTCCATCACTACCGATTTCTCATCAGATTGTTTCAGAGTTGGTCCTTGTTCTTCTTTCATCTTGAAAGGCTACAAAATGGTTATTCTTGGGATGAGACAATATGTACATTGAAACATATAATGCAACGCCCACCATCCCTGACCCTTAGCCATGCTGGCTGAGACTGATGGGAGGGCAATACCATCTGTATGGCCACAGATTGCCCACCCCTGATATTTTATTTTTATGTCAGTGTGACTGCCATAGCTGCCCTTATAGCAGTGGTGGGGAACCTGGGGCCCTCCAGAGATTGCTGGACTCCTATCAGGCCCAGCAAACTTGGCAAAGGGATGATGGGAGTTGCAGTCCAATAACCTCTGGAGGGTGACAGGTTCCCCTTCCTCATCTTAGTGAATGGTGGGAATTGTTATTTGTCAGGGGTGCTAAATGCCTCTGTTGGAGATTCTGAGCCGCCTTCAAAGAACTACAGTGGTACCTCGGGTTACATACGCTTCAGGTTACATACGCTTCAGGTTACAGACTCCGCTAACCCAGAAATAGTGCTTCAGGTTAAGAACTTTGCTTCAGGATGAGAACAGAAATCGTGCTCTGGCAGCGTGGCGGCAGCAGGAGTTAAGAACTTAATTCGTTCTGGAGGTCTGCTCTTAACCTGAAACTGTTCTTAACCTGAAGCACCACTTTAGCTAATGGGGGCCTCCTGCTGCCGCTGCACCGCAGGAGCACAATTTCTGTTCTTATCCTGAAGCAAAGTTCTATTTCTGGGTTAGCGGAGTCTGAAACCTGAAGCGTCTGTAACCCGAGGTACCACTGTATTTGCTGTTTTAAAAGAGTGACCTTAACACGCATCAGTCGGATGGCAACTCTGGCTTTGATGTTCAAGCTACCAGCAAATGTTAGAGAACAACAATAGCTTTCTCCCCCCTGTGGGAATTTCTTTCCAATGTAGGGATTTAAGGAAGAGTGTCACATGATCAGAGAGGTGGAAGTACTGACATCTATCCCACCTTTTGCATTTGGTTTGTTACGGTAAAATCTGGGTGCGGGGCTACTCTGCCACCCAGCTCGTCGGACTAGGTCCACGGGTCCCTGCGGAAGAAAATAAGCTCAGCCGGAGACAGGAGCAAACTGGAGAAGATCCAAGTTTATTGCGCAACAGGTTCAAGACGAGATTGAACAGTGAGAAAGGGGTGACATGAACTTTTGAAATTTCCCTCCATGTCCCAGAATACAGTGCAAAATACATCCCAGTTACATCATGAATACATTAAGAAGAGGTTGGGTTACACAGATTACATCACGAATACATTAGGAAGAGGTTGGGTTACACCGGATTAACATATGGAGGAGGGAGGGGGGAATATGCAGAGCTGGAGATATGCGCAGATAAGCACATCCTGAGAAGACAATGGTCCATGTATGCATAGTCTGCCACCTGGCATCGCCAGGAGGAAGGGCTTGGCAGAGCGATTTGACCGGATTAGGGTCTTGACACCTTGCTTGAGGGATTATGGAGGACAGGGGAGGTGTCATGGGGTCCTAGAGAAATTGAGCAAATTGGCGCGTTGATTTTCTATGAATTTTATAGATTTTAGTCCCTTTTGACATTGACAATTGGAAATAAATGGATATATTGTAGCGAAGAAGGAGGTGAAGAAGACATGCCCCCCCTTCCGTATCAGGTTCCTGGTTGAAAACCACAGGAAGGGAGAGTGCACTTGTCCTCAAATCCTGCTTACTGGTTTTCCACACACATCTGCTCACTTACGGGGAGAACAGGATGCTTGAATAGTTGGCCTGATCCTGCAGGCTTTTTTTATGTTCTTATGTTAGAGGTATGCTGCCTTTGTGGCTGGCTGTTCCACTTACCTCTCATCTTCAAGCCACAATAAACAAGTGAGTGCCTGAGCATGTGCAGAGTGCCACCCCCCCTCAGTGGTGAAATAAATAATCACTGCTTTTACTTGGAGCCCTAATAGCCATCGCACCCAGCAGTTCTGGTATGTTTCGTGCACACAATAGAACACCCTTGATGGACCAAGACAGATGACACAATGCCACGTTCCATTGAAGTTGCTTCAACTTCCGTGCACGTAATTGCTGCTTTCGGTGGAGACCTTGGCATTATGATAAGAGTAACAGGAACAGCACTTACGGCTCCAAAACAAAAGTGAAAGCAGAACAAGTTTGGGCAAAACAGCAGGGCGGTGTGTCAAAGTTCCCTGGAGTCCCAATTGCACATTTCCTCCCCTGCCAGGGAAATTCCAGCAATTCATAGTCTATGTTTTATGTGGAACCGCCCACATGAACAGTATAATTAGTGGAAAGGTCCATCTCCTGTTCCTATTGCTGATTGACATAAGAGGTGTGCTCAGGGTTTTTTTAGGGAATCCTTCTTTTTGCAGGGAATGGGATGTTGTACTTTTTGGTATTAATTCCTATACTATTTTCTTAATAATGATAATAATAATGATAATAATAATTTATTACTTATACCCCGCCCATCTGCCGGGGTTGCCCCAGCCACTCTGGGAGGCTTCCAACAAAATACAATAAAGCATCAAACATTAAAAACTTCCCTAAACAGGGCTGCCTTCAGGTATCTCCTAAAAGTATAAGTTATATATCATTCATAATTCCACTTCATATCATTTTCATATAATTGAACAGTGATATTATGTTTTCAATACAGTGGTACCTTGGTTCTCGAACTTAATCCGTCCCGGGAGTCCGTTCGCCTCCCAAAACCATTTGAAAACCAAGGCGCAGTTTCCGATTGGCTGCAGGAGCTTCCTGCACTCATGTGGAAGCCGCATCAGACGTTCGCCTTCCGAAAAACGTTTGCAAACTGGAACACTCACTTCCGGGTTTGCGGCGTTCAGGAGCTGATTTGTTTGGGAGCCAAGCCATTCGACTACCAAGGTAGAACTGTAAGTCTGGTTGAATTTGGTGGGGCTTACTCTCAGGCAAGTGGGTTTAGAATTGCAGCCTAAAGCAGCTTTGGAGGCTGGCTGTGTCCACACTATGAACTTAGGACTTGCCTGCACCAGAGCAGAATTTGCAGTCTAATAATAATAATAATAATAATAATAATAATAATAATAATAATTTATTATTTGTACCCCACCCATCTGGCTGGGTTTCCCCAGCCACTCTGGGCGGCTTCCATAGAAACCAAAAAACACTAAAATATCACACATTAAAAACTTCCCTGAACAGGGCTGCCTTAAGATGTCTTCTGAATGTCAGGTAGTTGTTTATCGCTTTGACATCTGATGGGAGGGCGTTCCACAAGGTGGGCGCCACTACCAAGAAGGCCCTCTGCCTGGTTCCCTGTAGCTTTGCTTCTCGCAATGAGGGAACCGCCAGAAGGCCCTCGGTGCTGGACCTCAGTGTCTGGGTAGAACGATGGGGGTGGAGACGCTCCTTCAGATATACTGGACCAAGGCCGTTTAGGGCTTTAAAGGTCAACACCAGCACTTTGAATTGTGCTCAGAAACGTACTGGGAGCCAATGTAGATCTTTCAAGACCGGTGTTATGTGGTCTCGGCGGCCGCCCCCAGTCACCAGTCTAGCTGCCGCATTCTGGATTAGTTGTAGTTTCCAAGTCACCTTCAAAGGTAGCCCCACATAGAGCGCATTGTAGTGGTCCAAGCGGGAGATAACTAGAGCATGCACCACTCTGGCGAGACAGTCTGTGGGCAGGTAGGGTCTCAGCCTGCGTACCAGATTGTGCTGATAAACAGCTGCCCTGGACACAGAATTGACCTGCGCCTACATGAACAGCTGTGAGTCCAAAATGACTCCCAGGCTGCGCACCTGGTCCTTCAGGCGCACAGTTACCCCATTCAGGACCAGGGAGTCTAGAGTAGATTTGCATCACCCTGTCTCCCCATGAATATATGGGCCTTCAGATGAGATACTTCCCACCCCATTGTTCTCCTGGATCTTTTCCCCCTAAAAATTCAGGGTTTTTCAGTCCTCAGAAAGTCCAAAATGGGCATGATCGAGAAACCCCTTTACACATAGTACAATAAACATGTATTAGGGCTGAGCCCCAGAATAAATTTCCCCCATCGTATTTGGGAGACAGATAGAACTATAACAAAAGATTATTATTTATTTTTCTTACAGTGGAACAGCACAATTCTATGTGTCTTTGCTTTAGGAAAGACCTCTAGGAATTTCTGGTTACAAATCAGAACTTAGCCACCATCCTGAAAATACTGAAGGGCCTACCCTAGCTTTGCAAACAAGCCCACAAGTTACTAGCCCTCAACATTTCACTTGTTCACCTTGACCTCATTAAGTAGAGAAGTGTGCTGTCATTTTGTGACAGAGAAGTTTCCTCCAAGGCAACAGTCCTAGAATGCCATTCCGCAAAACTTGCCAGTCACCATTAAGTAGATATCTCATTCACAAAGTCAGTTGTTTCATTTCACAAATGCTGTTTTTGTAAGAGACCCAAACAAATCAGGATGCTCTGCTTACCTTTTGGAGTCAAAGCTCAGTGAGAACGTCCAGGTGATGACTGTTCAGCTTTGAAAATTGGGTATTGCTGCAAGAGTCTCTGTTTCTCTTGAGGTAAATGATTCCTTAAGCTATTACATTATTTCTAGAGGGTGGAGGAAATGCTTGTGCTTTCGGTTTAGAGAGTGAGGGGGAATTCCGGGTTTCCGGGAATTCAAGCAAAGAATGAAAAGAGAGGTTTGTGGGTTGAGTACCTAATCTCAGTCCACACAGATCAGCCATATGTTTACAAGCCACCCTAGCCCTGGTACCCCATCTCCCTGAATTGCTGCTCCAGAACTTTTCATTGCTTAGAAATGTAGTTGTTGTTGGTTAGTCGTTTAGTCATGTCCAACTCTTCGTGACCCCATGGACCAGAGCACGTCAGGCACTCCTGTCTTCCACTGCCTCCCACAGCTTTGTCAAACTCATGTTCGTAGCTTCGAGAACACTGTCCAACCATCTCGTCCTCTGTCGCCCCCTTCTCCTTGTGCCCTCCATCTTTCCCAGCAGCAGGGTCTTTTCCAGGGAGTCTTCTCTTCTCATGAGGTGGCCAAAGTATTGGAGCCTCAGCTTCAGGATCTGTCCTTCCAGTGAGCACTCAGGGCTGATTTCCTTCAGAATGGAGAGGTTTGATCTTCTTGCAGTCCATGGGACTCTCAAGAGTCTCCTCCAGCACCGTAATTCAAAAGCATCAATTCTTCGGTTTAGAAATGTAGGACACAATATTGGATTGTCGGAAGGGTTGGACTGCTATTGGATTGGTTAGTCTAGGCTTAGCAGAGTGAGCAGTGCAGGCAGCCCCTAGTATACAAGCAGTGCCGTATTTACATATAAGCTAAACAAGCTATAGTTTAGGGCCCCATTCTATTGGGGCCCCCCAAAAAAATTTGAAGGAAAAAAACCTGGATGTACATTTCCAAAATATAAGATAAATAACCAATAAAATAAAACCTACATCCAGCAACAGGGTTTAGTGTTGTATAGGGACGCGGGTGGCGCTGTAGTCTAAACCACAGAGCCTAGGGCTTGCCGATCAGAAGGTCGGCAGTTTGAATCCCCACGACGGCGTTGCTCAGTCCCTGCTCCTGCCCACCTAGCAGTTCAAAAGCATGTCAAAGTGCAAGTACAGTGGTGCCCCGCAAGACAAATGCCTCGCAAGACGGAAAACCCGCTAGTCGAAAGGGTTTTCCGTTTTGGAGGTGCTTCGCAAAACAAATTTCCTATGGGCTTGCTTCGCAAGACGAAAATGTCTTGCGAGTCCCTGCGGGGTTTCCCCCCCCCTTTTTTCCCAAGCCGCTAAGCCGCTTATCAGCTGATCCTAAGCTGCTAAGCCGCTTAACAGCTGATCCGCTAAGCTGCTTAACAGCTGATCTGCTAAGCCGCTTAACAGCTGGTCCGCTAAGCCACTAAGCCGCTAATAGTGCTAATCCGCTAAGCTGCTAATGGGCTTGCTTCGCAAGACGAAAAAACCGCAAGACGAAGAGACTCGCGGAACGGATTCTTTTCGTCTTGCGAGGCACCACTGTAGATAAATAGGTACCGCTCTGGTGGGAAGGTAAACAGCGTTTCTGTGCACTGCTCTGGTTCGCCAGAAGTGGCTTAGTCATGCTGGCCACATGACCCGGAAGCTGTAACCTGGCTCCCTTGACCAGTAAAGTGAGATGAGCGCCGCAACCCCAGAGTCGTCCGCGACTGGACCTAACAGTCAGGGGTACCTTTACCTTTACCTTTTATGGACCTATTAGGTCAGGGGTCAGCAACCTTTTCCAGCAGGGGGCCGGTCCACTGTCCCTCAGACCTTGTGGGGGGCCGGACTATATTTTTTGGGGGGAATGAACAAATTCCTATGCCCCACAAATAACCCAGAGATGCATTTTAAATAAAAGCACACATTCTACTCTTGTAAAAACACCAGGCAGGTACCACAAATAACCCAGAGATCCATTTTAAATAAAAGCACATATTCTACTCATGTAAAAACACGCTGATTCCCGGACCGTCCATGGGCCGGATTTAGAAGGCAATTGGGCTGGATCTGGCCCCCGGGCCTTAGTTTGCCTACCCATGTATTAGGTCCATAAATTACCATATAGCATATATTCAACACAAAAAACAGCAACAGTTTGTTGACAAAGGACAGCTGGACATATAAAGGGCCCCATTACCTTCAGTAGCTTAGGGCCTCATCAAACCTATATTTGGCCCTGTATACAGGCTAGGACTGTCCTGAGTTACAAGGACAGAGAGAATAGTGCCTTCATGTCTGTGCTTGTCAATTTCCCAGAGGCATCTGGTTAGGCCACCATAGAAAACACAATGTTAGCCCTGACAGGTTTTTGCTCTCTGATCCAGTCCGATTCTGGATGGAGGCGAAGAGACAAATGTGGGGCAATGGAAGACTGGAAAAGAGAAAAATTTAACTGTACAGTGGTACCTCAGGTTACATACGCTTCAGGTTACAGACTTCGCTAACCCAGAAATAGTGCTTCAGGTTAAGAACTTAACTTTAGGATAAGAACAGAAATCGGGCTCCAGCAGCACAGCAGCAGCAGGAGGCCCCATTAGCTAAAGTGGTGCTTCAGGTTAAGAACAGTTTCAGGTTAAGAACGGACCTCCGGAACGAATTAAGTACTTAACCCGAGGTCCCACTGTAACTGGTGAACACGTCTACCATACACTTCCCATACGTGCACCAAAAATGGCGAGTTTGCATACACCCTCCTCCTTGGGGTTTATTTCCAAACTGTTTTGACTGCAAGGTTCAGGCCTGGAATGTGTGAACATAGGAACCGACTTGCTGCATCAGACTAGCTCAGTGTTTTCTATCCAACAGTCCCTAGTGGTCTGCCTCTCAGCTTTTGTGAGCAGAGGCTCAGAGGTCTGGCATCTATCCCACACTTTGCCTTTTGTGCCTGGTGTTTAGAGGTACCACGCGTGGAGCTTCCACTTAGCTCTCATGTTCCATTGATAGTAAACAAGTGAGTGCCTGAGCATGTGCAGTGTGCCATCCTCCCTCAGCAGTGAAATATATATAATACGTTTAATCTGGCCCCTGTGAGGCCCACATAGCTATCCTGGGCAAGCAGACACAGTATGTCTCATAAACACAGTAGAACAGCCTTGATGGATCAAGATAGATGACGGAAAGTGACATCTGCTTCTCTTTTGCAGAAGCTGCTTCGCCCTTCCTGCACATATTTAGATAAGGGAGACTTTGGCACTATGATAAGAGCTATGGGAAAAGCACCCAGGAGGACAAAACAAAAATGAAAGCAAAACATGTTTTGGCAAAACAACATTGGAATGTGCAGAAGTTCTTTTGGGAACCACAGTCACAGATCTCAAAGCTGTTCTCTTCCATCTCCTCCTCTTCCAGATAGATTATAGGATAATTACATGAAAAAGGCGACCGGCAAACTCATTTTCCATACATAGTTAACATGTTCTATATATATATTTAAATCTAATATCCCAAAGTTTCATTATCTGGCTACAGCTTTTCAAAATGGCATTTTACACTCGAGTAAAACAATCAGGACTGTGACGTGGGAAATGACTTGGAATTGCTCTATCCTTCCCTGCCCCCCCTAAAATTCAGCTAAAGCCCTCCCCAAGCAAACAGAGAATAGTTTAATGACCTTTAACTGTATTCATAGTTCAGCTTTCTCGTTTGGTGAGCTGACAAATGGAATATTCTGTCAGGAACAAAATCAGATGAGCTTAGAACAATGAAACTTACGTTAACTATGTGTAACTATTAGTAGTTATATGATTTTTTTTTTAGGTTACTCAACCTTGGTATGGTTTAGAAAAGGGCAGAATTTATATTTCTCTACTAGGCCTCCAAGGGACACGGGTGGCGCTGTGGGTTAAACCACAGAGCCTAGGGCTTGCCAATCAGAAGATCAGCGGTTCGAATCCCCGTGACGGGGTGAGCTCCCGTTGCTCGGTCCCTGCTCCTGCCAACCTAGGAGTTTGAAAGCACATCAAAGTGCAAGTAGATAAATAGGTACCGCTCCGGCGGGAAGGTAAATGGTGTTCCGTGCGCTGCTCTGGTTCACCAGAAGCGGCTTAGCCATGCTGGCCGCATGACCCGGAGCTCACCCTGTTGTGGGGATTCGAACCACCAGCCTTCTGTTTCGCATGTCCTAGGCTCTGTGGTTTAACCCACAGCGCCAAGCCCCACCCTTACCTACACCCAAATGTAGGGTGGATGGCTATGGCTTGTCCCAAACAGCCTCACAGACCAAACGAGAAACCCTGGGGTGGGTCCCTGATCTAGAGATACAAAAATTCACCTCTGAAGGTTGCCAGGATTTTGTAAAATCCTGCGATATGTTTACTTATCAATTTGGATGGTTCTGTTTGAATTTGGAACCTTTCCTTGTGGGGTCTTTGGCAGGGGGCAGGTGAAGGCCAACTTAGGTTCGTAGGTAGATGAGATTTCTGGGAAGTAGATGAGCTTCTGAGAATTTGTCTCATGGATTAACTGCCAGCTGCCTGGGGATTTACAGTTCCTTATCTTGAGGCTTGTACCAGAGGCTCAAGGACACCTGCCCATTGCTAATTAGGAACATCTTGCAGCTGGGCCTGTCATGGCTTCTTGTCCGCTGATTAGTTAAAATAACAAAGTCCAAGTAAAGACTCTCGATTTTATCAGATCATCAGGTATTAGTTCCAGATTTACTAGGCTTGTGTCTTGAAAATGATGGTTTTGCTAGTCATGAAGAAATGCCAAATTGCCTTTGAATTTAATCATGTGTAAGGTGCCGTAGAGGGACGTGGGTGACGCTGTGGGTTAAACCACAGAGCCTAGGACAGTTCGAAAGCACACCAAAGTACAAGTAGATAAATAGGTACCACTCCGGCGGGAAGGTAAACGGCATTTCCGTGCGCTGCTCTGGTTCGCCAGAAGCGGCTTAGTCATGCTGGCCACATGAGCTGTACGCCGGCTCCCTCGGCCAATAAAGCGAGATGAGCGCTGCAACCCCAGAGTCGTCCGCGACTGAACCTAACGGTCAGGGGTCCCTTTACCTTTTAACCATGACGAATAATACTGCTTTCTCTCAAAGTTGACACCTTTCACGAAAACTGATAAGTTACCTGTTGTAGGGAATCATTTCTCCTCTTTTCTTAATCTAACTCACCCTTTTAAGCCACTTACTTAAGCAAAGTTAGACAAATTCTTTTCAAAGAATAACAAGGGTTGAGAGGAGGGCTGGATGTTACCTGGTTTTCAAAATCGTGATAGATTACCAGCAATATACCAATATATCACCCTGTCTGAAATCAGGATGGAGCTATGTAGAGGCACTAGCTGGCTTCACAGTTTTTCCCAAATGGTGATTTTTGCATAGAGCACACACACATACTTTAAGGCTGGGCAATGTATCAATACATTTGGGGGTGGTGAAATAAGTTTGAAGTCCACATCGTGGAAACAGTGTCATGTTAATCATGGTGATACATTACAATGTGTGTGAGTGCTGTGTAAAAAAACCGTGATTTGGGAAAAACCGTGAAGCCAGTCATCGCTTCTCTCATGGTTCCTTCTGTCCCTGTTGCTCTGTGCTATAAAATAACAGTTGTAACAACGTGTTAAAGCTAAGTAAAAATGTATCGGTTTTGGACCCTGAAATATACTCGGAGTCGAGAGTGGATTTCATGCTCTTTATTCAGCTCATAGTGGTAAGGAGGAATGGAAGTTCCCCCAGAATGTCTGCTTTATATACATTATTTACACAATGGGCCCCACGTGATCGGCTAATTCCGGATTCACCTGTAGGCCAATCAGGTTGCGGATTCAATTCCACCTGGAGCTGGATTGGGTGGCTCCTGTGGACCAATCAGACTGCTGCATTCTGGACCCTATTGTTCTAGGACCAATCAGACTGCTGCATTCTGGACCCTATTGTTCTCGGACCAATCAGACTGCTGCCTTTTGGATCCTATTCAAATCAGTACATAACAGACCCCTAAGTAGCAGCAGTTTCCAGGACATTACCCTCTATATAGATAACCCCTAGATATGCCTCTGCACGTAAGATGTGATCATGCTGTAGGTACAGTCGTACCTTGGAAGTCGAACGGAATCCGTTCCAGAAGTCCGTTCAACTTCCAAAACGTTCAGAAATCAAGGCGTGGCTTCTGATTGGCTGCAGGAAGCTCCTGCAGCCAATCGGAAACCGCATAAGCCGCGTTGGACATTCAGGTTCCAAAGAACGTTCGCAAACCGGAACACTCACTTCCAAGTTTGGAAGTCAAAATGTTCAACATGCAAGGCGTTCGGGATCCAAGGTACGACTGTAATTTTGTTAGATTGCCACATATTAAACAACTGAATCGTGCAAGAGGAACAAAACACAAGACACATTTGCTGGAGAACAGTGAAACTTTATTGCATTTTACAAACACACTGGGAAATCAAAGGCAAGCCCCAAAAGTTTGCACCAATTTATGGATTGTACTCTTTTTATTTACTGTTTGCAATATTAAAAAAAATCTGCTACTACTTTAAGTGAATGGATAGGACCACATTAGGGTGTCTCAAGAATATGGTGGATAAAAAGCTAATGAATTGTGTTGCTGTGCTGTAAAGGATATAAGTTCTGAAAGTCTGGAAATTGAATGATTGGGGGTTATTTTAACACATTTTTATACAAACAAGTTTATGCCTAAACATTAATTGTACCCTTTCATTCTCTGCTTTTCAAAATCATTCTAGGGTTTCCCACTTAACTCATTTTTTGATATGGCCTTTGAAAAGAAATCCTGGAACATCTCCCCGATTTCTTTGTTATACTGTAAATTTGTAAATAGATACTGCAATCGATTTTAGCATATACTTCAGAGCTCATTGAAACAAGTATCATGTCATGTGTATTATACATATATTTCATTTTTTTTAAACTTCGTGTCAAGCTAAAAACCCTATGCATCAAAACCGTGGTCAGTTTAGCAGTGATGCCAAAGACAAGTGACTATACTTGAAGGATATCAAATAACACGGAAGGCGGATTACATTCAAGCTGCTGGAGGTGCAGATGTCTGCTTCAGACGCTGCCATTTGGGATCCTCTGAGAAGTTCTAATAATCAGAACAGGATGGTTGAGGAAGTAAACCACATAGTACCTGAAAAAGAAAGGTCAGTGGTGCAGTATTTAGCAACACTATCTAAATCAGCAATAGGGGCAAAACAAGGTATCTAAGGTTAAGCATGGAATACTTACAGACCCAGTTCAGATGTCAAGTGAAACCATGGTTTAGCATGCTGGGAATGAGCCAAAGCAAGCTCACACATTCCCCAACTCCTCCCTCTACACAAGCAACGAAGAGTTTGGAAACTACATCCTGGTTAGGCTTAACCACAGCTCGTTGCCTCACCCAAATCTGATGAACTATGCTTACTGTTAACCATAGTTGCTTGGTTTGAGAAGCCATCTTTAAACCATGGCTCATCCAGCTAGCTTGTTTAAACTCTTAATCTCAGGGTCGTGGGTTTGAGCCTCACACGGGGCAAAAATAATAATCCTGCATTGCTGAGGGTTAGGCTAAATGAAACTCGTGGTCCCGTCCAACTCTATAATAACTCTATAACTTCATAACGTTAACCACCATTGAGAGTCTGGGGTGGTGTGCTAAACCAGCCTTTGCCAATCTGATTTCCTCCAGATGTTGCTGAATTCTTATGTCCCATGACAGTCAAGGATGATGGGAGATTAATAATAATAATAATAATAATAATAATAATTTATTACTTATACCCTGCACATCCAGCCAGCTCTCCTCAGCCACTCTGGGCAGCTTTCAACAGGAGATTAAAAATACATTAAAACATCAGTCATTAAAAAACTTCTCTAAACAGGGCTGCCTTCAGGTGTCTTCTAAATGTCAGATAGTTGTTTATTTCCTTGACAGGGCATTCCACAGGGCAGGCGCCACTACTGAGAAGGCCCTCTGCCTGGTTCCCTGTAACTGTTTCTCGCAGTGAGGGAACTGCCAGAAGGCCCTTGATGCGGGACCTCAGTGTCCGGGCAGAACGATGGAGGTGGAGATGCTCCTTCAGCTATACTGGACTGGGGCCGTTTAGGCAGTGGCGTAGCGTGGGTTGTCAGCACCCGGGGCAAGGCAAGTAATTTGCACCCCCTAACCCGTGGATTTCATAGAATCATAGAATCGTAGAATCATAGAATCATAGAGTTGGAAGAGACCAAAAGGGCCTTCGAGTCCAACCCCCTGCCAAGCAGGAAACACCATCAGAGCACTCCTGACATATGGTTGTCAAGCCTCTGCTTAAAGACCTCCAAAGTAGGAGACTCCACCACACTCCTTGGCAGCAAATTCCACTGTCAAACAGCTCTTACTGTCAGGAAGTTCTTCCTAATGTTTAGGTGGAATCTTCTTTCTTGTAGTTTGGATCCATTACTCCGTGTCCGCTTCTCTGGAGCAGCACCCCCTAACCCCCAGATGTTGCGGCCGGTGCGGCCGGGCCCCCCTGCACCCCCCACGCTACGCCACTGCATTTAGGGCTTTAAAGATCAGCACCAACACTTTGAATTGTGATTGGAAATATACTGGGAGCCAACGTAGGTCTTTCAAGACCAGAGTTATGTGGTCTTGGCAGCCGCTCCCAGTCACCAGTCTAGTTGCCACATTCTGGATAAGTTGTAGTCTAGGACCTCTAAATGAGCACTGCAGTAAAAGCTTGTGCTATGTGTCATTTCCCCTTTGAAATACATGAGGCTGATTGTGAATGTAACCGTGATAATCAAAGGGAACAAGACAGATGCTTCTGATTGACTTTACCCATTTTCTGTGGTTGGTATTCTTATGACAGCAACGGTCACTCCTTCTGTATTTAAGTCAGGATCCTGCTGATCTTCAAATTCCTCCAGTGTCACCGTCTGTTTCAGAAGCTGCCACTTGGGGTCTTCAGGGAAGTGCTTCTCAATAAACAGAGCGGGGTGGGTGAGGAAGTAAAACTCATCGTAACTGCAAAAGGAGAAGGTGCAATAGTGCAGTATTTCAGAATAATGCCTAAATCAGCACCAGGGCCAGACAGGCAAACAGAGTGGTGGTCCAGAACAGCTGGTGGGCACCTGGTTGAGGAAGCTGCTGTGTTGCAACAATCCAGCCTCCAGAATCCCCAGATTTTACACATGTAGCCCAGAATAAGCATAACACTCCAGAACTGTTCAAAGAGGATAGATAGATGGTATCTATCCCTGCCATCAGAACACTATATGCCCATGGCTTAATAATAATAATAATAATAATAATAATAATAATAATAATAATAATAATAATAATAAATTACTTATACCCCGCCTATCTGGCCCAGCCTCCACAGCTACTCTGCGCGGCTTCCAACAGAACATTAAAAACAGAATAAAACTTCAAACATTAAAAACTTCCCTAAACAGGGCTGCCTTCAGAGGTCTTCTAAAAGTCAAATAGTTGTTGTATTTCCTTGACATCTGATGGGAGGGTGTTCCACAGGACAGGCGCCACTACTGAGAAGGCCCTCTGCGTGGTTCCCTGTAACCTTACTTCTCACAGTGAGGGAACTGCCAGAAGGCCCTCAGAGCTGGACCTCAGGCTGAAGGATGGGGGTGGAGACACTCCTTCAGGTATACTGGACCAAGGCCATTTAGGGCTTTAGAGGTCAGCACCAACACTTTGAATTGTGCTTGGAAATGTACTGGGAGCCAGTGTCGGTCTATCAGGACCGGTGTTATATGGTCTTGGTGGCCGCTCCCAGTCACCAGTCTAGCTGCCTCATTCTTAATGCACTTGCTTACATTAATCAGCCCTATGGCCATCAAATCTCAAACTCTGACAAGCGGTTGAAGCAAAACAAAACCACCTGAAAGCAAATGAAGTTAACTGTGAGAGCCAGTGTGGTGTAGTGGTTAGGAGCAATGGACTCGTAATCTGGGGAACCGGGTTCGCATCTCCGCTCCTCCACATGCAGCTGCTGGGTGACCTTGGGCTAGTCACACTTCTCTGAAGTCTCTCAGCCCCACTCACCTCACAGAGTGTTTGTTGTGGGGGGAGGATGGGAAAGGAGAATGTTAGCCGCTTTGAGACTCCTTAAAGAAAAGGTAAAGGGACCCCTGACCATTAGGTCCAGTCGTGACCAACTCTGGGGTTGCGGCGCTCATCTCACTTTATTGGCCGAGGAGCCGGTGTACAGCTTCCGGGTCATGTGGCCAGCATGACTAAGCCGCTTCTGGCGAACCAGAGCAGCGCACGGAAACGCCGTTTACCTTCCCGCCAGAGCAGTACCTATTTATCTACTTGCACTTTGACGTGCTTTCGAACTGCTAGGTTGGCAGGAGCTGGGATCGAACAATGGGAGCTCACCCCGTTGCAGGGATTCGAACCGCCGACCTTCTGATCGGCAAGTCCTAGGCTCTGTGGTTTAACCCACAGCGCCACCCGTGTCCCTTGACGGAGAGACTCCTTAGGGTAGTGATAAAGCAGGATATAAAATCCAAACTCCTCTTCTTCTGCTCTACCCTCAGTGTGCCCCACGCTCTGCCTGGTCTTTCTACTGCCTAACAACGTACCTGAAAGTGAACTCGCTAAAAGCAGCATCCACAGTGCCACTTCCCCAGGTGCAGTCTAAGAGATGCCACCTTCCATCAATGCGGACAGCATTCCAGGCATGGTTGCTCTTCCCCGTTACGCTGGAGCTGCCTCTCACATACTCGCACTGTATCCCTGCAATACTGAGAGGGGAAGGAAGGTATTCAGGAACACCGTTCGTATCAAGAGGACAAGCGGTTGCTTTCACTGCCTTGATAGGCTGGAGCGGCCGTCCTTCATTTTGCTGGGTCAGAGAAAACAGCAATCAGGTTCTCCACAGATTTGCTCCAATTTGGCAGGAAAACACAAGTTTTCCTGGGATGAAACAACTACAACAACATTTGGACACGGACCTGGAAAGCCAGGACCTGTGCCTATAAAGCACAGAGCAAAGTTAAGTGTGGATGAGGAACTAAGTCACACAGGGAAGAGACCCATTAAATTCAAGTACCGTATTTTTTGCTCTATAAGACTCACTTTTTCCCGCCTAAAAAGTAAGGGGAAATGTGTGTGCGTCTTATGGAGTGAATGCAGGCTGCACAGCTATCCCAGGAGCCAGAACAGGAAGAAGGATCGCTGCTTTTGCTGCGCAGCGATCCCTCTTGCCGTTCTGGCTTCTGAGATTCAGAATATTTTTCCCCCTTGTTTTCCTCATCCAAATACTAGGTGCGTCTTATGGTCTGGTGCGTCTTATGGAGCAAAATATACGGTAATTTTTAAGTCTACTGATTCCAATGGATCTACTCAGTTCAGTGCAACTCTATATATGCAAGTTTGCTTCAGGATAATCCACAGGGTGGGCATTCCTCCACTTATGTGGTGGGTCATGTTCCGGAACCCCATGCGCATAAGCAAAAATTGTGTAAGTAGGGTAAAAGTAAAGGTAAAGGTCCCCTGAAAGTTTAGTCCAGTCGCGGACAACTATTGGGTTGCGGCGCTCATCTCACTTTACAGGCCAAGGGAGCCGGCATTTGTCCACAGACAGTTTTTCCGGGTCATGTGGCCAGCATGACTAAGCCGCTTCTGGCACAACGGAACACCAAAACCAGAGCAGCGCATGGAAACGCCGTTTACCTTCCCACTGCAGCTGTACCTATTTATCTACTTGCACTTTTTGGCATGCTTTTGAACTGCTAGGTTGGCAGGAGCTGGGACAGATCAACGGGAGTTCACCCCATCTGATCGGCAAGCCCAAGAGGCTCAGTGGTTTAGACCACAGCGCCACCCGCGTCCCTGTGTAAGTAGGGAGCACACACTAAAAAACACTCATTTTTTCCTGCTCTCCAGCTCTCTCTCCACACAACACTCTTTTCAACTAGAGTTGAAGCTCTGGAGCTGGCTGGAGGACCTGTGGAAAAGCAGCTGCCACACTGTGACGTGTATCAGCTACTAGGCGGGGAGGCTGAGCAGCCTAAACAAAGCCCCACTGTGCCTCCGTTCTCTTTGGGGCTTCCTCCGCTCCCACTGAAGTCCTCTTTGGGTTCTGGGGAGGGTCTCCTCGTGAGCCATGAGGACTCTGCAGCTCTCTCCCACCATTTCTTGCTTAGAATCTATTGATTTACTTATTTCCGGGGGCTGTCACGTGCGAGTTGATCACGCCTAAGTGTGGAGATAGCTGCCTAGGGCAAGGGGTAGAGAACCTTTGGCTTTCTAGATCTCCTATCGCTACAGCCATGTAACAACCACTTGCCATGATGGCTGGAGCCAATACAGTGGTGCCTCGGGTTAAGTACTTAATTCGTTCCGGAGGTCCGTTCTTAACCTGAAACTGTTCTTAACCTGAAGCACCACTTTAGCTAATGGGGCCTCCTGCTGCCGCCGTGCTGCCAGAGCCCAATTTCTGTTCTTACCCTGAAGCTAAGTTCTTAACCTGAAGCACTATTTATGGGCTAGCAGAGTGTGTAACCTGAAGCGTATGTAACCCGAGGTACCACTGTAGATGTTACCTGCACATTGCTTGAAAGAGTCGAGCATATCCACCGCAAATAGCCTTTCCTGAGAGAAGGATATCAGCTGGCTTAAAACACAGCTTGTCCAGGTTATAGCAGCCTTCCACATCATATTCTGTGGAAATAAAGACAATGAGCACCCATTCTGATTTGCTTGTGGGGTGGCAACACTTTCCAGCATGTTTCTCAATCTCTTTCCTTGTTGACAAAATCTGATGGGGGGGTGGCTTGTCTTGCAAGAGCTCCAAATGAACTTTTAATTGCACAACATGAATATGCCCGTATGTGATTGAATCACACCTCAAAAGAGAAAGTGTGGAAACACTCGTAAATCTGCCAGAGTGGTGCTTTGTGTAGATTCAGGGTCTTGTTGCCAAATTAAAATGCACACTGGTGCAAGGGTTAGGAGTCTGGAGACAGGGGCCTGAACGGGCACCTCCTCTCCCCCTACCCCATGCTGTGACCTTTATTTTATTTTGACAAAGTAATAAGAATAAATAAATAAGAATAAAAATGTGCACTCCACCCCCAAGACCATTCCATTGTAACTATCCAACCTCCCAAAATTTCAACACCTCTAGCGATGGTTTGACCCCTTTCCGTTTTAACAGTACAAATTATACAAACACCTTCCATGTCTCCTCAAAATCATTTCTCCTGCATATTCCCCGGCTTACCTTAATGGCACATGTTAATTTATCATTAACAGCTGTACCCCACACCTCTTCATACCATTTTTCCATTTTATATTCTGCTTGCCCCTTCCACTTCCTAGCTACCATAATTCGTTCAGCTTTCAATAAATTTGTGAGCAAGTCTTTCATAGCCAGCGAACCTTCCACCCCATCGTAAATTGATAATAATGCTACCTCCGGACTTTCAGTGAGCTTTAACCCAGTGATTTCTGTTAACAGTGAGCACCTCCTGAGCCCTTCTGAGTTTCATGACTGAACAGAGATCCCAAACAAGCTCTGCGAGAGCCAAACACCAAATCACTGATCCACACAGGTTACAATCCAGAAACCTTTGTGCAAATGGAACTGACATGACTGGCTATGAAATGGTGAAAATGCCCGAGTCAGCTGCAAATAAGCCATGCTCAGAGTAGACCCACTGAATTTAATGTCCATGAGTTACTTACATCCATTGATTTCAGCCGGTTTACTCTGAATATAACTTGGTTTGATATGACCTTATGTCTCCATCTTCCTTGGCTGGCAATCACTGGACTGGGTGTCTGCTAAAGAACTCTGCTACAGAGCTGGATTCATGGGCGCAGGGCAGTGACAAAGGCTGGTCTTTTAATGCCGGAAGTTGTCAGAGCCAAGGGTCTCAAGTATGCAGGAAGTTGGCAGTCCCACCTACCTATATGATAGCAGATCCAAATCCAAATGGCTCGCACTTTCTCCAGGTCACTGTGGGCTTTTTTGAGCAAGACTCTCACCTGGCTTTTCACGCTATTCCTGAAATCCACCTGTTTCACAGAAGGTAAATGGAAGCAGTTAATATGGAGGAGGGGGTACCAGTTCCTTTCTTCTACCTAAGTCTACTTGTTTAAAGGGACGTGGGTAGCACTGTGGATTAAACCACAGAGCCTAGGACTTGCCGATCAGAAGGTCAGTGGTTCGAATCCCCACGACGGGGTGAACTCCCATTGCTCGGTCCCTGTTCCTGCCCACCTAGCAGTTCGAAAGCACGTCAAAGTGCAAGTAGATAAATAGGTACCACTCCGGCGGGAAGGTAAACGACGTTACCGTGTGCTGCTCTAGTTCGCCAGAAGCGGCTTAGTCATGCTGGCCACATGACCCGGAAGCTGTACACCGGCTCCCTCGGCCAGTAAAGCGAGATGAGCGCCACAACCCCAGAGTTGGTCACGACTGGTCAGGGGTCCTTTACCCTTTACTTGTTTAAAGAAATTTTAGGGTGCAACCCTGCGTGCACTTACAAGAGTGTCTCTTGCTGAATTCACTGGGGCTGTGTAAAACCACTCAGGGTTGCACAGTTAGTCGATTAAGTGTATGTGTTTTACTTGATTGATCAATCAAAGAATTTATTATACTTGGCAAAAATGTACCGGGGGGGGGGAGTTGTTCTGAAGGGAGAAGCATGATTAACCTTTGCTTTTTCCGGGGTTCACAGGCATGTTATTTCTACAATCTTCAGCTAAAACCCAAATACTCTTTGCCACTGTCTCCCCACAAGTGCAGAGTTTCCCCATTGCCACTGGCAGAGGAACGGGGGGGGGGGACGCACTGCCCCTAGCACCATCAGGGACGGGGTTACCATTGCGGCTGTCCCCGACATACGCCACGCACACACCCCCACCGTGCCAGGCACCATGCCCCCAGGATACATGCCACGCCCCTGCAGGTGATGTGTCACGCTCTCAGGGCACACGACATGCCCCCGGGGGGGGGCGCCAGCCATACCTGCTCTCCATCCCTGGTGCCAGAGCATGCAGCTTCGCCACTGCCCATGGCACCTTTGGGTAGGTGGAAGTACAACCAGCGGGGGGGCATAGCTGTTAACGGTTCCCTTTTTTAAAGGGAAATTCCCTTATTCCGAATAGGATTCCTTGCAAGAAAAGGGAAATGTTGACAGCTATGGGGGGGGGCATTCTGGGGGCAGGGAGGTACCAAGGAAACCCTGGATCCTGAGCCAGCCCTACTGT
Source organism: Podarcis liolepis (assembly GCF_965112155.1). NCBI lineage: Eukaryota > Metazoa > Chordata > Lepidosauria > Squamata > Lacertidae > Podarcis > Podarcis liolepis. The sequence continues at coordinate 106,386,627 of NC_139555.1, read as the reverse complement.
TGTCCCTTGACAGCACTGGGGGAAATCCAGGGTTGATTACTGCACCAGTATATTAATTTTATGCTAGTTTAATTCTTGCGAGGCCCCCCAGAGATTCCTGGGAGTTGTGGTTTGGCAAGAGCACTGAAAATTTTCTGTTAATGACTGTTCACAGAAATATAGTACTCGGAATTCCCCGAGGAAAGGAAATAGCTACCAAATCAATTTCAGTCGGTAGTATAAATACGATCGAAAGTGATTTGTGAGAGAGGAGTTGTTCAAACCCTTTCATATTGCCTATGATTGCTAGCTCTCCTCCGAATTGACTTTGGAGTTATCTCCTGAATTTTTAAAGCAAAGCAGTAAGCAAAGCAATGTTGCAAAATAACTAAATATGGATGTATATACATGCATTTAATTCACACACAGAGAGAGAGAAAGAGAATCCTGTAGGTTGTTAAGGGTTCTAGGATTTGTAGCTCTGTGAACGGAAAACTACAGCTCCTATAGTTCTTTGGGGGAGTTGGTGTTCTTTAAATGCATGGTGTGTGCAGCCCATGTGAATAGGTGCTCCACTGTGTAAGTTTTCTGAAAAACAGGCGCAGGGTCTTGTGACTCATGATGTTCCCAGTTCAGACCTTCCATCTGAACAGAAGTTAACTGCCTCCTATCAGGAGAGGACACTTGAAAGCACTCTCAAATTCCAAAAGCACATAAAAACCTCAGCATCCTAGCAAATTCCTTGCTGCCTATATCGCAATAAGAGACAGCATACCTTCTGTGCATAGGCATCCAGGTCCTTAAACTTTGCCAAGTCTATTTGTACTGATTTCTCATTGGATTTATCCCATGGATAATCTAGGAACAAAAATGGAAAAGTCATTCTAGAAACAGTGGGGAAAGGGAGGGGGAGCAAAGGATGTGATTTAAAGGGTTGGAATACAGGGAACCAACAGGGAATAGAGATAGGGAGCCTTTTCTGCTTCTCCCCAAGTGAAAGACAGCAGCAGGGAGTAGAGGCGCTTCAGCTGTGACCAACGTTGCTCTACTTAAAAGGTAGGATTTTGATCTGATCTTGCAAGACCATTTTGAGTAGAGTACACAAGGCGTATGGCATGGTTTGCACTTCCCACTGGAACAGCTGGTACCTCCTTAGAGAAGCCCTCTTTGCACCAAACATCTGGCTTTGATAGGAATGCCTGGCATCCCTTAACCCCAGCTACAAATTTCACTGCCTCCATCTGCAATATGCATGCAACAGAACGTCAACTGCAAGCTCATTTCAGGAACTATAATAGTAGCATAGCAATAACACAAACAGGGCTGCTTGAGGTGAGAGAGAAAATGTACCCAGCCACCCACATGCCACATACTGAAGCCCCGATCCACTTACAGAAACCCAAACACAGGTGATGGGACAGATTTTCTCCAGCACACCTGAGCAGAACAGGCTTACTTTGAGGGCGAAGGGCAGACTGCATAGCGTGCACTGATCTGTTCTCTGACACCTCGCTGCTGCCTGCCTCTCTGGAGCATCTGTGCCACCTCACTTGGCCTAAGGGTAGCTCCAGCCTTAGAGGGGGAAAATATAGTGCAGCTATTTCCCCAGCCAGAACTCACTGGAACTGAGTTCCACCACCTCTCAGGGTAGGTGCCGTTGTAAAGGAACAAGGGAAGCGTTCGTGGTAAGTTCTGGCACCTCATTGTCTAGAAAAAGAACACTGAGTGTAGTTAATTTTTACCATTCAAGCCTTGTTCCCAGGATATCTCAAGAGGTGGGTGCAGAGATGTAGCTGGGGGGGGCACTGGGCACCACACCGCAGGGGGCAGCACTTCCTGTGGTGCCTGCAGTGCGCCCGAGCCACGCATCTCTCCTGGGAGTGACGTGGTGGCTTGGGCCCCCGAACGGCTGGCTACACCACTGGGTGGTTGAGTGACGGGCTCATAAAATGATTTCCTAAGATACGCAGCCCAGTAGCGATGTATGGAAGTGAGAGCTGGACCATAAAGAAGGCTGATCGCCGAAGAATGGATGCTTTTGAATTCTGGTGCTGGACTGCAAGAAGATCAAACCGATCCATTCTGAAGGAAATCAGCCCTGAGTGCTCACTGGAAGGACAGATCCTGAAGCTGAGGCTCCAATACTTTGGCCACCTCATGAGAAGAGGAGACTCCCTGGAAAAGATCCTGATGTTGGGAAAGATGGAGGGCACAAGGAGAAGGGGGCAACAGAGGACAAGATGGTTGGACAGTGTTCTCGAAGCTACCAGCATGAGTTTGACCAAACTGCGGGAGGCAGTGGAAGACAGGAGTGTCTGGCATGCTCTGGCCCAGGGGGTCACGAAAAGTCGGACACGACTAAACGACTAAACAACAACAACAAGATACGCTGCACTGCTAAGTACTAAGAGAAGTACTATTAATATATACAGCAGGTGTAGGGGACCTTTGGCCCTCCAGATGCTGGGGAACTACAACTCCCATCATCCCTGGCCACGCTTGCTGGGACTAACAGGTGCTGTCATCCAACAACATCTGGAGGGCCAAAGATTCCCTGCAGCTGACACAGAGGATCCGGATCAACAGCATAAGTTGACAGCATAAGCATAAGAAAGAACTTCTCTTTACCATACAGATCTTCTTCCCGGGGCAGCATTGATGCTTGTGCTCCTCCCATCTTGAAAGCCTACAAAATGTTTGTGTTGGGATGAGACAAGATGTGCATTAACGCATATATTGCAACTCCCATCATCCCTGATCATCTTCCATGCTGGCTGGGACTGGTGGGAAACAGCTCTGCAGAGCCCCAGAGAGCCAATCCCCAATCTGTTGCCCTTATGTCAGCCTGACTTTCATAGCTGCCCTTAAATGCAACAACAGAACCTGTGGCTCCTCAGAGGCAGCTGGATCCACAACTCCCATTCAGCCCCAGCTAACGGAGCCAATATGAGGTATGCGGGTGACGCTGTGGGTTAAACCACAGAGCCTTCGATTTGCTAATCAGAAGGTCAGTGGTTTGAATCCCCGCAACAGGGTGAGCTCCCGTTGCTCGGTCCCTGTTCTTGCCAAACTAGCAGTTCGAAAGCACATCAAAGTGCAAGTAGATAAATAGGTACCGCACCGGTGGGAAGGTAAACGGCGTTTCCGTGCGTTGCTCTGGTTCGCCAGAAGCGGCTTAGTCCTGCTGGCCACATGACCCGGAAGCTATACGCCGGCTCCCTCGGCCAATAAAGCGAGATGAGCGCCGCAACCCCAGAGTCGGTCACGACTGGACCTAATGGTCAGGGGTCCCTTTACCTTTTAACGGAGCTAATGGTGTCGGATGATGGGAGATGCAGGCCAGCAACTCCTGGGGGGGCTCAAGTTCCCCATCTTTTCTTGGTGAATCATGGAAATTGTGGTTTGGCATCTTGTCTCCTTCAAAGAATTACTAAGTGATTCAATGACTAAACCATCAGCAACCAACTTATATATACAGTGGTACCTCAGGTTAAGTACTTAATTCGTTCTGGAGGTCCATTCTTAACCTGAAACTGTTCTTAACCTAAAGCACCACTTTAGCTAATGGGGCCTCCTGCCGCTGCCGCGCCGCTGGAGCACAATTTCTGTTCTCATCCTGAAGCAAAGTTCTTAACCCAAGGTGCTATTTCTGGGTTAGCGGAGTCTGTAACCTGAAGCGTCTGTAACCTGAAGTGTATGTAACCCGAGGTACCACTGTAAAGTTAAAGGTAAAGGGCCCCTGGACGGTTAAGTCCAGTCAAAGGCAACTCTGGGGTTGCGGTGCTCATCTCAATTTCAGGCCGAGGGAGCTGGCGTTTGTCCGAAAACAGCTTTCCGGATCATGTGGCCAGCATGGCTAAACCGCTTCTGGCGCAATGGAACACTGTGATGGAAGCCAGAGCGCACGGAAACACCGTTTACCTCCCCACCGCAGCGGTACCTGTTTATCTACTTGCACTAGTGTGCTTTTGAACTGCTAGGCTGGCAGGAGCTGGGACAGAGCAATGGGAGCTCACTCTGTCGCGGGGATTCGAACCGCCGACATCCCAATTGGCTAGCCCAAGAGGCTCAGTGATTTAGACCACAGCACCACCTGCGCCCATATATATACATATGCAGGGGAACTACTGGCACCACTCTAAATCCAGCTCCACTAAATGGAATCACAACAGTTTTACTATGGAGAACAGCCCCCCACTATGTAGGTTGAGACTGCCTTCTAAGGGTGCAATCCTAACCATGTCTATTTAGAAATAAGTCCCATTGAATTTGGTTTGGCTTACTCCCAGGCAAGTGGGGTTAGCATTGCAGCCTAAAATAGCTTTCTCTGCTTTCCCTGATGGCAGCCTAAAGTGGCATCCACACGAAATCCTCCCCATCCCAGTGTTGTCCTGGACCTCCGCCCTTTAAATATTGAGTTTTTCAATCCGTGGGAAGTCCAAAATGGACATAATGGAAAAGCTTCTTTGTGCTTGGCACAGGGCTGAGTTGCTAACGCAAGGAGCAAAGAGGGCGCAAGAACAAAACTCCCACTTCGTACTTGGGACAATAATCAACAAAATACTCTTTCTTTTCTTTTCTTTTAATTTTTTTTTTTTTGTTTCTTTTTCTTATAAAAGAGCAACACAATCACACATGTCTTTTTTTTTTGGGAGAGACCTCGGGGGGTACAAAAGCACCTCACAGCTCAGTTGAGCAACCAGGAGAATTCTTGCATATTGTCTTTAAAGCCACTGTAACTTAGCAAACTTAGCAATTTACTGTAACTTAGCAAATAAGCCCGCAAGTTACTAGCCCACAACATTTACACTTGCAGCCTCACACTGACCTCATGAAATGGAGGAGTGTGCTAAATTGTTACTCTGACCTGCAAAGTTCATGGAATGAGCTCTTGACTGCAAACTCTCCTAGAACTCCAGCCTGCAAAACTTCACCAGTTACTAATGTGAAAGTTCCTATAAACCTCTTTCTAAGAAACGCAATCAAATTAAGATACTTTGGTTACCTTTTTTTTTGGCGCAGGTGCTCAGCGGAGACGTCCAGGAGATTATTATTTTTCTGCTTTGGAGAAAAAGTTCTGCTGCCGTAGAGGCTAATTCGCTCGAGACACTCCTTGGAGGAAGAGCGAACTGCTTTGAGCCAGGAATGAAATGCCCAGCTGGAGGGGTGAGGGAAGAGCGCGGCTTGATCTGGGTTTATCAAACCCTTGCTTGGAGACCTTGGCATTAGGATAAGAAAAGCTGGAAGAGCATCCATGAAGTCAAAACAAAAGGGAGAGCATAACATGTTTTAGCAAACCAGCGCTGGAGTGCGTCAAAGTTCCCTGCGTGGGGAAGTGCAGATACAGAAGGTGTCCCCATTGCTCAGTTCCCCTCCCCTCCTGTGGTTTCCAGCAACTGAAGCATTTCTGCCTCCAGCTGCTAGTAGCCATCGATAGGCCTCTCCTCCAAGGACCTGTCTAATGCTCTTTTAAAGCCATCGAAGTTTCGAGGCCTTCACTGTCTCGTGTGGGAACAAGTTCCATAGTTTAACAATGTGCTCCATGAAAAAGTACTATCTTCTGTCTTCCTTGAACCTAGTGTTATAAGGGGCGGGAGAAGTGCCAGATTTACATATAAACTACCATATTTTTGCTCTATAAGACTCACTTTTTTCCTCCTAAAAAGTAAGGGGAAATGTGTGTGCGTCTTATGGAGCGAATGCAGGCTGCCCAGCTATCCCAGAAGCCAGAACAGCAAGAGGGATTGCTGCTTTCACTGCACAGAGATCCCTCTTGCTGTTCTGGCTTCTGAGATTCAGAATATATTTTTTCTTGTTTTCCTCCTCCAAAAACTAGGTGCGTCTTGTGGTCTGGTGCGTCTTATAGAGCGAAAAATATGGTGAACAAGCTATAGCTTAGGGCCCCACTCTCTTAGGGCCCCCCCCCAAAAAAATTAAGGGGGGGGCTGGATGTACATTTCCAAACTATAAGATAAAAAAACCAAATAAAATAAAACCTACACACAGCAACAGTGTTTTGTGTTGTGTAGGCTCCTATGATGAAAGTCATGGGCCCTGCCTGCTAGCCTGCTCCCTAAAATATCACTGGTTTGCTCATTTGACAGGGCTGCCCTTGTCAAAATCCCTTTCACTACCAACAAAGAGACATCAGGCTTAAAAGTGAGGAGGGAAAGAGGACTATAAAGCCTAATATCACTACAGTCTTGGACATAGCTGTCAACTTTTCCCTTTTTGTAAGGGAAATTCCCTTATTCCGAATAGGATTCCTCGCACAAAAAGGGAAAAGTTGACAGCTATGGTCTTGGAGAATCTCCCCCGTTTATATAGGACTGCAGTGAGATCAGGCTTAACAGGAAGAGGGGAAGCCTTTGGGAGCCCCACCTCTCTCTCCCCACCAAACTCAGCAAGCTTGGGCTTCACAGGGAAGGGAAGAAACTTCTCTCTCCTTTTTTAGTGCTCAGAAAGATCGCCCCCTCTCCTGAAGGGATGGGCAATTCTACTTAGTACTGAGTTTCGGCTCGCCAAAGAACTCTCTGCCAGGAGTGCCATGGCTCAGCCCAACTGAACGGGATGTTCTGCGTTGATACGAAGGGGGTGGCATCCTGCTTAGCAATGGGTCCCTGGTTTCTGCATTTCTTCAGAGGATCCTGACAACTAGCCCCATGCTCTGAGGGCTGTGCAAAGCAGCTTTGGAAAGCCATGTCCTATCAGTCACGCCTCACCCCTTACCTGCATGTGAGAATGGCCTCATGGACCAAATGGGGGAAGACTTGGGGAGGGGGCAAGATGTGCTCAGAGGTCAGACATTCCCCACCCCAAAATTTCACCTCAGGAACTGATGGACTCTTACTTTGCCTCACAATAGTTTTGAAATGTGCTGGGTTTTCGACGTCCAGGAGCCAAAACTTTCCAAAAGAGAGGCGTTGGGGAGCTGAGGTTTGACTGTACAGTGGTACCTCAGGTTAAGTACTTAATTCATTCCGGAGGTCTATACTTAGCCTGAAACTGTTCTTATCCTGAAGCACCACTTTAGCTAATGGGGCCTCCTGCTGCTGCCACACCGCCAGAGCATGATTTCTGTTCTCATCCTGAAGCAAAGTTCTTAACCCGAGGTACTATTTCTGGGTTAGCGGAGTCTGTAACCTGAAGCGTATGTAACCTGAAGTGTATGTAACCCGAGGTACCACTGTAATATATTGGCGTCCGCACGAAATCCTCCCCATCCCATTGTTGTCCTATGTCTTTACCCCTTTGAATGCAGGGTTTTTCCATCCTTTGGAAGTCCAAAAGGGACATGATCTTTGTACTTAGCACATGACTGAGTGCTAGCAGTAGGAGGAAGTACAGGGGCTGAGCCCCAGAACAAATCCCCCCCCCCATCATTGATTCTTGTTTCTTTTCTTATCAAGGCAAAATCCTACATGTCTTTGCTTTTTGAAAGTGGGACAGTTGTTGAGTTTTGTGGTTACAAATCTGTTATGTATTCTCTGATAAGTTCTCACCCTGGCCACCAGGGGTATTGTGTATATAGTTTTCACTCAGGTCCACGTAAGTTAATTTAGGCGGGAAACCCTGGGTGGTTGTTGTTACGATGTTGACAGCCAGCTTCCTATAAAAGCAGGCCAGCTGAGCTGTTTGCAGTTCAGCTCTGTGTCGACTGCTATGTCCACCCACAACTTAATAAAATCAATAGTCAGCCAGTCTCTTGAAAATGCCATGGGGCCTGTTATGTATTCAGTGGTCTGTGTTTGCCTGAGCTTGAGTCTGGACTAAGGATTCTGAGCTCCTGTGTTCTGATTCGATACATGATATCCAATCACAGAACATTTCATGATTTGGGCTTCTGCCATTGGCCCATAAACTCTGACTCATGATTCGCAGCTTGGAAGTTTAGACAGCCAATCACATTGGGAGTGGGAGTGGCCCAGGCCTTCAGAAATGTCTATAAGCAGTCGCTTTGACTGTTGCCCCGTTCTGTTAGTTCAGTAAAGGTTCTTGCTGTTATCGCTGTGTCTTGCCTCACGGGAACCCACCTACACTTCAGGGCCCACTGTTGCTTTGCAAATAACCTACAAGTTATTAGCCCCCAACCATTCGCTTGCTCACCCTGACCTCATTAAGCAGAGAAGTACACTGAATGGTTATTCTGTGATCTTCTCCTGCAAGATTACCTCCTAGAACGAGCTTCTACCAGCTAACTTTCCTAGGAACCCAGCCCACAAAACGTGCCAGTTACCAGTAACCAGAAGGATCCTGGACCCAGTCGCTGCTTTGTTTCGCAAACACTGTTTTTTCTAAGCGACTCAAATGAGCCAGCATACTATTTTCCGTACCCAAAGTGGATTTCAGGACACCAGGATAACCAAGCAGACAAAAAACAAAAGTTCAAATCTTTATTTCCTAACCAAATGTTACACAACTTAGGATGTTTTCTTCCTTGTAGGGAGAAACCCTGAAAAGGGGGGATAGAATTCCCCTACTTTGCTCAATCCACACGAAACACACTAGGGGCAGGGGGTGAACTCACACAAAAGAACTGGGCTATGTATCCTTACAATATAACAAGCAAAAATCGGGAAAGGTGATGCCCTAGCGAAGGATTTCTGCTGTTTAAGTCTTTCTTCCCTGGATTGCTTCACACTGCGATCCTTCTCCAAATTGGTCTTCCCTTCCCATGGGCCTTCTCCTTCAAAATGCCTTCTCTTCCCCAAATTCCTTCTCCAAAAATGGGCCTTAATACGACACATGGAATGAAAAATAAAGCTCTGTCACACAGGATGTTTTTTTAAAAAATATGATGATGTTGATGATGATGATGATGCTTTCTTAACTGTAGTTACATCCGTACATCAAAGACATTTTATAGTCTGTAAATCAAACTCATCAAAATAAAAATTCCAACGGAGAAGCATATATCTTCACAAATTTGACTTCCCGTCCTTCTCAAAATCTTTTCACTCTAATAAACCTATTACCTAAATTTATCAGCAAAATCATAATAAAATATTAATATGCATCTATGTATATATATCTATTTTAACCCATTTAACCTTTATTTACAGAGCTTATTCAAAGGCTGCTACCGAATTCAGATTGCAACACTTACTTTTTAAAGTAACTCTTAGAGGTTCCCAGTTACCAATGAATTCCTGTTTTTGCTTATCTTTAATCTTTCCCGAGAGACTATCTATCACACAGGATCTTAGAACGTTGTCCCAAAACAAAGTTTGTCCTCAATACTGTCCTCTTCACATATATGGGGACACCCACCACCTGCAGAGGCTCAAAGTTTCCACATATTAAAGTAGCAAAAGTCCACATTAGCAGTGAATGCGAATTGCCACAAGCCATCTTGATTGCTTCTTAGACCTCTCTAAGCAACACACAAACACGTACACTCACGTAATTATTCTGTTCTAGTTGGCAAGCAGCTGCTAAGGTGACTTTGGTTTGACATCAAGGTTACTAATAAAGAAATAGAGGTGATATATATATATAGAGAGAGCACAATTACCATATTTTTTGCTCTATAAGACTCAATTTTTCCCTCCTAAAAAGTAAGGGGAAATTTGTGTGCGTCTTATGGAGCGAATGCAGCCTGCGCAGCTATCCCAGAAGCCAGAACAGCAAGAGGGATTGCTGCTTTCATTGTGCAGCGATCCCTCTTGCTGTTCTGGCTTCTGAGATTCAGAATTATTTTTTTTCTTGTTTTCCTCCTCCAAAAACTAGGTGCATCTTGTGGTCTGGTGCGTCTTATAGAGCGAAAAATACGGTATATAAATTGTGTGTGTGTGTGTGTGTCATAAGCACAATTGTCTCTAAAAACATTAACTTCCAAATACGCAGATTTCCCCCAGTGCTTCTGCTTTGTTAGGGTATTGGCTTATGTGACGCAGTCCTTCCCTTTTGAAAAACATGAGACTGATTGCCAATGCAACTGTGTTCTGGATAGATGCTTCTAATCGATTTTACATGTGTCAGCAGGTGATGTTTCTGTGGATCTTCCAGTCAGTCAGTCCTACAGAATAAAACTCAGGCATATTTTAGCCGTCACATCCGTCCATCTCCAGCCTTAATGTCTGTTTCAGAAGCTGCCACCTGGGGTCATCTGGGAAGTGATCCTCAATAAACAGAGCAGGATGGGTAAGGAAGTAAAACTCACTGTATCTGCAAAAGAAGACCGCGGAATCATGCAGTCTTTCATAACGTTTCTGAAATCAGAACCAGGGTGAAGCAGGCAAAGCTGTTGAAGAATGAGTGTGGAATATTTACACGCCCAATTCAGATTTCAAGTAGAACTATAATTTAGCATGTTGAGAATGACCTCACACTCTTCCCGCCCCCCTCCATCCCTGCCCAACTGCAAAGGGTTTGGAAACGACCTCCTGGTTTAGATTAACCAAAGTTTGTTGTCTCACCCAAATCCGACAAACAGAGCTTTATGTTAACTATGGTTTGACAAGCCATCTTTGAACTATCGTTTATCTAGCTAGCTTGTTTAAACAAACCATGGCTAAAATTAGCCACAGTTAAAGGTCTGTATGACCCTTCCTTGATCTGATTCCCTCTAGATCAGCCTTTCTCAACCTGTGGGTCCCCAGATGTTGTTGAACTACAACTTCCATCACCCCTAGCTATCAAGGCCAGAGCTCAGGGATGATGGGAGTTGCAGTCCAACAACATCTGGGGACCCACAGTTTGAGAACCGCTGCTCTAGATGTTGCCGAACTCTAAATCCCATCAAACCCAGCTAGGTTCAGTGGGAGTTGTAGTCCAACACAGCACTAGGTTGACAAACAACAACCCGGCTTCCAGGATCACCAGGGTAAATGTAACACTCAAGAACCACTCAAGAGGATAAATGGATGGTTGAAGGAGTTTACATAATCTCCCTGCCACCGTGACACACCATGCCAATGGCTTAATTCTAGCTGCACCGGAATATAATAGTCAGCCCTGTGGCTGTCAAATCACCAGCTCTGAGATGTAGTCCAAGGGGGCTGGGGAAAGTTCTCTAGAAGCAACAGAATTAAGCTATGTCTTCGTTGTGTCCCACACTATCGCTGGACTTTCTGCCTAACAACATACCTGAAAGTGAAGTTGCCCTTGTCATCCACGCAGCCACTTCCCCATGTACTGTCCAAAAGGTGCCACCTTCCATCGAGATGAACAGTGCTCCAGACATGACTGCTATATTCCTCAATAACCTGTTCTGCTTTGTATCCATACCCTATGCAGTAGCCTGACAACGTCTTGCACTGTATGCCTGCAATACTGAGAAGGGAAGAAAGGTATTGAGGAACACCATTGTGATCAAGGGACTGTGGCTGCTTTCGCTGATTTTCTTTTTGAACCAGTGGCGTAGCGTGGGTTGTCAGCACCCGGTGCAAGGCAAGTAATTTGCGCCCCCTAACCCGTGGATTTGCGCCCCCTAACCCTAACCCCCAGATGTTGCGCCCGGTGCGGCCGGGCCCCCCCTGCACCCCCCACGCTACGCCACTGTTTTGAACAAGATCCTCCTTCACATTGCTGTTTTCAGAAGCCAAACAACAGCCTTCCCAGCTCATTGCATTTCACACTTGTTCTTGTCCTGTCCGGTCTGCCTCGTTAGGGATGTGCATTGTGGGATTTTGATGGAGAAAATAGAATTATTTTGAGTGTCACCTGGGACCACTACTTTACTTTTCAGAAAAGCCATGGCTCAGTAGTGCTAACAGACCCGACTGTGGCCACAGCCTGCCTCATTTATTTATTTCATATTACAAGTTACAGGTAGGTAGACGTGTTGGTCTGCTGTAGTCGAAACAAACAAAACAAATTAAATTAGATTAAAAAATAAAAAAATTCCTTCCAGTAGCACCCTAGAGACCAACTAAGTTAGTTATTAGGGACGCGGGTGGCGCTGTGGGTTAAAGCACAGAGCCTAGGACTTGCTGATCAGAAGGTCAGCGGTTCGAATCCCCCCAACGGGGTGAGCTCCCGTTGCTCAGTCCCTGCTCCTGCCAACCTAGCAGTTCGAAAGCATGTCAAAGTGCAAGTAGATAAATAGGTACTACTCCAGTGTTTCCATGCGCTGCTCTGGTTCGCCAGAAGCGGCTTAGTCCTGCTGGCCACATGACCCGGAAGCTGTACGCCGGCTCCCTCGGCCAATAAAGCGAGATGAGTGCCGCAACCCCAGAGTCAGTCACAACTGGACCAAATGGTCAGGGGTCCCTTTACCTTTACCTTTACCTTTAAGTTAGTTATTGGTATGAACTTTTGTGTGGTATCTGAAGAAGTGTGCATGCACACGAAATCTCATACCAATAGCTAACTTAGTTGGTCTCTAAGGTGCTACTGGAAGGAATTATTTATATTTTATTTATTTTGTTTTGTTTCATATTACAGATGTAGGAAATCTTTGGCCATCCAGATGTTGCTGAAGTACAACTCCCATCATTTCTGGCCATTGGCTAAGCTTGCTTGGCCTGATGGGAGTTGCAGGTGAGCGATGTCTGGAGGGAAGAAGAAGAAGAAGAAGAAGAGGAGGAGGAGGAGGAGGAGTTTGGATTTGATATCCCGCCTTTCACTCCCCTTTAAGGAGTCTCAAAGCGGCTAACATTCTCCTTTCCCTTCCTCCCCCACAACAAACACTCTGTGAGGTGAGTGGGGCTGAGAGACTTCAAAGAAGAAGGCCCAAGGTCACCCAGCAGCTGCATGTGGAGGAGCGGAGACACGAACCCGGTTCCCCAGATTACGAGACTACCACTCTTAACCACTACACCACACTGGCTCAAAGGTTCTGCATGCCTGCTATATAAGCATGGCGGTCCTTTGCACCTGGTCCAGTTATCCCATTCAGGACCAGGGTGTCCACCACACCTGCCCGCCCCCTCTCCCCAAGAAACAGTCCATTGATTTCAGTGGATCTGCTCAAAGCTAAATTCAACACAACCCTATATATGCAAATTTGCTTCAGGAACATTCAAACCATTGAGCAGGGTTGGGGAACCGGTGGCTCCCCTCATCCCTGCCACGAAACCACTGCTTGACCCGATAACTGGGGCTGAAAAAAGTCACCTGCACATTTCTTCAAAGAGTCCACAATATCCTGTGCAAATTCCTTTTCCTGACTGCAGGACATCTGCTGCCTCTGAAGTCCTCTTGGCTTCGTCATAGAAGGCTTCCATATCATATTCTGGAGAAATAAACACATTTATGAAATATCACCCCAAAGCATGAAATGCATAGTGAACAAGGGTCTGCAAGAGTCACGTGTGGGTTACAAACGTTCAGAAGATGCGAGCGATCAATCAATTCAATGAACATATATCTTTTCCCCTTAATGAAATAACAAAAGTTTATTGTGTGACAAATCACCTATATGATGGCAAATCCACATCCAAATGGCTCGGACTTTCTCCAGGTCACTGTGGGCTTTTTGGAGCAAGGCGCTCACCAGGTTTTCCACGCTATCCTTGACATTCACCTGTTTCACAAAAGGTAAATAGATTTGGTAGCAGTTAGAATGGGTCAGTGTCGGGATGCAGTGGGGGACTGGATGGGGGACAATAAACTGTGTTTGAATACTGGGGCGATGGAGTATCTTGGTGGGTGGTTCTCATGTTCCAGAAATTGACAGGTTTCCTGTTCTGGATGTGGTTGCACTTCCCCTGAAGGAGCCAGGTAATAGTTGGGGGTACTCCTGGATTATTAATAATAATAATAATAATAATAATAATAATAATAGTAATAATAATAAATTTATACCCCATCCATCTGGCTGGGTTTCCCCAGCCATTCTGGGCAGCTCCCAACAGAATATGAACAATAATAATTAAAAAATAAAACATCAAACATTAAAACAAGGTTGCCTTCAGATGTCTTCTAAAAGTCAGATAGTTGCTTATTTCCTTGACATCTGATGGGAGGGTGTTCCAAAGGGCAGGCGCCACCACCAAGAAGGCCCTGTGCCTGGTTCCCTGGTTTTTAATGACTGGTGTTTTAATGTATTTTTAATCTTTTGTTGGAAGCCGCCCAGAGTGGCTGGGGAAACCCAGCCAGGTGGGCGGAATATAAATAATACATTTATTATTAATTATTATTATTATTAGTCTTCAACCTACATGAACAGTCCCTCTGTTGTGTTAATCATGCGCAAAACAGAGTCTTGTGACTCATGAAGCTTCGCATTATGACCTTCAATGTGGACATAAGAAGTTGCCGCTTCTCAGGAGAGCACACTTGAAGGTACTCTTAGAATCCAAATCTACGTTTAAAAAACCCCTAATAGGCAGGACTATTACTCCACTTGTAAATATATCACAATAAGAGACAGCATACCTTCTGTGCATAGGCATCGAGTTCCTCAAACTGCGTCAAGTCCATTTCTATCGATTTCTCATTGCATTCATCCCAAGGATAATCTAGGAAGAAACATGGAAGACATGGATTTTGATCTGTTCTCAAACCTATCTACAGTATTCATTCACCGGGACGTTAACTGTAGGTTCATTTCGGGAACTATAATGGTAGCGTAACAGTGACAAAAACAGGGCTGCTTGAAGTGATGGATAAAATGTACCCACCCACATGCCACATACAGAAACCCCATTCCACTTGCAAAAACCAAACAGTGGTGATGGGACAGAATCCTTTACCATACCTGAGGACAACAGGCTAACCTAGTGGATATAGAGCAAACATAATAGCATGCAACGATGTGTTTTCTCTTCCCTCCACCCACCCAGGAATATCCGAAGCCCGAGATGGTCCTCTCACCGCCTAACGTTAGGGCTGGCCTTGGCATTAAATGTACGGTGCATCTAATTTTTATCATGCAAGCCTTGTTCCCAGAACATCTCAAGAGGTGTGGACGGGCTCTCGTGAAAACTGCTTTCTCTGCTACTATGATATACAACTCCCATCATTCCTCGCGACTGGCCATGCTTGCTGAGGCTGTTGGTAGTTGTAGTCCAACAACATCTGGAGGGCCAAACATTCCCCACACCTAATATATAGCCATAACAAAGGGATGCAGGTGGCGCTGTGGGTTAAACCACAGAGCCTAGGACTTGCTAATCAGAAGGTCGGTGGTTTGAATCCCCGCAACAGGGTGAGCTCCCGTTGCTTGGTCCCTGCTCCTGCCAACCTAGCAGTTCGAAAGCACGTCAAAGTGCAAGTAGATAAATAGGTACTGCACCGGCGGGAAGGTAAACGGTGTTTCCGTGCGCTGCTCTGGTTCGCCAGAAGTGGCTTAGTCATGCTGGCCACATGACCTGGAAGCCGGCTCCCTCGGCCAATAAAGTGAGATGAGCGCTGCAACTCCAGAGTCAGCCACGACTGGACCTAATGGTCAGGGGTCCTTTATAGCCATAACAAAGAAGTTATATTTACCGTACAGATCTTTTTCCTCAAGTGCCATTGATCTTCCTCCTTCTCCTGGAAAGCCTACAAAATCGCTACTGTTGGGATGAGACAAGATGCACATGAAAGCCTATATCGCAATTTCCATCATCCCACAGAGTCCTCATCCCAGCAGTGGAGCTGTGCTTGCTCAGGTGAGGCAGAGCACTGGTTTGGGAGAGAGCTGATGCTTCATTGAGTTGCAAAGGCTTTCTGGGTCATTGTACAGTGGTACCTCGGGTTACATACGCTTCAGGTTACACACACTTCAGGTTACAGACTCCGCCAACCCAGAAATAGTGCTTCAGGTTAAGAACTTTGCTTCAGGATGAGAACAGAAATCGTGCTCCGGCGGTGCGGCAGCAGCAGGAGGCCCCATTAGCTAAAGTGGTGCTTCAGGTTAAGAACAGTTTCAGGTTAAGAACGGACCTCTGGAACCAATTAAGTGCTTAACCTGAGGTACCACTGTATTGTAAAGGCTGACCAGGTTTTCTGGTCAGTTTGGGTTTTCTGCAGATTGACATTTGCTCTGAATTAGCACCAAAGAGCGGGTTTTTAGGGGAATGTTCTGGGGCAAAAAAAGAGCGCTCACAGAGCTATAAAGGACAGACCATACCTGGAAGGAGCAGAGGAAATGTAAGTGTGGATAAGCCTTCGATGTTACACTGACAATCACAGGGTTGCTGATCTCACCTCCTTCCTCCTTCCCTTCCTCCTCCATGATGCCATACATAATGGGAGCACACTTTGTCTGAGTTGCAAGACCAAACATATGCTTATTGCACCTCCACCTTAGCCAGACAGATCTAGAATCTTTCCTATCACACATGTATTTCCAATAATAAATATTAGGTCTCTTATTTCCCTGATTGTAGCCAGGGTCAAGTGCTTTCCTCCAATAGGGATTCTGCTTCCGTTCAGCTTCTGCCAACATTCAGCTCCAAAGGCTAAGATTAAGGAGATTTCTTTAATCAGTCAACCTGCAAGCTTGATGTTTCGGCCAGGTATCTCCTCACCCTTCCCCCCCCCCCCCCCGAGCAGAGCATATCCATTTTTATTACAGTGGTACCTCGGGTGAAGTACTTAATTCATTACGGAGGTTCGTTCTTAACCTGAAACTGTTCTTAACCTGAGGTACCACTTTAGCTAATGGGGCCTCCCACTGCCGCTGCGCGATTTCTGTCCTCATCCTGAAGCAAAGTTCTTAACCCAAGGTACTATCTTGTGGTCTCTTCCAACTCTATGATTCTATGATTCTATTTTGGGGTTAGCAGAGTCTGTAACCTGAAGCGTCTGTAACCTGAAGAGTCTGTAACCCGAAGTACCACTGTAATTAGGTTTATAAAGTTTATATGCCACTTGACCTTAAAGGTAAATATCAAAGCCATTTACAAAAAGGAATGAATACAGTGGTACCTTGGTTCTCAAACTTAATCCGTTCCAGAAGTCCGTTCCAAAACTAAAGTGTTCCAAAACCAAGGCATGCTTTCCCATAGAAAGTAATGCAAAATGGATTAATCCGTTCCAGACTTTTAAAAACAACCCCTAAAACAGCGATTTAACATGAATTTTACTATCTAACAAGACCATTGATCCATAAAATGAACGCAATAAACAATGTACTGCAGTCACACAATCAATGCATCAGTAGGTGAACTGGGTTCCACACAGTCACAAAAACAAAAAGAGCCCCCAAAATAAAAACGTAAAATAAATAGCAAAAACAGACAGACCTCAGCGTAACACTCAAAACGGAAGTGTGGCACTCAAAACAGAAGCGTACCACTCAAAACGGAGCTCATTCAGTTTCTGAAGGACGTTCGCAAACCGGAACACTTACTTCCGGGTTTGCAGTGTTTTGGTTCCAAGTTGTTTGAGTACCAAGGCGTTTGAGAACCAAGGTACCACTTACAGATAGGTAGCCGTGTTGGTCTGCCATAGTCAAAATAAAAAAATTCCTTCCAGTAGCACCTTAAAGACCAACTAAGTTAGTTCTTGGTATGAGCTTTCGTGTGCATGCACACTTCTTCAGATACACTGAAACAGAAGTTGCCAGATCCTTTTATATAGTGAGAAGGTGGGGAGGGGTATTACTCAGAAGGGTGGTGGGAATGGGTGATTGGCAGATAGCTGAGATGAGCCTGTTGACGACTCTTAACGACTGCAATAGGTCTTACAGGAAGGTACCACTGTACTTCTTTTTAAACAAAACACTCAAACACCTATTTTAATTCCTATTGGCCACAAGATGGCAATGGAAGATGGTCTGAAACCTTACGGCACCATCCCTAGGAGTGGAAACACAAAAAAGGATGTTGCAGAGGGCAAGGCAATTGCCTGAGCATCATGTTGCCGTTTGAGCTTCAGCCACTGCACTGAATTCTGCCTTTAGGGAAAGGTTTGTAGCTTGGTGGCAGAGCAGAAGATCCCTGGTTCAGTCCCAAACAGACAGGGCAGTTGTAACAGGAGGAAATCAAAAGGTGAAAAACACAAATATAAAATAGGCATGTAGAATGAGTAGTTGCACGTGAGTTAAAGTAACAAAGTCCAAGTAAAGACTCTCGATTTTATCAGATCATCAGGTATTAGTTCCAGATCTGCTAAGCTTGTGTCTTGAAAACGATGGTGTTTGGCTAGTCTATGTCATGAAGAAATGCCAAATCGCCTTTGAATTTAATCATGTGTAAGGTGCCTTAGAGGGACGTGGGTGACGCTGTGGGTTAAACCACAGAGCCCAGGACTTGCCGATCAGAAGGTTGGCGGTTCGAATCCCCGCGACGGGGTGAGCTCCCGTTGTTCGGTCCCTGCTCCTGCCAACCTAGCAGTTCAAAAGCACATCAAAGTGCAAGTAGATAAATAGGAACCGCTCCGGCAGGAAGGTAAACAGCATTTCCGTGCGCTGCTCTGGTTCACCAGAAGCGGCTCAGTCTTGCTGGCAACAAGACCTGGAAGCTGTACGCCGGCTCCCTCGGCCAATAAAGTGAGATGAGCACCGCAACCCCAGAGTCAGTCACGACTGGACCTAATGGCCAGGGTTCCCTTTACCTTTTAAGGTGCCTTACTTTCAAATATTTTATTTTGTATTAATTCCCATGAATTCCATTTTCTAGATAACATCAGTATACGTTCTACACCGTACACTCAAATATAATTTAATGATCCTATTACGTTTTCTACGCTAATAAGACAAGGGATTTGTTTTCTTTACAGTCAGAAGTCTGCTTTTTTATTTAACTGTGTAAGCGTCAACGCCTTTTCCACTGGGTTCTTTAGCCCGCAGGGATTGTGCCTGAAATCAGCTCCTGCCTAGAAACCCAGTCTTCAAATTTCACTAGTTACTAGTAATTAGACAGTTCTGAACCCCAGTCAGTTGCTGAGTTTCCCAAACCCTCTTTCTATGAAATGCAAGCAAATTAAGATGCCTTGGTTACCTTTTTGGTGTAGAAGACGTCCGAGTGATTATTTTTCTTCTTTGGAGGAAAAAGTATTGCTGCAGGATGAACAATTAAGCGCTTCCAGCGGGGAACAAAATGCCCGAGTGAGGGTGAAGGTGAGGGCAGAGCAGGGTTTGATCTGAGGCTGCCAACACCACCCCCCTCCTTGAGACCTTGGCATTAGGACAGAGGAGTAGCAGGAATGGCACCTGCGAAGTGAAAACAAACGGCAATCATAAGATGTTTTTAGCTGGAGTGTGTCCAGGCTCCCAGCGTGGGGGAACAAAGATACGGCAGGTGTGTCTGTTGCTCATTTCCTCTCCTCCATAAGAACAGTCTCTTGTTCTCACAGTGGCCCGTGGGATAGCAGCAACTGCAAGCAGGATCCGTGCACAAGAGCCCTCTCCCTTCCTGTGATCTCCAGCAGCTGGTATTCAGAAGCCTTGCTGCCTCCTTGGCTTATAGCCATGGATAGCAATCTTCTCCATGAATTTGCCCAACCCTTTATTAAAGGAAAAAGGGACCCCTGACCATTAGGTCCAGTCGTGGGGTTGTGGCGCTCATCTCACTTTATTGGCCGAGGGAGCCGGCGTACAGCTTCTGAGTCATGTGGCCAGCATGACTAAGCCACTTCTGGCGAACCAGAACAGCGCACGGAAGCACCGTTTACCTTCCTGCTGGAGTGGTACCTATTTATCTACTTGCACTTTGACGTGCTTTCAAACTGTTTGGCAGGAGCAGGGACCGAGCAATGGGAGCTCACCCCGTCACGGGGATACAAACCGCCAACCTTCTGATCGGCAAGTCCTGGGCTCTGTGGTTTAACCCACAGCACCACCCGCGTCCCCAAATCCTTTATTAATACCATCCAAATTGGAGGCCATCACAAGATGTTAGGTTAGGTTAGGTTAGGTTAGGTTAGGTTAGGTTAGGTTAGGTTATGAACAAACTCAGATGAGCTTCCAGGGCTCAGCAGACTTTTTCAGCAGGGGGCCAGTCCACTGTCCCTCAGACCTTGTGGGGGGCCGGACTATATTTTGAACAAAAAAATGGAACAAATTTCTATGCCCCACAAATAATCCAGAGATGCATTTTAAATAAAAAGACACATTCTACTCATGTAAAAGCACGCAGATTCCAGGACCGTCCGCGGGCCAGATTTAGAGGGCGATTGGGCCAGATCCGGCCCCCGGCCTTAGTTTGCCTGCCCATGGCTTAGGCCAATAACATGATAGTTATGAGCTGATATATTTAGTAATTAGATAGCTTATAATCTTAATTAATTACAGCTGGGATGGGGGATCTTTTTGGTTCTATGTTCTAGATCCTTATCAGCATCTGTCTGTGGGTCAAAATCCCTTTCACTTCCATAAGGTAAAAGGTAAAGGACCCCTGGATGGTCCAGTAAAAGGCAACTATGGGGTTGCAGCGCTCATCTCGCTTTCAGGCCAAGAGAGCCAACGTTTGTTCACAAACAGCTTTATGGGTCATGTGGCCAGCAGGACTAAACCACTTCTGGTGCAACGGAACACCGTGACGGAAACCAGAGTGGACGGAAACGCCGTTTACCTTCTCGCCACAGTGGTACCTATTTATCTACTTGCACTTTGGCGTGCTTTCAAACTGCTAGGTTGGCAGGAGCTGGGACAGAGCAACTGGAGCTCACCCCATCGCAGGGATTCGAACTGCCGACCTTTCGATCGGCAAGCCCAAGAGGCTCAGTGGTTTACACCACAGCACCACCCGCGTTCCTTAAGACCTAAAAGCGAAGAGGGGAAAGGACTATAAGGACCGATTTTAGCATTTCAATTAGATCAGGCATAACAGGAGTGGGGGAGAAGCCTTTAGGAGTCTCCACCTCTCTCTTTAAGAGCACAGCAAGACTTCAAGGGGAAGAGAAGCGACTTCTCTCTCCTTCCTTTTTAGAGCTCAGTTCAGGAGTGCCTGTGAGCTCCCTGCAGGGAGCCTGGCATGCCCAATCTCTCTGCTGAACTAGCACTAAGAAGGACCTCCCCCTCTCCTAATGAGGGGTGGGGGCACAATCTTGCTTAGTGCTGAGTTTCGGCACACCAGAGAGCTCTCTGCAGTGGCGTAGCGTGGGTTCTCAGCACCCGGGGCAAGGCAAGTAATTTGCGCCCCCTAACCCATGGATTTGCACCCCCTAACCCGTGGATTTGCGCCCCCTAACCCTAACCCCTAGATGTTGTGCCCAGTGCGGCCGGGGCCCCCTGCACCCCCCCACGCTACGCCACTGGCTCTCTGCCAGGAGCGCCATGGTTCAGCCGAACACACCAGCTGATATGAAGGGGGAGCAATCCTGCTTAGCAGTGGGTCCCTGCTTTCCGCATTGCTTCAGAGGCTTCAGTAGGCTGTCAGATGTTTTGGGAGTTGCACAAAGCAGCTTTGGAAAGCCACACCCTCTCAGTCAAGCCCCACCCATACCTGCCTGACAGCAGGTGAAGGGGGGGTTGGCCATGGTTTGCCAAGAATGGTCCCATGGGCCAAATGTTGAAGTGGGGGCAAGATTTTCCCAGGGGTCGGACGTTCCCCACCGCTGCTCTAAAGATACAAAATGTGACCTTAGGAGCTGAAGGTTTCTTGCCTTGCCGCAGGAAGCAAGCACTGCTGAAGTGTACCTTTGTAAACAACCGTGTTCTATTCAGGCCTCTCCACATGAGTTTGCCATTCAAGCAAAATTCAAAAACTTTCATGTGGATCTTTAACATAAAAATAAACATTATTTGGGAAAATATAAGCCCCTTTGATCTCTTAAAAGAAGCTAAATTTTATCTTGCTCAGTTTCCTTTTGGGGGGAAAGCTCCTGAAGGTAAGAAAGAGGAAAAAATAATTATTTTTTTCAAAGGTAAGAAAATTAGCCAAATACAGAAGTTGTTTAAAAAATGTGAGGAGGGGTGGGTATGCCCTGCTGACTTCATCATCATCATCATTTATTATTTATACCCCACCCATCTGGCTGGGTTTCCCCAGCCACTCTGGGCGGCTCCCAACAGAATATTAAAAACACGATAAAACATCAAACATTTAAAAACTTTCTTAAACAGGGCTGCCTTCAGGTATCTTCTAAATGTCAGGTAGTTGTTTATTTCCTTGACATCTGCTGGGAGGGCGTTCCACAGGGCAGGCGCCACTACCAAGAAGGCCCTCTGCCTTGTTCCCTGTAACTTCTCGCAGTGAGGGAACCGCCAGAAGGCCCTCAGAGCTGGACCTCAGTGTCTGGGTAGAACGATGGGGGTGGAAACACTCCATCAGTTATACTGTGCTGAGGCCATTTAGGGCTTTAAAGATCAGCACCAACACTTTGAATTGTGCTCGGAAACGTACTGCGAGCCAATATAGTGCCCGGAAAATGACATGTTTTCTTCATGCAACAGAAAGCAGTTTGGGGGGGGAGGCAGAAAATGTCACCTTCATACTAAAAGGCTCGTAATAATTTCAGGAAAACATACTGCTACGAAATGTGTTTCTGGACCTGTACGCATGTCGACCATGCACACATATTTCTGTGCATACTCCCAAGAGTTTTAGGATCTTTTACTGGAGTTAAACACGTGTCTGTTACGAATTCATGCTTATCCTTAATGTTATGTCTCAATAAGTTCACACACAAGAGGAAGACAGAAAAACTGGTTTATTGCATGAAATGAAAATGAAAGGATTATATTTTCAGACAGTAAGATTTACAAGTATAAGAGGGCAGCAAATCGGACAGTACAAACACACCTTGATTTTAAAGAGTAAAAAGATCCCCATCAAAAGCCTAGAATGTTGCTTCTGTCACCTATTCGTTGACCTATGATCCAGTGAAGCACAGGGCTTTTCTTCAAGAACATCGGAAATTTATATGAGGATTTCCAATATACAGTCATACCTGTATATTGGATACCTGTATTCAGTCATTACAGACGCTTCAGGTTGCGTTTTTTTGGGTAGTGGACCGCCGAAACCTGGAAGTACCGGAATGGGTTACTTCTGGGTTTCGGCGGCCGTGCATGCGAAGAAGCGCTAAATTGCGCTTTGCACATGCGCAGAAGTGCCAAATCGCAACCTGCGCACGTGCAGACGCGGGTTGTGAATGCTGCGGGTCGCGAACATGCATCTCGCAAGGATCACGTTCGCAACCCGAGCATCTACTGTACTTAATTTTGCGCCTTTCTTTTGGAAATAAATGCCGCTGCTCCACACATCATTATCTGTTTGAGAAGCAGCCACTTGGGGTCATCCGGGAGGTGATTCTCAACAAACAGAACAGGATGCGTAAGGAAGTAGTAGTCGTTGCATCTGCAAAAGGACAAAGAGCAGCGTTAGAATGCTTACAGGCCCAGTTCAGGTGGCAAGTGAAACCACAGTTTAGCATGCTGAGAATGAACCAACGTGAGCCCCAGGCTCCCACTTTCCCCACCTCCTCCCTCTCTTGGCTATGAAAGGTTTGGAAACTAGCTCCTGGTTTCAAGCACCTACAACTTCTCTTCTCGCCCACATCGGATGGACTGACAAATTCAAACCAGGGCGTATCAAGCTAGCTGGTTTAAACAAACCATACTCAACATTAGCCACAGTTTAGGCTTTGGGTGACACTCTAAACTAGCCTTCTGATTCCTTCCAGGTGATACTGAACTCTGTATCCCATCAATCCCAACCAGCATGTCCAAAGGTCAGGGGTGATGGCAGGGCCAGATTTAGGTTTGATGAGGCCCTAAGCTACTGAAGATAATGTCCAGCTGTATATAGGAATGAGGAAACCAGTGATATTTTAGGGAGCAGGCTAGCAGGCAGGGCCCGTTACTTACATCATAGGCGCCTACACAACACAAAACAAAACACTGTTGCTGTTTGTAGGTTTTATTTTATTTGTTTTTTATCTTGTATCTTGGAAATGTACGTCCAGTTTTTTTTTCCTTTACATTTTGGGGAGGCCCCCAAGAGAGCGGGGCCCTAAACTATAGCTTGTTTAGCTCATATATAAATCCGGCACTGGGTGATGGGAGTTGAAAACAGCTGCAGGGCACTCGGTCGAGGAAGTCTGCTGCGTCGCAATGAATGACCCACCTCCAGAACCCCCAAATCTTGCACGCATAGCCCAACATACTCAAATGAACCATTTGAGAGGATAGGTGGTGATGGAGTTCCCTTGTTTCCCCCATCACTGTGACGCTCCATGCCAATGGCTCACCGTATTTTTCGCTCTATAAGACGCACCTTTTTCCTCCTAAAAAGTAAGGGGAAGTGTGTGTGCGTCTTATGGGGCAAATGCAGGCTGCGCAGCTATCGCTGAAGCCAGCAGAGCGAGAGGGAGAGCTGCACAGCGCCTCTTGCTCTGCTGCCTTCCCAGCGAAGAGGGAGGAGGGACGGAAGGGAGCCCTTCCATTCCTCATCCTGCTTCGCTGGGAAGCCAGCAGACCAAGAGGCGCTGCGCAGCTCTCCCTCTCGCTCTGCTGGATTCAGCAGAGCAGAGCAGCGCAGCGCCTCTTCAGCGAAATGGGAGGAGGAAAGGAAGGGTGTGCTGGTCCCAGGGGCTAACCAAGAGGTGAGGTCCGAGTCCAGTCCGAGGTCGATGGTGCGGTATGGAGGCTGTCCGTCAAAGCTGCAGCTGGGTCCGAGGCAGGGAGTTGGGTGGGGTCAGGAACTCTGGCAGAAGAGCAGGACAGGGTGCAGGCAGGAACAGGCTAGCCACAACGTTGCTCCCGCAACCTGGGGCTGACTGGCTTTTATCTGCAACGAGGCATAGGGCAGCCCTGGTCCACAGGTGACTCGCCTCTCCTGGCCCGGAGGCGAGCACTCCTCCTGCAGGAACTTAGTTCCCTCCGCCTCTCTGCCCTGAGCCTCTGCAGCTCAGGAGAGGCTGGAGGGTTACTGGACCCAGAGGCAACCTCAGCTTCCTCTGATGGGGCTGAGAGTGGAGCACCTGCAGGCAATGGGTCCTCCATCACCTCAGGAGCCAGAGCAGACTCAGCTGGTGCCTGTACGTGAGGATCCAGCACAGGTGAGGACCCTTCAGGCTCAAGCCCCAGCCCCGGCTCAGCTGGTTCTGGAGGCGGGGACTCCTGTGCAGGCTGGGATCCCTCAGGTTCAGCCTCTGAGTCCGAATTCCAGGCCATCACAAAGGGGCTCCGTAAGGGCTCCCTTCCTTTCCTCCTCCCGCTTTGTTGAAGCGTGTTGCTTCGTCTCGCCTGCCTCCTCCGATCCCCCCAGTAGATCCAGCTTCCCCAAAGGGGTGGACGGACCGGCAGCTCCTCCTTAGCCTGATCCTCCCTCCTCCTTCCTCTTCAACAACATTTGATTCAGAATATTTTTTTTCTTGTTTTCTTCCTCTAAAAACTAGGTGCGTCTTATGGTCGGGTGCTTCTTACAGAGCGAAAAATACAGTAATTCTTATTCCACCAGCTTATAATAATAAATAATAAATTTTATTTATATCCTGCCCTCCCCAGCCGAAGCCCTTTGGCCATCCAATCACAAACCCCAAGAAGTGGACCAAGCCAAACAGAAAACCCAAGAAAACAAAGGAAGTCAACCAGGTTACAGTGGTACCTCTGGTTAAGTACGTAATTTGTTCTGGAGGTCTGTTCTGAACCTGAAACTGTTCTTAACCTGAAGCACCACTTTAGCTAATGGGGCCTCCTGCTGCTGCCGTGCCGCCGGAGCGCGATTTCTGTTCTCATCCTGAAGCAAAGTTCTTAACCTGAAGCACTATTTCTGGGTTAGCAGAGTTTGTAACCTGAAGCGTATGTAACCCGAGGTACCACTGTACATCATGGTGCCCCACACCATGATGGGCTTTCTATTTCCCCGCAACGTACCTGCCGAGGATCCCGCATCTTCCCCATGTGCAGTCCAGAAGATGCCACTTTCCATCAAGATAAACAGCATTCCAGGCGTGCCTCTTCATGTTCTTTGTTCTGCCGACCAAATACCTACACCGTATCCCTGCAAGACTGAGGGGGAAAGAAAGGTATTCAGGAACACCCTTGTTGCCAAGGGGACTGGCTCCTTTCATTGCTTTTGTTTTGTTTTGTTTTGTTTTGTTTTGTTTTGTTTTGTTTTGTTTTGTTTTGTTTTGTTTTGTTTTGTTTTGTTTTATTGGACTGGAATGGCCATCCTTCATTTTGTTCCACAACAGAGATGTGGAGAGTGGGATTTTTATGGAGAAAACAGAAGTTCCGCACGAAACCACTACAGTGGTACCTCGGGTTAAGTACTTAATTCGTTCCGGAGGTCCGTACTTAACCTGAAACTGTTCTTAACCTGAAGCACCACTTTAGCTAATGGGGCCTCCTGCTGCCGCCGCGCCACCAGAGCACGATTTCTGTTCTCATCCTGAAGCAAAGTTCTTAACCTGAAACACAATTTCTAGGTTAGCGGAGTGTGTAACCTGAAGCATATGTAACCCGAGGTACCACTGTACTTTCCTTTGCAGAAAAGCCATGGCTCAGTAAGCGCTCACAGGCCCAATCGTGGCTGCAGCCTGTCTCGTTCATTTGCGTATCACAGGTAGGGGGAATCTTTGGCTCTCCGGATGTTGCCATTGGTCAAGCTTGCTAGGGCTGGTGGGACTTGTAGCTAAGCAACACCTGGAAGGCCCAGGTCCTCACTCCTGCTATAAAGGCATGGTAGTTTGTATGTTGCACTGGTGTATAAATTCATGTTATAAGCAGAATCGGCTTATATTTTGAAAAGAAGGAGAGAGGAATCTAGCTGATGCTTTTCAGGCAGCAAGAAGGGGTTTTAAAATGTACACACAGTGTTTGGTGGGAAGGACCAAGCAGGATTTCCAGTGAATACAGTGGTACCTCGGGTTAAGAACTTAATTCATTCTGGAGGTCCGTTCTTAACCTGAAACTGTTCTTAACCTGAAGTATCACTTTAGCTAATAGGGCCTCCTGCTGCCGCCGCGCCGCCGGAGCACAATTTCTGTTCTCATCCTGAAGCAAAGTTATTAACCTGAAGCACTATTTCTGGGTTAGCTGAGTCTCTAACCTGAAGCGTATGTAACCTGAAGCATATGTAACCCGAGGTACCACTGTATATGCCTTCTTCTAGTCCGGGAATATGCAGTTGTCCCATGTGGTATGGTTGTTGAGTTTTTTGGGGGGCAAAGTTGTTCAGCTTTTTGGGGAAAATCTCCAAATAATCAACACACTGGGCTGCCATGCAACAGGGTTTCCCCAGACATTTTAAACCGACTTCCCAAAAATTCACCCAGACGCCATTTTCGATGGATGAATGCTGGCAATATCCGGGAAATTCCAAACATATGGCAGCCCTCCCATACAACGATCAAACCTGCAATCTTGGCGTTATCAGCACAATGCTCTAACCAGCTGAGCTATCAAGTGATATATCAAAGTTTGCTTCAGGAGCATTCATAGTTTGGTGCTGGGGTGGGGAACCTGTGGCTCTGCAGATCTCCCGCCGTCCCTGCCAAGTAACAGCTGTTTGCCATGATGGCTGAGGCCCGAAGAGTTACCTGCACATCTTTGCAAAGAGTAGAGAATATCCAGAACAAATCGTCTTTCCTGACCGAAGGACATCGGCTGGCTTTAAAGCCAGCTTCTCTCTGTCACGGCAGCCTTCCTCATCGTATTCTGGAGAAATAAAGACATTTGTGAAATGTCACCCCAAAGTTTGCAACGCACAATGAAAAAGGAGCTGCAACAGTCACACTTGGTGTGGGTGTGGCAGGGACACCAGGTTTTAAAAAACAGCTGAAGCAACGTGGTCCAGGCGGGGAGTTATTGAAAAGCTATTTCATTGTGTCTTCATCTATGCGCACGCAATACCTTTAAAGCACATCTGAAGCACATTCTTTCCCTCAAAGCATTCTGGGCGCTATAATTTACCCCTCACAGAGTTCCCAGCTATCCTTAACAAACCACAATGCCCATAATTCTTTTGAGGGGAAAGAATGTGCTTTGAATGTGCTTTAAAGGCATGGTGTATACAAGCCTAACTGCAGATTATCCAAATAAAAGAAGCAGCAGCCACCAACACACAGCTTTGCTGCTTGTGTTGTAGAGCACTGATTTTATCTACAGTTAGGTAAGGGATGGGGACTTGTGGGCAGTTGTCAGAGGCAACAGAACGCCAGAATGCAAAGATGGCACCTCCACTTACCAATATGGTGGCAAATCCACACCCAAATGGCTCGGACTTTCTCCAGGTCACTGTGGGCTTTTTGGAGCAAGATGCTCACCAGGTTTTCCACAGTATCCTTGAAATCCACCTGTTTCACAAAAGGGAAATAGATTTGGTAGCAGTTAATATGGAGGAGCGGTACTCAGTTCCTTCCTTCTATCTAAGGTTTCCACTTGTTTAAAGAAAATTTAGGGTGCAATTGTACAGGCACTTACAAGACTCTCGGTGCTATTGAATTCAGTGGAGCTTCCTTCTGAGTCAAAATGCGCAGGGTTGCACAGACGATTAAGTGTGTGTGCTTGAGCTGAACAATCAATCAATCAATCAATCAATCAGTTATTAAATTTGCCAAAAACTTAGCCCCCGGTAAAAGTAGTTCTGAAGGGAGAAGCATGATTAACCTTTCAATTTTCCAGTGTGCATACAATGTCCACAATCTTCAGCTACGATCCAAATCCCCTTTGTGATGTCTGGGTTGTACACGTGTTGGATTGTGGGGAAGCATTCAGCCAGCCAGCCAGCCAGCCCTGTAATGGGGCCCTTTATATGTCCAGCTGTCCTTTGTTTACAACAAATTGCCGCTGTTTTTTGTGTTGAATATATGCTCTAGGGTAATTTATGGACCTAATGGGTATCTAAAGCCATTTGCACATGTTGTCATGCAACCAGTCCATGCAAAATGGAGTAGGTACAGTGGTACCTCAGGTTAAATACTTAATTTGTTCCGGAGGTCCGTTCTTAACCTGAAGGACCACTTTAGCTAATGGGGCCTCCCGCTGCCACCGCACCGCCAGAGCACGATTTCTGTTCTCATCCTGAAGCAAAGTTCTTAACCCGAGGTACTAACTCTGGGTTAGCGGAGTCTGTAACCTGAAGCGTATGTAACCTGAAGTACCACTGTCCCCTATATATAGAAATGAGCAAACCAGTGATATTTTAGGGAGCAGGCTAGCAGTCAGGGCCCATTACTTGCATCATAGGAGCCTACACAACACAAAACACTGTTGCTGTATGTAGGATTTTTTTTATTTGGTTTTTTAAATTTATATTTTGGAAATGTATATCCAGGTGTGTGTTTTTTTCTTTTAAATGTTTTGGAGGCCCCTAAGAAAGTGGGGCCCTAAGCTAAGGCTTGTTTAGCTTATATGTAAATCCGGCACTGCCCTGGCTACTTAGTCAGCCCTGCCAGGATTGGGGAATCAGCACTGAGTCACAACCACGGTTGTTGATTCTCACCTGACTTTTGAGTCTTTTTTCAGCCAGAACTCACAGGAATTCAGTTCCAGCACCTCTCAAGTGGGTGCCATTGTCATTTTAAGAGAACAAGGAAGGTGTTCCTGGTAAATTCTGGCACCTCTTTTTCTAGAAAAATAGCACTGGTTATCACCTTAATTTTAAAAGCAAAGCAGCTGCCAAAGCAATGTTATTGCCAAATATCTAAGTACAGTGGTATCTTGGGTTAAGTACTTAATTCGTTCCGGAGGTCTGTTCTTAACCTGAAACTGTTCTTAACCTGAAGCACCATTTTAGCTAATGGGGCCTCCCGCTGCTGCTGCACTGCCAGAGCATGATTTCCGTTCTCATTCTGAGGTAAATTTCTTAACTTGATGTACTATTTCTGGGTTAGTGGAGTCTGTAACCTGAAGCGTATGTAACCTGAGGTACCACTGTATAACTGCGTACTCCACACCATACTGTACAATTAATGCACAAGCCCTGCCCTCAAATAATCCTGTGAACAATAGTTTAGGGGTGCTGCGAATCTTAGCTCTATGAGGGATAAACAACAGTTGCGGGATTCGGGGGGGCGGTGTTTGCAGCCTTCGTGTATAGGCACTTTTTATGTTAACCATGCAGAAAATGGGAGCACCGTATTGTGACTTACGATGTTTGTTATTCAATGTGGACAGAATAAGTTGCCTCCTATCAGGAGTGGTTACTTGAAAGTACTCTCAAATTCCAAATGCCCATTGAAAACCTGAACATCCTAGCAGATAATTTGCTGGACTATTATTCTACACTGAACATATCACAATAAGAGAAAGCAAACCTTCTGTGCGTAGGCATCCAGTTCCTTAAACTCTGCCAAGTCTATCGGCATTGATTTCTTATCGCGTTCAACCCATGGACAAAGTATGAACAAACATGAAAAATTCAGTCGAGAAAGTCCTACAAGTCCGGCAGAAAAAGGGAAGAAGTGAGAGAAGGAGACAGTGCTGGAGCAAACAGGATTTTGATCTGATCTAACAAGAATACAATTGTACCTTGGATCCCAAACACCTTGCGAGTCGAACATTTTGGCTGCTGAACACCGCAGTGTTCCAGTTTGTGAATGTTCTTTGGAACCCGGACGTCTGAGGCGACTTCTGTGACTTCCGATTGGCTGCAGGAGCTTGCTGCAGCCAATCGGAAGCCGCGCCTTTGTTTCCAAACGTTTTGGAAGTCGAACGGACTTCCGGAACCGATTCTGTTCAACTTCCGAAGTACCACTGTACTCCATTTCCTGGACACATGTAGACAGAACTTGCGACGGGAGTGGCATGGTTTTCACATCCTCCTGCAATAGTTG
This sequence comes from Podarcis liolepis, assembly GCF_965112155.1. Taxonomy (NCBI): domain Eukaryota; kingdom Metazoa; phylum Chordata; class Lepidosauria; order Squamata; family Lacertidae; genus Podarcis; species Podarcis liolepis. Next base: position 106,356,108 of record NC_139555.1, on the reverse strand, counting down.
CTACCTCTTTAGAGAAGCTCCACCCCAGCAGCAAAGGCCATTGCACCCACCTCCAATATCTGTTCTTCAGAACATAAACTGTAGGCTTATTTCGAGAACTATAATGGCAACGTAACAAGTCATGGAACTGGCTGATAGGTGAGGGGGGAACTGTCCCCATTCCCTTAACACAGCACACCAGAGGAGAGCAGGCTAACTTTGATATACAGCAAGTTTGTGGGATCTTTGGGCCTCCAGATGCTACTGACCCACAAGTCCCATAATCCTTTGCCCCTGGCTTTGCTTGCTGGAGCTGATGGGAATTGCCGCCCAACAATATCTGGAGGGCCCATAGTTCCCTACATTTGAAATACAGGTCAGTGGCCACATATAACCATAACAAAGGAGATTCTGCCTAAACATCAGGAATAACACTCTGATGGCAACATCTGTTCAACAGTGGAACCGACTCCCTCAGAAAGTCCTCCTTCCTCGGAGGTTTTTAAGCAGAGGTTGGATGGTCATCTGTCATGGATGGTTGAGTTGAGATTCCTGCCATTGCAAGGGGTTGGACTAGGATGACCCTCGGGACCCCTTCCAATTCTACAATTCTGTGGTTCTGCGAAAGAACTGATATTTACTATTCAGACTTTCCGGAGGCTGCGTTGATCCTTGTCCTTCTCCCATCTTGGAAACCTACAGAATTGGGATGAGATAATAGATGTACATTAAAGCATATATTAACAGGGACACGGGTGGCGCTGTGGGCTAAACCACAGAGCCTAGGACTTGCCGATCAGAAGGTCGGCGGTTCGAATCCCCGCGATGGGGTGAGCTCCCGTTGCTCAGCCCTGCTCCTGCCCACCTTAGCAGTTCAAAAGCACGTCAAAGTGCAAGTAGATAAATAGGTACTGCTCCGGCGGGAAGGTAAATGGCGTTTCCGTGTGCTGCTCTGGTTCACCAGAAGCGGCTTAGTCATGCTGGCCACGTGACCCGGAAGCTGTACGCCGGCTCCCGCGGCCAATAAAGTGAGATGAGGGCCACAACCCCAGAGTTGGTCACGACTGGACCTAATGGTCAGGGGTCCCTTTACCTTACTAAAGCATATATTGTCCATGCTGACTGGGACTGACGGGGGAACGATCTCTATATAGCCACAGATTCCCCATCCCCGATATGTTGCTCTTACACCAGTGTGACATTCATAGATGCCCTTAATTTCTTTATTTTATTTATTTCATAAGAATTTTATTTTATTTTTTTAATGATATTTATTAAAGTTTCAAAAAAAGATTACATAAATAAAAAGAGTGGGGGAAAGAAAAAGAAATAAAAAGGAAAAAAATACAAAATACAGAAAAAAGATAAAAAACACTTAAAAAACACATCAGTCCTTCCATGCCTTACATTTCATTTCCTTGCTTCCCTGACCTCCTCACACCTCCCTTTTTTGTATTCCAGTTCTGTTAGTTAATTCAGCAATTCCTTTCCCTCTTTGTTTTTGTCTTAATCCTTTAACTTAATAAATTATAACTTTGGATTTTCACCTGTTAACAATCCATTTTTACATACACGTTTATAACATTACTGCTAAAACCTATTTCACAAGAATTTTAACTGATGCTTCAGGGAAACCTTGCAGCTCCGTTGCTTAGAGTGTCGTGCTGATGACACCAGTGTCACAGGCCCGATCCCCATACGCGACAGCTGCATATTCGTGCACTGTAGAGGGTTGGACTCTGCAGTTCTATGATTATATACATTGGCTCACATCCTGCATCCACATTCACTGAGGGGAAAACAGCGCCTCTTGAAGCACAGCCCATGTATGTATCTGCTATATAGTTAGGAAAGTGGTTTGCCTGTCTGTCTGTGTGTTCTCTATGCATTCAGATCCATTCAGCCACTGTCTGGTGCAGGGTGGATAAAAATCAATGATTATTTCTTTTTAAAAAAAAATCGGGTTTTTTTATTTAAATTGGAATTTTTTTTATTTAAATCATTTTTTTAAAAAATCAGATTTTTTAAATTTAAATCGGATTTTTAAAATAAAATGCTTTTGGAGGAAAAATCTTTCTAAAGATAGTTTTCTATTTAAATTACATTACAGTGGTACCTCGGGTTAAGAACTTAATTTGTTCTGGAGGTCCGTTCTTTACCTGAAACTGTTCTTAACCTGAGGTACCACTTTAGCCTATGCTGCCTCCTGCTGCCGCCGCGCCGCAACTGCACAATTTCTCTTCTCATCCTGAAGCAAAGTTCTTTACCCGAGGTACTATTTCTGGGTTAGCGGAGTCTGTAACCTGAAACGTCTGTAACCCGAAGTACCACTGTATAGTCCAAAGGCTATTCATCAGGAAATAAGGATTTGTTTTAAGTTTTTCATGTGTGCTAAAACTCAGTCTAAGTTTTGTTTTTTTAAAATCGTTTAACCACATCAGTTAACAAACATGGATACATATGCTATAATGTTATTGTTTTAGTTAAATAATTTGTTTTAATTCTTATTAAAGAAATGATTTTTTTTCTCCTTCCAATAAAGTACAGCAGAAAAGTTGCCCAAATATAAACAATAATTTCATAATTACCTGTCTTTCTATTTCTAATAGTATAACCAAATCACTAATTTTTGATATAACTGTAAAAACTACTGTGAAAATTTATTATTCCAAAAATGAAACCTTCATCTGGTTGTAAATGTTAAGATTATACCAGCAAGAATGAGTCTTTCTGTAAAAAAAATGATTTAAATCAAGTCTTACTGACTAGTGATTTAAATTGTGATTTAGATCAAATCCACCCTGGTCTGGTGTCTACTGTAGCTTAGCAAAAAAAAAAAACCTGCAAGTTACTAGCCCTCAACATTTCACTTGCTCACATTGACCTCATGAAATACAGTGGTACCTCGGGTTAAGTACTTAATTCGTTCCGGAGGTCTGTTCTTAACCTGAAACTGTTCTTAACCTGAAGCACCACTTTAGCTGATGGGGCCTCCTGCTGCTGCCGCACCGCTGGAGAACGATTTCTGTTCTCATCCTTAATCAAAGTTCTTAACCTGAAGCACTATTTCTGGGTTAGCGGAGTCTGTAACCTGAAGCGTATGTAACCCGAGGTACCACTGTAGAGAGGTATGCTAAATTGTTGCTCTACGGCCTGCCAAGTTACCTCCAGGGATTGATCCTGGAACAAACTCCTGCCTGCTGACTATCTTAGAATTCCAGCCTGCAAAACTTAGCAGTTACTAATCATAAGACAGTTCCTGGACCCAGCTGGTTCTTTCTTTTCCCAAACCCTCTTTCTAAGAAACAGAAACGAATTAAAGATGCTCTGCTTACCTCTTCGTAGTAGATGCTCAGCGGAGACGTCCAGGTGATTGTTTTTCAACTCCGGAGAAAAAGCACCAACGCAGCAGGACGAACAGTTCAGTGCTTCCAGCCGGGAATGAAGAGCGAAAGTGAAGAGAGGAGGGAGGAGCGTAGCTTGATCTCAGCTTACCATCACCACCAACCCCTCCTTGAGACCTTGGCGTTAGAGGATAAGCGTTAGCAGCAAATGCACCCATGAAGTCAAAACAGAAGGTGTTTGAGCAGAGCAGCGCTGGAGTGCGTCCAAGTTCCCTGCATGGGGAACAACAGTTACAGCAAGTGTCTCAAATGTGAAGGCAAACGCCTAGCCATCCTGGCTCAAAGCCCCCACAAAGCCCTCTCCTCCCTGAATATGTCTAATCCTCTTTTAAAGTCATCCAAATTGGTGGCTCCTGTGGGAGCAAGTTCCAGAATAAACTGTACGCTGCATAAATAAGTATTTTCTTTTATGTGTCTTGAATCTTCCAACAGAATCTTCTGTTAACTTTGAATCCATCTTCCAGCTTCGTTGGTGTTCACAAGTTCACAAGTGTTATGAGAGGGGCAGAAAAACTTTCCTCTGTCCGCTTTTCTGCATGAAGGCATAATATTATCAACTTCTCCCAGATAGATTGTTGTCATTCATAGTCTACATTCCCGTGTCCTTGTTTTCTTTTTACATAAGGTTGTGTGTGTGTGTGTGTGTGTGTGTGTGTGTGTGTGTGTGTGCAGGGCTGGATTTTGGTTTGATGAGGCCCTAAAGGTAATGGGGCCCTTTATATGTCCAGCTGTCCTTTGTCAACAACAAATTGTCGCTGTTTTTTTGTGTTGAATATATGCTATATGGTAATTTATGGACCTAATAGGTATCTAAAGCCATTTGCACATAACAAATAGGAGCCTACACAACCCAATACACCGTTGCTGTCTGCTGGTTTTATTTCATTTGTTTTTTATCTTATATTTTGGAAATGTACATCCAGGTTTTTGTTCCTTTATATTTGGGGGGGGCAAGATAGTGGGGCCTGAAGATCTAGCTTGTTTAGCTTTGTAGTAAACAAAGACGCGGGTGGCGCTGTGGGTTAAACCACAGAGCCTAGGACTTGCCGATCAGAAGCTCGGTGGTTCAAATCCCCATGACGGGGTGAGCTCCCGTTGCTCAGTCCCAGCTCCTGCCAACCTAGCAGTTTGAAAGCACGTCAAAGTGCAAGTAGATAAATAGGTACCACTCTGGCGGGAAGGTAAACAGCGTTTCCGTGCGCTGCTCTGGTTTGCCAGAAGCGGCTTAGTCATGCTGGCCACATGACCCAGAAGCTGTACGCCGGCTCCCTTGGCCAATAAAGTGAGATGAGAGCCAGACCCCGGATTCGGCCACGACTGGTCCTAATGGTCAGGGGTCCCTTTACCTTTAAACAAAATCTGCCCTTCTTCCCTTATGGGGTATCCAAGAGCCCATATAAAGTCCTTACGTGGGTTCCCTGTTGGTAGGAGAAAATAACAGAGGCCAACCAGAGAATATTGAGAAGCAAAGCAGCTAGTAAGCCTGATCTTTATTGATGATGATAATAATAATAATAATAATAATAATAATAATAATAATAATAATAAATTTTATTTATACCCCGCCCTCCCCAGCCGAAGCCGGGCTCAGGGCGGCTAACAACAATAAAACAGTACAAAAGTACAGCATGAACAACACTCTAAAATCATTCATTATAAAATTAATTAATTCAAGCCACTGGCAACCATTGGGCCAGAGCTCCGCGAAGATTGCCGAAGGAGGGAGTCAGGCTGTGCCCTTGCCAAAGGCCTGTTGGAACAGCTCTGTCTTGCAGGCCCTGCGGAAAGATGTCAAGTCCCGCAGGGTCCTGGTCTCTTGTGACAGAGTGTTCCACCAGATCGGAGCCACAGCCGAAAAAGCCCTGGCTCTAGTTGAGACCAGCCTAACTTCTCTGTGGCCTGGGACCTTCAAGATGTTTTTATTTGAAGACTGTAAGTTTCTCTGTGGGGCATACCAGGAGAGGCGGTCCCGTGGGTACGAGGGTCCTAGGCCGTGTAGGGCTTTAAAGGTTAAAACCAGCACCTTAAACCTGATCCTGTACTCCACCGGGAGCGAGTGCGGCTGGTATAGCACCGGGTGAATGTGATCTCGCAGCGAAGACCTCGTAAGGAGTCTCGCTGCAGCATTCTGCACCCGCTGGAGTTTCTGGGTCAGTCTCAAGGGCAGCCCCACGTAGAGCGAGTTACAATAATCCAGTCTGGAGGTGACCGTCGCGTGGATGACAGTGGCTAGGTCAGGGCGAGAGAGGTAAGGAGCCAACTGCTTAGCTTGGCGGCCGCCTTTGTTATAGCTGCAATCTGCGCCACCATGGAAAGGGAGGTGTCGAAGATTACACCCAAACTCTTAACGGACGGTGCTGGCACTAATTGCGCCTCCACAAGAGATGGGAGTTGGCCCCCCCCAATCCCATATCGTCCCGTCCCAGCCACAGGACCTCTGTCTTCGAAGGATTTAGCTTCAACCAGCTCCCACGTAACCATCCAGCCACAGCTTCCAAACATCTGGTCAGTGTGTCTGGGGCCGAGTCAGGATGGCCATCCATCAACAGTCATCGGCATACTGATGGCAACCCAGCCCAAAACTCCGAACAAGCTGGGCAAGGGGGCGCATAAAGATGTTGAAAAGCATCGGGGAGGGTATCACACCCTGAGGTACTCCACACACCAAGGAGTGGCACGATGACAATTCCCCCCCAAGTGCCACCCTCTGTCCCCGACCAGAGAGAAACGAGTGCAGCCATTGAAGGACTGTGCCCTAGATCCCCACGTCGGCAAGGCGGTGGTCCAGGAGTTCGTGATCGACCATGTCAAAGGCTGCTGACAGATCTAGAAGAATCAACAGCCCCGACCAGCCTCGATCCAGCTGTCTACGAAGATCATCTGTTAGGGAAACCAGAGCTGTCTCGGTCCCATGACCAGCGCGGAAGCAGGACTGGAATGGATCCAGAGCCGATGTTTCATCCAGAAACCCACCAAGCTGTTCAGCAACCGCTCTCTCAATCACCTTACCCAGGAACGGAAGATTCAAAACCGGGCGGTAATTGGATAGATCTAAAGGATCTAATGATGTTTTCTTTAAGAGCGGGCCCACCACTGCCTCCTTCAGTTCCCCTGGGAATGTCCCCGTGCCAAGGGACAAATTGATGATGTCCCCCAGGAGGGCCTGCACCTCGTCTGGACACGCTCTAATCAGCCAAGACGGGCACGGGTCGAGAGGACAAGTGGTGGGCTTTCCAGCTCGGAGGAGTCTGTCCACATCGGCTGGGGATATCCGGTCGAAGTGGTCCAATACTGAACCAGAGGACAGTTGAGGGGCCTCCAGTTCCTTTATTGTATCCAAATTGGCAGGGAGGTCATGGCGGAGCAACAAGACCTTCTCCGCAAAAAAGCTCACAAATGCCTCACAGCTGTGTGTCAAATTGTTATTTAAATTTGGCTGTCCCTCAAGGGACGTTAAAGACCTGATTATACTAAATAATTGCGCTGGGCAAGAGCTAGTGGATGCAATGGAGGCCGAGAAGTATGACTTTTAGCAGCCTTCACCACCATCTCGTAGGTTTTCATAAAAGCCGTACAGTGGTACCTCGCAAGACGAATGCCTCGCAAGACGAAAAACGTGCAAGATGAAAGAGTTTTCCGTTTTTTGAGTCGTTCCGCAAGACGAATTTCCCTATGGGCTTGCTTCGCAAGACGAAACGTCTTGCGAGTTCTTGCGAGTTTGTTTCCTTTTTCTTAAAGCCGCTAAGCCGTTAATAGCCGCTAAGCCGTTAATAGCCGCTAAGCCGCTAAGCCGTTAATAGCCGCTAAGCCGCTAATAGCCGCTAAGCCGCTAATAGCCGTGCTTCGCAAGACGAAAAAACCGCAAGACGAAGAGACTCGCAGAACGGATTAATTTCGTCTTGCGAGGCACCACTGTATAAGATGTTCTTGAGGCTCCATCACGGGCACCCCGCCAGACTCGCTCTAGCCGTCTGCGGTCCCGCTTCATTTTTCAGAGCTCCTCGGTAAACCAGGGAGCCCGGTTTCTGCGGGGTCGCAGAGGGTGCTTAGGTGCGATCTCATCGATGGCTGCCAGGAGCTGGGTATTCCAGCCCTCAACAAGCTCAGTCAATGAGTCGCCAGGGGGAGCAAGGTCCCGCAAGGCTTAGCGGAATCTATCAGGGTCCATCAGCCTCTGCGGGCGAGCCCAAATCAGCTCGCCACCTAAGCAGGGTGAGGGTGGAAAGTCAATCCTGGCTTTCAGAGCATAGTGATCAGACCATGGCACCTTCATCAAAGGAGACATAATCACATCTATACTGACGCCAAAGATCAAATCCAGCGTGTGGCCTGCTTGATGTGTAGGGCCCAAAACAAACTGGGAGAGCCCTAGTGTCGCCATGGAAGACACCAGGTCCAGAGCCTGTGAGGAGGGAGTGGCATCAGCATGGATGTTAAAGTCCCCCAATACCAATAGGTTAGGGAACTCCAAGGCCCAGCCGGCCACCACCTCCAATAGGCCTGACAGGGTAGCTGCCGGTGCGCTAGGTGGCCGGTACACCAGCCAGACAGCCAAGCTCTCCTCGGAGCCCCACACTAGGCCAACACATTCAATGCCGGGGATCGATGGCAATGGTAGAGCCCTGAAAGGACAATCTTCCCGGATTAATAATGCCACCCCTCCCCCCCCGGCCCACAGTCCGCGACTGGTGGAGGACGGAGAAACCCGGGGGCGCCATCTCTCGTAAGAGATGCAAGAGATCCCTGTTGATCTCTTGCAACAGGCTGCTCCCCTCACACGCAGGAAAGGAGGAGGACCCCAAACAAAGGTGTGCCTGCCCTTATATAGACATTTTAAATTCCCTGCCCTGGAGCTCAAGACCACCCCTCCATACATCATACATACATCACAGAAGGGGCGTAACCCAAGACCACCCCTCACAAACATCATACCTACATCACAGAAAAGGCGGTCTACAACAGAAATTTGAGTGTTGTTGTTTTTCCTGTCTCGCAGGTTTTCTGATATTGCCTTATCTGATTGCCTCTACTGGTAGTCTGGCCATTCCTCTGAAATGGTGACTACCCAATTCCTGAGACAATGGGAAGGTTCCCTCACCCCCTCCCTCCTTGCAGAGAAAACATTTGGTCAGTTTGGGAGTCAAAATGATTTCAGGAAGGTCTTCCTGTGCTGCTCCAGATATTGGTACATTTATGAACATTTATTATATATGTTGTTGTTGTTGTTTAGTCGTTTAGTCATGTCCAACTCTTCGTGACCCCATGGACCAGAGCACGCCAGGCACTCCTGTCTTCCACTGCCTCCTGCAGTTTGGTCAAACTCATGCTGGTAGCTTCGAGAACACTGTCCAACCATCTCGTCCTCTGTCTTCCCCTTCTCCTTGTGCCCTCCATCTTTCCCAACATCAAGGTCTTTTCCAGGGAGTCTTCTCTTCTCATGAGGTGGCCAAAGTCTTGGAGCCTCAGCTTCAGGATCTGTCCTTCCAGTGAGCACTCAGGGCTGATTTCCTTCAGAATGGATCGGTTTGATCTTCTTGCAGTCCATGGGACTCTCCAGAGTCTCCTCCAGCACCATAATTTAAAAGCATCAATTCTTCGGTGATCAGCCTTCTTTATGGTCCAGCTCTCACTTCCATGCATCACTACTGGGAAAACCATAGCTTTAACTATACGGACCTTTGTTGGCAAGGTGATGTCTCTGCTTTTTAAGATGCTGTCTAGGTTTGTCATTGCTTTTCTCCCAAGAAGCAGGCGTCTTTTAATTTCATGACTGCTGTCACCATCTGCAGTGATCATGGAGCCCAAGAAAGTAAAATCTCTCACTGCCTCCATTTCTTTCCCTTATTTTTGCCAGAAGGTGATGGGACCAGTGGTCATGATCCGGCAGTGTGTGTGTGTGTGTGTGTGTGTGTGTGTGTGTGTGTGTGTAGGTGAGGCAGAGCACTGGTTTGGAGGAGAGTTGATGCTAATTGACCTAGAAGTGAACCCTCTGAATTGGAGAAGTCTAGCAAAGCCTTCTGGTCTGATAAGAGCTCTTGGGAGATAGGTGTTGCAAGGGTCGACTCTCGGCTGTTGCGTCTGCATGAGAATTCTTAGTAAGAGAGAGGAACCTCCAAGCTTCCTAGTCTGCCCTTCTTGTGCTGACCTGCGTTGATCTTTCTTCAGTGTTGGAATGACCCTCTCAGGGTTGCTGATGTTGCCTCACTTTCTCCTTCCCGTCCTGCAAGCATGGCTTATTATATCTTCATACCCTCCAATATTTATCCAGTGAAAATATGAACATCCTAAATAATAATTATAGGTAGGTAGCCATGTTGGTCTGCCATAGTCGAAACAAAATAAAATAAATAAAATAAAAAGAATTTAAAAATTCCTTCTAGTAGCACCTTAGAGACCAACTAAATTAGTTATTGGGATGAGCTTTCGTGTGCATGCACACTTCTTCAGATACACACGAAAGCTCATACCAATAACTAATTTCGTTGGCCTCTAAGGTGCTACTGGAAGGAATTTTTAAATTCTTTTTATTTTTATTCTTTTATTTTGTTTTGTTTCTAAATAATAATAATAATATTTTTTTAAAAAAAAATACCCAGCCCATCTGACTGGTTGCCCCAGCCACTCTGGGCAGCTCCCAATACATATAAAAACACAATTATTATTATTATTATTATTATTATTATTATTATTATTATTATTTATTTGTACCCCGCCCATCTGGCTGGGTTTCCCCAGCCACTCTGGGCGGCTTCCATAGAAACCAAAAATACACTAAAATCACACATTAAAAACTTCCCTGAACAGGGCTGCCTTAAGATGTCTTCTGAATGTCAGGTAATTGTTGATCGCTTTGACATCTGAAGGGAGGGCGTTCCACAGGGCGGGCGCCACTACCGAGAAGGCCCTCTGCCTGGTTCCCTGTAGCTTTGCTTCTCGCAATGAGGGAACCGCCAGAAGACCCTCGGCACTGGACCTCGGCGTCCGGGCAGAACGATGGGGGTGGAGACGCTCTTTCAGGTATACTGGGCCGAGGCCGTTTAGGGCTTTAAAGGTCAACACGAATAGTTTGAATTGTGCTCAGAAACGTATTGGGAGCTGAGAGACAGAGCAATGTTTGATTTCGACTGTGACTATGGGAAAAGCAAGACCCTCTTGGGGTGGTAATGCTGTGAGCCCCTCCATTGTAGGCTCAGATTGTATACAGTGGTACCTCGGGTTAAGTACTTAATTCGTTCTGGAGGTCCGTTCTTAATCTGAAACTGTTCTTAACCTGAAGCACGACTTTAGCTAATGGGGCCTCCCACTGCCACCATGTGATTTCTGTTCTCATCCTGAGGCAAAGTTCTTAACCTGAAGCACTATTTCTGGGTTAGCGGAGTCTCTAACCTGAAGCGTATGTAACCTGAGGTACCACTGTACATGTGTAAATAAACTATGGTTACCGGACGTCCCTGTTTCCCGAGGACAGTCCCCCGATTTACAAATCTGTCCCCAGACAAAATCCGTCCCCGGAATGTCCCCGGATTTCATTTAATGTCCCCGGATTTATATTTTAAGTGTTGTAGATTTATTAGTAGGGAATGAATGTTGTGTGACTGGTTCAACGGCACAAGACACATCATATGGGGACCTCCGGTGAGGTAAAATGGCGGGCGCCACAGCAGCGAGCAGCTCCTGAAGCCAGCCAGCGCCAACTGCGCTACCAGGCTGGCTCCGGACTGCTGAGGCTGGCACTGCCACTGCCCAGGGGGAACTGGGGACGCCTGGCGTGTCAACTGGGGGAACTGCCGACTCCCATCCGTGACCCAAATCAAACTGAGAGCGAGAGCGCCTGGCCACCCAGCTGACTGCCCAGTGGCACTCCAGGGCCAGGAAAAACCCCGGAGCCAATGCAGGGAGAAGGAGGAGAGGAGAAGGAAAAGGAAGAAAGAGGAAGAGGAAGGAGAAAAAAGAGGAGAGCCCCGAACTTGTGCCACTGCCGCTGCCGCCGCTCAGGAAGAGAGGTAGGAGTGCACCAGGAGGGCAAGGACATGTGACCGAACCCAGGCCTGACCTGAGCCTACTCCACGGCGGCTAGCGCTCCAAGAGAGCAGGCCGGGGCCCAGAGGAAGGCTGTGCGACAGAGGAGACCACAGAAGATATTACTTCTTCTTTTCTTTTTAATAATTTTTTAATTCTTCGAAAAAAATCTGGTAACCTTAAAATAAGCCATGAATCATTAAGGCACCACACTCTTCACTGTCCCTTATTCCAGGGAAACCAAACCCTCGATAAGCACCTGGAACCCCTGGAATTCTGTGACGCTCAGAGATTGGGGTGCCGTGCAACAGTACTATGGGGGACACCATGACTGTTTAAACTGGTATAAAGATAAAGGTAAAGGGACCCCTGACCATTAGGTCCAGTCATGACCGACTCTGGGGTTGCGGTGCTCATCTCGCTTTATTGGCCGAGGGAGCCGGTGTACAGCTTCCGGGTCATGTGGCCAGCATGACTAAGCTGCTTCTGGCAAACCAGAGTAGCACACGGAAACGCTGTTTACCTTCCCGCCGGAGCGGTACCTATTTATCTACTTGCACTTTGACGTGCTTTCAAACTGCTAGGTTGGCAGGAGCAGGGACTGAGCAACGAGAGCTCAGCCCGTCGCGGGGATTCAAACCGCTGACCTTCTAATCGGCAAGTCCTAGGCTCTGTGGTTTAACCCACAGCGCCACCCACGTCCCTAAAGTGGTATAACACTGCTTTAAATGTATAGTCCAGGTGGGGCCCAGCTTTTACTCAGAGCAGATCCATTGAAATTAATGAGCTTGACTAAATTGGGTCTTACCGATTTCAACAGGTCTACTCTGAGTAAAACTTAGCTGACTACTACAGATTATCTCCAGATATTATGGGTTGGAGCTAAGACTCCACCCTTGAGCTTGTTCTTGTTGTCACCTTCATTCTCATTTATGGATGTGTGGTTAACCTGTTGTTTTGAGTCTGCAAAAGAGCCTTACTGAAGAAGTTAATGAAGCCCGTTTAGCAAACTTGTATGGTGAACATGGTTAATCGGTTCAGTGTTCAAGTCATTAGGTTAATTGAACAAAACAGGATAATTAGAAAAGGGGGCTGTAGCTATGAATATTGGGTGTGGAAGCTGGCGTATAACTCCATGGCAGAACAAATGATGTCGTGCTTTAAAATTAGAGGGTGTTCCACTAGGGTGTCAGAAATTACAGGGTGCCCTTCTGGGAACTGTGATGGCAATTAAGCCATCTTCTGAGAATCTGTACTAGAGGATAGAAAACAATCCCAAGGTTGCAGCATTTCATGGAAGATAATAGCGAGCCATCTGCCGGCACCACGAGCATCACAAGGACGGCCTTGTCAGCTGCTCTTCCCTGTAACTCCATGATCCTGTCCTTCTCCCACAATAACCTGCCTTTCCTTAGCTAGCATGAATTAAGGCAATGCAAATGGGCTGTAAAATGTTGGGAGGTCCACAGAATTTCCAGGTTTTGATGGCACACGTATCCACAACACAGCAGCAGGGAAAGCTATTTACCGTATTTTTTGCTCTATAAGACTCACTTTTCCCCTTCTAAATAGTAAGGGGAAATGTGTGTGCGTCTTATGGAGTGAATACAGGCTGTGCAGCTATCACAGAAGCCAGAACAGCAAGAGGGATTGCTGCTTTCACTGCACAGCGATCCCTCTTGCTGTTCTGGCTTCTGAGATTCAGAATATATATTTTTCTTGTTTTCCTCCTCCAAAAACTAGGTGCGTCTTGTGGTCTGGTGCATCTTATAGAGCGAAAAATACGGTATTTGGAGGCCACAATGGATGGTGCGTCAGCCACAACTGGGCAGTTCTGAAAGGAGAGACCCCAAAGGGAAGTAACTCCTTTGGTTTTCTCCTGTTATGAGAATTATAAGGTCTAAGATATAAACGTACCAAGCAAACACATACATAAATATATAAACCGCATGTCTGAAACAGTACAGTCATACCTCAGGTTGAAGTTGCTTCAGGTTGAGCGCTTTTGGGTTGCGCTCCGCGGCGACCCGGAAGTAACGGAACACGTTACTTCCAGGTTTTGCCGCTCGCGCATGCGCAGACGGTCAAAATGCCATCACACGCATGCGCGGAAGTGGCGAATCGCGACCCGCGCACACACAGACGTGAGTTGCGTTTACTTCAGGGTGCTAACGGGGCTCTGGAACGGTTCAAGGAAATGTGGAGCCTCCCAATTGTCTCTTTGCTTACAAATCCTGTCTCAAGGGCACATTTAAGATATGAATAGGGTGAGCCTGTGACCTGTGACCTGGATTCAGAAATTGAGTAGTTATCATAGCAAAAGAGTGGCCAGGATGCCCAGGTAATCCAATCAGGTAACCTGGCAGACAGGATAAAAAGAACGCACTCAGATTTCTGTTGTAGTCCACCCCTTCTCTGATGTATGTATGATGTATGGAGGGGTGGTTTCGGGCTACAGGGTAGGCAGTTCAAAAGTCTATATAAGGGCATGCATGCATGGTTCGGGGTCTCTGCTGCTCCCAGCGTGTGGTTTGTGAGCACCCTGTTGCAACAATTAATAAAGATCAGGCTTACTAGCTGCTTTGCTTCTCAATATTCTCTGGTTGGCCTCTGTTATTCTCTGTTACCAATAGGGAACCTACAGAAGGACTATATATGGGCTCTTGGGTACCCCATAAGGGAAAAGGCCAGGAAGAGGGCACTTCTCGTGGGTTGTAGACAGATTTGCTCCTGGGTGATAGACAGCGATGAAACTGAGGGAAAGAAAAAAATGAAGCTCTCTTCCAAGTTAGAGTTGGAATGCGGAGGAGAGCGTAAACGCAATTCACGAGCATGTGTCCAGAACAATTGGTGGGTATTTTGTGATTGTCTTTTGTATTGCCTTGAGTGATTTATTGTATCTATTGTGCTTTTGTTGTACAGTGGTACCTCGGTTTACGAACTTAATCCATTCCTTAAACCGAAACCATTCTTAAACCAAGGCGCACTTTCCCTAATGAGGCCTCCCGTCGCTGGTGCCCTTCCACTGTTCGGATTCTGTTCTTAGACCGAGGTAAAGTCTGCAAACCGGGACACTACTTCCAGTTTTGCGGAGTTCGTAAACCAAATCATTCTTGAACAAGACTGCTCTTAAACTGAGGTACCACTGTACAGTTAAACCTCGGTTCCCAAACGCCTACATTTTGGAACGTTTCAGCTACCGAACGCCAAAAACCCGGAAGTGTTCTGGTTTCCAAACATTTTTTCGACGCGGCTTCCGCTTGAGTGCATTAAGTTCCTGCAGCCAATCGGAAGCCGCACCTTGGTTATTGAACATTTTGGAAGCTGAACGGGCTTCTGGAACGGATTACGTTTGACAACCGAGGTTTGACTGTATACTTCTTTTCTGTTGGTATGCTCTTCGCCACTTCGGGGGACTTTGGACCTAAAAGCAATATATAAATAAACCATACCCACAATATGGTTATCATCGGGGGGGGGGGGAGAGGCAGGCGGCAGACGCTGTCTTTTTTTCCTTGATCTGCTTATCCTGAATTTTGTATTCTGCGGGGATGGGGACTATGCAGGCCTGCAGTTGTTAGGCTCCAAATCCCCAGCCATAAGAAGACCATAAGATCCTCATTTCTGCTGTGTGCCAAAATCCTTCATTCAGCCAGTAATGCTGCAGGCCTCACGAGTTACACATGCTTTTGTGGAAAGAACAATCTCCACTGAATTCAGCCTTTACCCACATCTTCATTTCTGAGCTCACAGATTCCATTAAATGAGGGAAATTTTGAGTGACTCTACCTGACCCTAATCATGTTCCTGCCCCTGTCTTATTATTATTACTGTTGTGACGTGGGGTTTGTGATTTCAGCTCTCTTGACATAATATGCTGGAGACAGTTCTCTAGTAACACTTCTTTATTAAAGCAAACAAGACTGAGACTTGAGGAGGGGAAAGCTACATTTATAGGGACAGGGGACTAGCTAGAAAGGATACATTTTGGAGGGAACAATATCAGGCAATCACAGTCCTGCCTTTTGGAGGAAACCAATAAGACAGAGGATCCAAATACAGCAGCTTAAATGAACCAATAGTAGCTGTACCCTCTGGAACCAAAAGGCAGTTACTTTACCCTAATGCAAATACAGACAGTAATAATACAGATATAAAATCCTTTGACTCAATACACAACAATTACAGTGGTACCTCGGGTTACATACGCTTCAGGTTACAGACTCCGCTAACCCAGAAATAGTGCTTCAGGTTAAGAACTTTGCTTCAGGATGAGAACAGAAATTGTGCTCCAGCGGCGCGGCAGCAGCAGGAGGCCCATTAGCTAAAGTGGTGCTTCAGGTTAAGAACAGTTTCAGGTTAAATACGGACCTCCGGAACGAATTCAGTACTTAACCCGAGGTACCACTGTATTATAACTGGATCAAAGGCAAACATTTCTTTTACTAGGGCAGGTTCTCTCAGAATATGCACACTTTCCTGTTACACAGAATTCTTCGGCACCAAGAGCAACGGGTAAAGGTGGTTCACCCCATGGTTAATTTGGGGGGGTAAATAGTGTCCACGCTTAAGCCTGCTGGGAAGCGCTGCCATTCTCATCCAAAGCCCCGTTTGTGGATACCCCAAGAACCATCTGCACATGCTCAGAGGCACACATTTTCCCTTCGCACCTTGCTGGACTGAACACTGGCATAGAAAGTTAAGTTGGAGAGCATTGAAATGCGGGCTAGATTAAGCCTCAGATTCCACACCTGCTTGGCCTGCAGAATAATTATTATTATTATTATTATTATTATTTTATACCCCACCCATCCGGCTGGGTTTCCCCAGCCACTCTGGGCAGCTTCCAGCAAAATATTAAAATGCAGTTATTCATCAAATATTAAAAGCTTCCCTAAACAGGGCTGCCTTCAGATGTCTTCTTAAAGTCAGATAGTTGAACCCCAGGTTGAAATCCCAATGGCATCTTCAGGTAGAGGTGAAATAAACCTTGGAGGGCCACTGCCAGTCAATGTAAAAATAAAATAAAGATAAATAACTTCGTATAAGACAATCTCTGGTCTATGCTGGTCGAAAGAGTTGCGTGTGGTGCCGTCGGGTGGCGAGAAATGCTTTTTCCCAAAGTGTGTGACCACTAGAGGTCTCTGGTTATTGATGATGGAAGGGGAAAGGGGGGAGACCACTCTCTATGTCCCCCGCCTCTCTCTCTCCTTTTCCCTTGACCGGGATATCAAGAATTGAACTTCCTGAGTCAAGAAGTCCCCCACCTTTCTATGTCCGCTTCAAGAAGTGACTTCTGCTGGAGGGATCCCGAGATGGGTGTGAGGAGGGAAGGAGGGAAGTTGCAAAACTAGGGTTTCTCTGAAATGTGCTCTAAGCTGCGCAGGAAAGGCTGTAAGGGATCTGGGGCTAAGCAAGCGAATGAATCTCCTCTTCCATCATACAGCTGTTTGCCCTGCCTGCTGAAATGGTCCTGGGGCTCAGAGTCTCCCCGTTTGCCGTTGCAGGTTAGGGAACAGCAGAAGAAAAAGAAGTGGCTGAGATAGGAAATGATAAAGGGGAATAAGGAGGGAAGAAGAGCAACGCTGGATCAGGCCAGCGGCTTGCCTAGTCCAGCATCCTGCTCTCCCAGTGGCCAGCCAGATTCCGGAGGGGATGCTGCGAGCAGGACCTGAAGGCAAGGGAACTTTCTCCTGGTGCAGCGATAAAACCACTAGCGCATTTGCAACCCTAAGCAGGGTCTGGTATGGTTTCAAACTGGATGGGGGACCGCATGTTGAGATTTCTGCATTGCCAGGGGTTGGGCTCCATGACGTTCCGGATCCCTTCCAACTTTACACTTCCATGATTCCTGCGATATCCAGCCACTGGAATTCAGAGCTATTCTTTCCGATTAATGTAACTGTGGCGTTTGCCTCCTAGGTGGGTCATTAGGAAAGGGTTAAATGAGTGAGATGTGATTGGCCAGTGGGAATGCAAGGGAGGAGTAAAAGTTAGAGTGGGAGGTTTTGAAAGTCAGTTGAGGTTTGGGAATTGGAGAAGGAAGAGGGAGGAATAGGCAGTGAGTTGGTCGAGTTGTATTTGGGTGGAGTCAGATAGATAGTTGGGGATAATCAGTTTGAAGTTGTTAGGAACTAAGATTTAAGAAACTGCCAAGAAAAATTAACTGCAGCCATAAGCTTGTTCCTGCATTTAAAAAATAAACTTGATTATCCGTTAATGTTAACAACTGACTGGACTCCGTGTGTCCCCGTGAGATACGTGAGATGGTGGCAGCGGAAAAAGCAATCGCAGTAGTGGCACAGGGCCAATAGAACGTCAAACGTCCGGGGGCCCTGTGTGATCGCCACAGTAACCACCGATAGTCTTCTCCTGCATGAGTCCTCAAAGGAAGCGACAGGAAAGGAAGCGCTCTTTTAAAACTTACTTAGGAAGGGGAGACTGCTCCTGCTGAACCTTAGGCTAAACCCCTTATGCCTTGCAAGCCCTGTATTTTGGCAGGAAGGGGGCGTGATTGCAGGGCCTAGTAGCAAATAGAAACAGATCTTGAGAGGTGAACGCAACTGTGATCCGTCACATCGGCCAGGCCAGCTGTCAGATGTCAGTGGTGGTTGCTCGTGAGTAACCAGGCAGGACTCCGACCTGTCTTTAACAGGTTTTATTTTGGTGCAAAACTATTTACAGTGCAGAGCAATCAGTTCATGGCTGCCTCAATCGCTAGCAGAATCCATGAGGGGTCGTTTTTCCCCATGAGAGCTTAGTCACCCCCAGCATTTTCCTTCCTTCCTTGCGTTTTACACTTCTGCACAAGGTGGGCGATGGAAGAGGCGTGCTTCCCTCCTGGCCAGCTTGGCAAGGAGTGGTGCCGAGGCTCCCAGCAGCATCCTCTAACCCTTTCCCCTCCTTCACCCAGGAGGTGTGGCTTTCCTCACCTTCAGACTGACAAGATGCGGCCCTGGGACTCCCAGCAGCATCCTCTGGTCCCTTCCCTTCTTCCCCACTGGAGGTGTGGCTTTCCCCACCACAGGAAGAGGAACTGCTTCGCAAGATTTTCGGAGGTTCCCTGTATCCCAGCTGCCCCTCTGCCTCCCTTCCCTGTTCCGATGGCAGTCCCCTGACACCAGCAGCCAAAATGTGGCTACAAACCAGGCTGGCCGGCCTATGAAACAGAAGGAGATGGGACTAGTACTAGAGCAGACTCTACTACACCTCACTGCAGGTGGGGGGGCGCTCTTGAATGCTGCCCTGCAGGTCAAAATAGCCAGAAGGAGAAAGATGATGATGATGGTGATTACATGCATACATACCCTGCCCATCTGGCTGGGTTTCCTCAGCCACTCTGGGCGGCTCCTAACAGATTAAAACCAGATTAAAACATCAAACATTAAGAACTTCCCTAAACAGGGCTGCCTTCAGGTGTCTTATAAAAGTCAGATAGTTGTTTATTTCCTTGACACCTGAAGGGAGGGCATTCCACAGGGCAGGCGCCACCACCAAGAAGGCCCTCTGGCTGGTTCCCTGTAGTTGTTCCACATTCCACAGGCCACCACTGAGAAGGCCCTCTGCCTGTTGTGATAGATTTCTGCTCACAGGCAGATTTTTGCACAGGGAGCTTCCCAAAATTTGATCTTCAGGCTGCAGTCCTATGTGGTGCAGTCTGTTTGTTTGTTTGTTTGTTTGTTTGTTTGTTTGTTTGTTTGTTTGTTTGTTTTTAACATCTCACAACTCTTACGTTGTTGAGCAGGTCCCATTTTGTTAATTACAGGGATGGGTGACCTGAGTGGCCATCCAGATGTTGTTAGACTCCATGCTCCCATCAGCCCCAGCCACCATGGCCAGTGGTCGGGGATCATGGGAGCCGGAGTCAAATTTAGAATGTAGTTGGACATTCCATGTCTCCATCACCCCTGACCAATGGCTGATGGGAGCCAGAGTCCCACAACAGCTAAATAATGACTTGTATCTGTTGTTCTTCGGCCAGCTGTATCCGTTTCCTGTGGTTCATCTTCCAAATATGGGCGGTGAGCGCCATCATCTCCAGTTCAGTGAAGAAGCCTGCAAACAATAAGCACCTTGACACTGAGGGAAGCCACCAGAGATGTCTCCAAGAAGGGCCCAGAGGAGCATCTCTCAGACACCTGTGCTGAGGATGTCCCTGAAGAATAAAGTGGAAATGCAACCACAGACCTACGGCAACGGGGTACATAACCACAAGGTTCCCACCATCCCTCAGAAGGCCTACAGCAAACAGCAGCCCAACATCAGCACCGAATGCAGGAAAAGCTTCTCAAAGTGTTCCGATCTGACGAAACACAAAAGAACTCGCAAGAGAGAAAAGCCTTGTCGATGCCTTGAGTGTGGGAAGAGCTTCTGCAGGAGCTCAAGTCTGAGTAAAAATGTAAAGGGACCCCTGGCCATTAGGTCCAGTCGTGGCCAACTCTGGGGTTGCGGAGCTCATCTCCCTTTACTGGCCGAGGGAGCCAGCATTTGTCCGCAGTTTTTCCGGGTCATGCGGCCAGCATGACCATGCTGCTTCTGGCAAACCAGAGCAGCACATGGAAACGCCGTTTACCTTCCTGCCGGAGTGATACCTATTTATCTACTTGCACTTTGACGTGCTTTCAAACTGCTAGGTTGGCAGGAGCAGGGACCGAACAATGGGAGCTCACCCCGTTGCTGGGATTCGTACGCTGCTCTGGTTCGCCAGAAGTGGCTTAGTCATGCTGGCCACATGACCCAGAAGCTGTACACCGGCTCCCTTGGCCAGTAAAGCAAGATGAGCGCCGCAACCCCCGAGTCGTCCGCGACTGGACCTAACGGTCAAGGGTCCCTTCACCTTTTAAGTAGTTCCATGTTTCGGGAAGCTTTTAATGTTTGATGTATTATAGTATTTTAATATTCTTTTGGAAGCCGCCCAGAGTGGCCGGGGAAGCCCAGCCAGATGGGCGGGGTATAAATAAATTATTATTATTATTATTATTATTATTATTATTATTATTAACACAAGAGACACCCAGGTTAAACACAGGTTTAATCACCCTATCCGGTGTGCTGCATCTTTCCATTTTTGGAGAGTCTTCACTTTTTGTCCATTTGTTTTAATTTGAAAAAGAAAGATGTTTGTAGCCCCTTTTAAATGGTGTTTAACTGGATGCTTACCAAGGGTTACTCAACGAGACAAGCAGTAATGAATTCTACACTTTGCGTGTAGCTGAGAGCATTCTGGCAACCAGAGATTGTACCATGTATACGGCCGACAAGGTGATTATGAAAGCCAGTGTGGGGTAATGGTTAGTGTGTCGGACTAGGACCTGGGAGACTGGGGTTCAAATCCTTACTCTGCCATGAAACTCTCAGGGTGACCTTGGATCAGTCAATATGCTCCAATGGAGAACTGGCCAGTGGCCAGGCAAATCCTACCCTAAAAACAGTAATGGGATTATAGATAGGGTAGGAAGCCAGAAAAACTCCTGGAGGAGAGATCCAGCGGTGGTATCTGCTTTTGGTTTGCACTCTTTAAAAAATAATAATAACGATGCAAGTTTGTGCTCCAATAATGGAGGTAAAAATAAATAAGGAGATGCCAGATCCCAAGGGGACAACAGATATTCAGATCACAATCATCTGTGATTTGATTTGATTTTTTTTTTTTTTTTTGTCAGTCTGATGTTTGTCCAGGAAACCTTAATAAAGCAATTCTCGCTTGGGAAGGTATGTCGCCTGAACCTTTCAGAGGGAGAATCTCTCAGCCGGGCCTTTGTCTCCAATCGTGGCGAATTTCCATACTCATGAAACTTTGCACAAGGAATGTTTTTTTAAAATAACCTATTTCCTACCCCCTCGCCCACTCCCCATCAGCTCACCTTATTGCTGTGGGGCATCCGCTGTTGCTATAGCTGAGGAACACGGTGCTATTTCCACAATAGCAATAGCAAACACTCTGGATTAGAAGGAAGAAACTTTCCTCAGCAGTTTGATGGTGGCACAACAAATACGGCACAAAACTGAAACGATTATTCTCTTTCGGTCCCACTCCAAAGTGTTTCCCCCACATGCAGCCATTTCTTCTCAAAGCAGAGGCAAGAGTGGGTGGGGAAGTAAACACATTTCAGCCGTGCAAACAGCAGTTTCCTACACATACACACCCCAATATATCTCTCCCTGCCCCCTCTATCCACATAAGAGCGGAATAGGGCCAAGCCTACAGTAGGCAGACGGAGGCAGCTCCCTCAGGCAGCAGCAGATATTAGAAGGCCAGAGCACCAGCTCTGGCATGTGCCACACCCTGTGTCTGCCCCACCCGCAAGACAGCCCTCAGGCCAAGGCTCTGTGTTATCCCCAAGACCTGCGAGTAAGGGACTTCCCCTGCAGGCGAAGACAAGGCTCTGGCAGATTGAGCGGACGAGACCAAGAGTGGGTCCCACGGTCAAGGTGGTTTCTGCACAAGCTGTAAAGCCAGTGTGGTGTAGTGGTTAAGAGCGGTAGTCTCGTAATCTGGGGAACCGGGTTCGCGTCTCCGCTCCTCCACATGCAGCTGCTGGGTGACCTTGGGCCAGTCACACTTCTTTGAAGCCTCTCAGCCCCACTCACCTCACAGAGTGTTTGTTGTGGGGGAGGAGGGGAAAGGAGAATGGTAGCCGCTTTGAGACTCCTTCGGGTAGTGATAAAGTGGGATATCAAATCCAAACTCTTCTTTCTCAACCTGCGGGTCCCCAGATGTTGAACTACAACTCTCATCACCCCTAGCTAGCAAGGCCAGAGCTCGGGGATGATGGGAGTTGTAGTCCAACAACATCTGGGGACCCACAGGTTGAGAACCGCTGCAAAGGGAAGTGAGGAGCACATGGGGCTCGTCAGCCCGAGAAGGTAGCCCTTCTAGGGGAAGGAAAACTCTTGATCCTAAACCTCCGCTGCCTTGTGGGACATCTTCAGAAGAAGAAAAGGCTCAGGATTAAACCCTGAACAAATCCAGAGTGGAGAGAGAGGATGGAGCCTTCCTTCCGGCAACTCCTGCAGCCCAGGGCGGAGGAAGGGGGGTGCGGTGGGGGCGGGCCACCCTGGGTGTCACCACTGAGGGGGGTGACAAAATGCCAGGCGGCACTCACCGCAGGGTCTTCAGCGTGCCCGAGCCACACGTCTCTCCGGGGAGCGGCACAGTGACTTGGGCGCCCGGAGGCTCTGAGCTGCCCCAAATGGTCCACCCGCTGCCGCCTCCTCAGCTGTAGGGCGGCTGAGTGGGAGGAGGCAGACAGATTCCTTGGAGGCCCTGCCCCGGCTGGCCCCGCCCCCTCAAGCGGCTGGCCCCACCCCTGGGCCAGTCCCCCGATTGGTTTGCTCCACCGCTGCCTGCCGCGAAGCTGTTGCCCAACATATTGCTCTGCTTTCCTTTGGAGCACATCAGCAAGGCCGAGAAATTGGGAGTCTTGTTGTCTGGGCAGTCCAGGACCTCTAGACACATTGCTCAGGCGTACGCCTCCAGGCAGCCACTTAGGTGCTGCTAAGACAGCTGTTTGACTTCACCCCCCCCGGAGGTGCACTCCATTGCTTCTGGAGACAGACGGATCCCAGCAACTCAAAGCCACTTAAGCATAAAAGCAGCAATGTTAACGCACACTTTGCGCAGAGTAAGTCCCATTGAGCTCTATTGGGGGAGGGGAAGACATGTGTAAGAGGGCACTGTAAGTTTGGATTTGATATCCCGCTTTATCACTACCTGAAGGAGTCTCAAAGCGGCTCACATTCTCCTTTCCCTTCCTCCCCCACAACAAACACTCTGTGAGGTGAGTGAGGCTGAGAGACTTCAGAGAAGTGTGACTAGCCCAAGGTCACCCAGCAGCTGCAGGTGGAGGAGCGGAGACGCGAACCCGGTTCACCAGATCACAAGTCCACCGCTCTAACCACTACACCACACTGGCTCCCTTTCACTGTAAGTGATTCGCTTTGCAGAAATTCTTCATCTACTTCCTACGCTCTTAGCAAGCTCACCAACAAGACGCTTCCTGTTCAGAACTGTAACGCTGGTTATAAACACGAAAACCACATGCATCGTGACTTGTTTATTACATTGCAATAATATTGCTATTAACTGAGTTTTTTATATTAAAAAAAACCTATAACCTGCACATCTTAGATGATATTAAATAAAAGAGGGTACTTTAAAGAAAGGACCCAATAGCAGGTGGTCCTTTGCAGAAGTAGGAAAGAAAAGCCCTTATGAACAAGCTCCGATCACATCCACCAAATTACTCGAGACAGATTTCTGAGTTGGGCGAGCTGGAGGTTCAAGTTTGCTCTCAGTTCTGTTGCGGAATGTCAGGGATCTGCTTGGCCGGCCAGGGTGGATCTGGCGATCTGCCGCTGCAGGAGCAAGTGAAGGCGATAACAAAAAACAGGGAAGTGTTTGGTGCTGCAAGGTCACGTTTGGGTGCAGCCGGGCCAGAGATCCCCCCCCCCCAAAAAAATATTGTCCACCAAACGGCGTAGTTAAGAGTCACCGTCAGTACATTTGGTTAGGGTAAGGCCACAGGGGCAGGAAAGAGACGGGGTTCTCTCCGGCGTGAATCCTCTGGTGCCTCTTGTGATGGGAGCTGCGGCTGAAGCTTTTCCCGCAATCGGAGCAGGTGTAGGGCTTCTCTCCCGTGTGGATGCGGTTGTGCTGCGTGAGGGTGGACTTGTCGGTGAAGCTTTTCCCGCAGTCGGAGCAGGTGTAGGGCTTCTCGCCCGTGTGGATCCTCTTGTGCCGGATCAGGTTGGAGCTGACGTTGAAGCACTTCCCGCAGTGGTTGCACTCAAAGGGCTTCTCTCCGGTGTGGATGCGCATGTGCTTGACCAGGTCTGAGGTCTGGTTGAAGCTCTGCCAGCACTCTGCGCACGTGTGGGGGATTTCGAAGGGGGAGTCCTGCTTCTTCGAGGCCCTGGCCTTCTTGGCTTTGCCCGGAGGCGAGGCCTTGTCGGCGGGGGAGCCCTCCGGGTGGCTACATTTGCCCGGCTGCTTGCCCGGCGGGCTTTTCAGGTGGCGTTTGTGGTGGGAACTGCGGCTGAAGGTCTTCCCGCAGTCGATGCACTGGTAGGGCTTTTCGCCGGTGTGCGTCCGGACGTGCTGGACCAAGGTCGACTTGTCGGTGAAGCTCTTCCCGCACTCGGAGCACAGGTAGGGCTTCTCGCCCGTGTGGATCCTCTGGTGGCGGCTCAGGTTGGAGCTCACGCTGAACATCTTCCCGCAGTCCAGGCACCTGAAAGGCTTCTCCCCCGTGTGGATCCTCTGGTGGTTATGCAGGTCCGAGCTCTGCGCAAAGGTCTGCCCGCACTCGGTGCAGATGTTGGGGTTCTCTCCAGAGCAAGTCTTCTGCGGGGCAGCGAGGCCTTTGCGCTTCCTTGCCTTCTTATCAGGGGGGCCAGCCCCCTTTCCCTCCAACAGGAGGCGGCTATGCTCCTGGTCATCCGAAGCCCGGCGACCCTTCAGCCGCCTATTCTGACCTGAGGTCTGAGGCGTTTTCCCTTTTGATCTTTTGGGAGGCATCTCACTTAGGTTGCACTGGAACAGTCCCCCTAGAGTCCCTCTTGTAGTCCCATCACCTGGTCAGATAAACAGAGAGAGAGAGAGCTGTTCACATGTTGCCTATGGCTAGCATCAGGGATGGAGCTTTAGGGAAGCTTTTAACGTTTAACAGACCACTGTATTTTAATACTTTGTTGGAATCCGCCCAGAGTGGCTGGGGAAAATAATAAAATTATTTATTATTATTATTATTATTATTATTATTATTATTATTATTATTATCATTATCATTATTGTACCTCAGGTTACATACGCTTCAGGTTACAGACTCCGCTAACCCAGAAATAGTACCTTGGGTTAAGAACTTTACCTCAGGATGAGAACAGAAATCGTGCTCCGGCAGCGTGGCGGCAGCAGGAGGCCCCATTAGCTAAAGTGGTGCTTCAGCTTAAGAATGGTTTCAGGTTAAGAACGGACCTCCGGAACAAATTAAGTACTTAACCCGAGGTACCACTGTATTATTATTATTATTATTATTATTATTATTATTATTATTATTGAGAACCTGCTCCTCTCTAGGTGTTCTGGGACCCCATCTCCCATCAGCCAGCAGTTATCAATGGTGTTAGGGACAGAACTACCTAAAATGTATAGAAACTTATTCATGTATGCTGCTACAGCGGTAAGAATGTTACTCGCCCCAAAATGGAAAGAAGCAGATGTCCCAGCAAAAGGAAGAATGGATACAGAAACTTATGCAATAGGCAGAAATGGTGAAACTTACTGGAAGAATAAGAAATCAAGAATACATTTTTTTTTTTTTTGCAAAAGAATGGAAATGGTTTATTGAATATTTTCAGATAAATTATAAACAGATAAAATCATTGGCAGGATTGTTGTAATAACCTGCCGTTTCATAAGAGTATATATTTAAAGAAGATGAATAAATGAGTGAATTAAGTTAACGTGGACATACAGAAGATATTAAAAACAAATTGAGGGAACCGCAGAAAGAGGGGGAAGGAAGTGAAGTTTTGAAATGTCAAAATGATGGTTAAATTAGTGAAATGCATAAAATTAGTGAAATGTATAAACTTGAAAAGTATAAATAAAGAAATGAAGGGGGGAAAGGAATGATGAGCGCTGAGGTCCCACAACATCAAGCGGGCGACAAGGTTCTCCATCTCTGTCTCACATCTGCACCTTAAAACAGTCTGTCTTTTCTTGCGCTTCAGCAAAGCCTTTCCCACTTTGACCTTACTGGACATTTATAGGAAGCTTACCCCTTTTATTTAAAAGAGCACACACACAAAATCCAGCTCCTGCACATTCTGCAGTCGCATGTCAGGCAGGAATCCAATGGGCAGACTTTTCTGCCACATAGTAGGAAACTATCTTATTCCATTGCTCCATTCTAGCTCCATATTGTCTACTCTGACTGGCAGGCAGCTCTCCAGAGTCTCCCAGTCTTTCCTAGCCCTACCTGGGGACTGAAGCTGGGGCCATCTGCATGCAAGTATATGCTCTGAGCTATGGCCCTAGCCATTGGCATTCATCTGCTTTTTGACATCTGCCCATCACCTGTAAAAGACAGAGGGGTTGTGGAAGGGAGAAATAAAACTGGTGGCAGCTGTACTCTGCGATCAACCAACTCTTTCCCCTCCTTTGACCCTGACCCCAGGCCATCTGGTCCAAGCCACTGCCACTGCTAGGGCTGCCACTTCTGTGCAGGGTACCCAGGCTGGGAAAAGGCTCCTGCCCCTTTAACAGCCCTGCAGAAGGGATAATTCCACCAGATGCAGCAGCTGCTCCCGCGTGCGGGGTGGGGGGGGGGGAGAGAGAGAGAACTGCACCTGACGGAATTCTGCCTTCCGTGCAACTCTTAAAGGCACAGCGACCCTCTAAGGGCTGAGACGCTGCGCCTGGGGACAGAGCAGAGAGGTGCCCTTTCCCTCTGCTTTCAGCACACCGTTGTGAATGAGACGCAGCCCAGACGGTGAGAGAGAAGCCGCGCTTACTCTGACAGCCTCCGCGAAGGGAGAGAGGGACTTGAACCGGTCTAAAGGGACAAGGCGTGGCTTTCGTTTTTCTGCGATGCCTTTCCCTTTCTCCCGTCCTGATGTGGGCGGGCCCCTTTCGCCGGCGCCGTCAGCGGATCGGTGCCTGGAGCTCGCGGAAGGAAACCTCCGGGCGAGAGCCCTGCAGAGGCGGCGATCCTCCAGGCATCGATCCCGCAGGGGGCTGGGGTGGAAGAAAGCAGGCGATCGGGGCGGCGCCTTGCTCCTTGGCCCGGGCATCCAGGAGCTAAGCAGCGCAGGTACGGCGGCGAGATCAAGGCTTCTCCTCCTCCGATGCGCGCACGATCGCTTCCATCCGAGGCGGAGGCGCAGCCGTCGAGGGGCTGCGCTGCTCGGGTTTGGGGGTCGCCGTGTGGCAGAGGAGTGGTGACAGGAAGCAGCATAATCGCCTAACCTGGGAAGCCCCACCTCAAAAGCAAAAGTGGAGAAAGCAAGGAAGGAGAGCGAAACGGCGGGCGCCTGCAATAGCGAGAGCCATCTGGTGGCCGCAGCCGTGGATACCTCGCCCCATTCATTCAGCTGCTGCGGGCGCGCCGCGACGTCTGAAGCGCGCTCCCCGCGTCTCCTCAAGAACCCTGAGAACTGTAGTACTGGGAATTGTAGGATTTTTTTGTGGGGAGATGGGATTTGAACGTATGGCGTGTGTATGCAGCCGCAGGTGCTTCCAAACAGTGCCTGCACCCAGCCCAGTTTCTTAGCCCCAAGAAGGTTGTTGTTGTGGTTGTTGTTTAGTCTTTTAGTCGTGTCCAACTCTTCGTGACCCCATGGACCAGAGCACGCCAGGCACTCCTGTCTTCCACTGCCTCCCGCAGTTTGGTCAAACTCATGCTGGTAGCTTCAAGAACACTGTCCAACCATCTCATCCTCTGTCTTCCCCTTCTCCTTGTGCCCTCCATCTTTCCCAACATAAGGGTCTTTTCCAGGGAGTCTTCTCTTCTCAAGAGGTGGCCAAAGTATTGGAGCCTCAGCTTCAGGATCTGTCCTTCCAGGGAGCACTCAGGGCTAATTTCCTTAAGAATGGATAGGTTTGATCTTCTTGCAGTCCATGGGACTCTCAAGAGTCTCCTCCAGCACCATAATACAAAAGCATCCATTCTTCAGCGATCAGCCTTCTTTATGGTCCGGCTCTCACTTCCATACATCACTACTGGGAAAACCATAGCACCCCCAAGAAGGTAGAGTGGTGCAATTCATACCTGAGCATCTCCCTTTCTTGAAGAGGCAGTCCTGTTGCACGTATCTTCAGCGCTTTCAGACCCACCAAACATGCATTTGGGGACTCCTTCCTTCAATATTTCGTCTTATGTTCTGCATGCTGGGTAGTGCTGCTGCTGCAAACCAGCTTGGGTAAGGCCACTGCCACCCACTAGCAGGTCCCAATCCACCAGTTGAAGACCAGTGGAGTACATGATGCTAGGACTGCTGAGCTAGGCCCCCTTCCCTAAGGAACGTCCAGAGGAGGGCAGCCAAAATGGTCAAAGGCCTGGAAACGATGCCTTATGAGGAACGGCTAAGGGAGCTGGGCATGTTTAGCCTGGAGAAGAGGAGGTTAAGGGGTGATATGATAGCCATGTTCAAATATATAAAAGGATGTCACATAGAGGAAGGAGAAAGGTTGTTTTCTGCTGCTCCAGAGAAGTGGACACAGAGCAATGGATCCAAACTACAAGAAAGAAGATTCCACCTAAACATTAGGAAGAACTTCCTGGCAGTAAGAGCTGTTCGACAGTGGAATTTGCTGCCAAGGAGTGTGGTGGAGTCTCCTACTTTGGAGGTCTTTAAGCAGAGGCTTGACAACCATATGTCAGGAGTGCTCTGATGGTGTTTCCTGCTTGGCAGGGGGTTGGACTCGATGGCCCTTGTGGTCTCTTCCAACTCTATGATTCTATGATTCTATTCTCTGATTCTATGATTCTATGAAATGCTGCTTGCACCCTGACCTAACCCCAAGTATTTGTTTGGTGGTGGGTTACCCAGATTCTCTCACTCAGGAATTCATGGCTGCCTTGAGAGGTGCTGCTTGTTCCAGCTAAGGTCCTACAACCAACTCCCCCACCTTCACTGTGTGTGGCTTTGATCAAGGGCCTACACTGCCCCAGGAGGAAACTACTGAGGAAATAGATAGCTCAGTTGGTTAGAGCATGGTGCTGATTACAAGGTCACTGGTTCGATCCCCATTTGGGATGGCTGCGTTGCATTGGGTTGGACTAGATCAGGGGTCAGCAAACTTTTTCAGCAGGGGGCCGGTCCACTGTCCCTCAGACCTTGTGGGGGGCCGGACTATATTTTGAGGGGGGGAAATGAACGAATTCCTATGCCCCACCAATAACCCAGCAATGCGTTTTAAATAAAAGCACACATTCTACTCATGTAAAAACACGCTGATTCCTGGACTGTCCGCGGGCTGGATTTAGAAGGCGATTGGTCCGGATCCGGCCCCCGGGCCTTAGTTTGCCTACCCATGGACTAGATGATCCTGCCCTTCCAACTCTACAAATCTATGATTTCGTGAAGGAAGCAGCTGCAGCGGCTTCTTCTGACGCAGGAAGCTCAAATCTTTGAGAAGACATTAAGGAGAGAGTGAGAGAGCGAAGCCCTCCCTCAACGATAGCCAAGGCCCTCTGGTGGCAAAGAAGGAGTTATTATCTCCCCTCCCTTTTTTGCGACCACCTCCCCCAAAGTAAATTCAACCTTGGGGGGAAAACGACAGAAGCAGAATCTCAGCTGAGCTCTGGATGGAGCCAGGAAATGCTGGGGATTTGTGGCAGAGGCTAGAAGCTACAGCAGCTTAACAGGCCCAAACCGAGAGGCCCAAATGAGGCCTGGTTTACAACACACAACGTCAAGCACGGCCTCTCTGTGTGTTTTAAGGCACCTGGGATCCACATGCTTCGTATCACATTTAAACAGGGTCACTGGTTTTCTGTTTGGACAGTATTAGCATGCAGGGGCCTGAATGCTGAGAATACGCAGCCATATGCGCCAATGAGAATGCAAGGAAAAAGGGTTTTTTATTTCATTTGTTTATTTTAAAAAAAACACATGCCGGAGTTTGCACTGAAAGCAGGACTGTAAGGAGCTGCCCTGTTTTACAAACTCGGGCTGCATACATGTCGTACATTTAAAGCATGTCACCCATCCCAAAAATATTAATGGGGACTATGGTTTATTAAGGGTCCTGGGGATTATAGCTCTGTGAGGCGTGAACTACCATTCCCAGGTTTTGTGGGGTGGCTGTGTGCTTTAAATACATGGGGTGTGTACACACAACCACGGTCTGGCTCAAAATAAATACCATCCACCTCATTTTTGTTTCCTTCAGAGGCACCTAGACTCCATCCTCAGACTCTGGCCCTCTCCTCTAGTCTTGTTTACTTTCCTAGCCCTCCTAAGATTAGCAGAGGTAACATTAACAGATTAAGTGGATGTTTGTGTGTTCCACAAAAGCCCTGGATTGGCTACTATGAGATACAGGATTCTAGCTGATATGAACCTTTGGCCTGATCCAGCAATGATTTCCTTAAGTCCTTAAGGTATTCTGACTAGACCAAAACTTTAATAATGAATGGGGGAAATTTATAGTTTATCTTAAAAACCACTGTAAACTGTTAAAATCGTTAGTGGAGTTGGAATAACACTTGTAGTGTAGCGATGAACTTTGGACATAATGGAGATATTAAAAAGTTGGATTATTATAAAAGATGCAGAAGAAAAGGATTAACAATAAGACCCCACAAAGGGGAAGAGGGAAGTCCAGGAGATTCTTTGGAATCTCACTTTTATATATATTATGCTGTTATGTGAATGTAAATTCTAATCTGGAAAATCAAATTAGTTTATAAAAATAAAATAAATTAAATTAAATATTCTGATAAAATGGGCGGCCTTAAGTCCTTGCGTTGATAGGACATGTTAGCAACTTTGTCACTTCATTAGAAATGTGCTTGATTTGGAAATCATCACAAAACATGCGAAAAACCCCATACATCACAGTTCTTAGATAAGCTATAGTTTTGTTGATACACTTTAGCTCTGTAGGGAACCTGCGGCCTTCCATACATTGCTGGACTTTAACCCCCCATCACCACTGACCATTGCCCGTGCTGGATAGGGCTGATGGGATTTGAAGTCCCAACATCTGGAGGGCCACAGGTTACCCCACCCCACCCCTGGATCTACAGTACGTGGCCAAACCTGACAGATTCTGGCTCGCTTAACTCAGGCAGCTGGAGTGCCAGACCTCTTTGCTCAAGACTGAAACAGCAACCCTTGGGGAAGCTTGCAAAACTTACTATGTCCCACACAGCCCACCAGCCAGCTCCCCAAGCACTCCGCAGGCCACACTACACAGCTGGTGACATGCAAGACGCAAGCTGATCCCATCTGCCTTGGAACAGGAGCTCATTCCAGCCAAACACTAGCCACCTCTTGTCAAGAGTTGCATGCACAAAGGCCAATCCGTTTGCTATTGCAGGGGACCCAGGATTAATTTTTTTACTGCATGAGCCACACAACACACAGGAAGGAGCATTTGTACAGATGCAGACATGTGCACAAACCATTATGTCTTTGAGATGTTGGTCCTTCTGACAAGAGAGGCATTAGGTGCTGAAGCCTATCTTGTTAAGGATCGGTATACCTGAAGGAAAGGGATCTGTATACCTGAAGGAGCGTCTCCATCCCCATCGTTCAGCCTAGACACTGAGGTCCAGCTTCGAGGGTCTTCTGGCGGTTCCTTCACTGCGAGAAGTGAGGTGACAGGGAACCAGGCAGAGGGCCTTCTCGGTAGTGGCACCCGCCCTGTGGAATGCCTCCCATCAGATGTCAAGAAAATAAACAACTATCTGACTTTTAGGAGATATCTGAAGGCAGCCCTGTTTAGGGAAGCTTTTAATGTTTGATGTTTTATCATGCTTTTAATATTCTGCTGGGAACCACCCAGAGTGACTGGGGAAACCCAGCCAGCTGGGCAGGTATAAATATTAAATTATTATTATTATAATTCAGGCTATGTACACATAACTCTCTTATTTCCATTTAGCTTCTGTTATCATAGATGGCACCCTCATGGACAAAGGCAAACAATTAAGAGATGCTCCTGCAAAAAGCTATTCAGATGTACTTGTACTTTATATTGTTCAGTGTACGTTTCATTTATAAGAGAAGCGTCGCCTCACATGTTGTATGAAAACATAACCCCAAACGCTCCGGCAAAAGTATCCATCTCATCATCACGGTGGAAAGAGATGCCTTGGTAGAACTGTTGGCTTACAAGTGTGGAGGTGTTGCTATATTGCAGGTGTGTGGGACCTCTGGCCCTTCAGACGCAGCCGAACGACAAGCGCCGTCAGCCTCAGCAAGCGTGGGATGATGGGAGTTGTAGTCCAGCAACATCTGGAGGGCCACAGGTTCCCCACACCGGATGTAGCAGATGAGGCCATCAGAACAGCCTGTTTTCTTGCTTCGTCCTGCTGCTGTAGCCATCAGGGCTTCCACCATGCCCCAAAGCGGACAGGGAAAGGGAGCAAACAGGAGGATCTAGCAAGAAAAGAGGCGGGGAGACCTCTAATCTCCCGCTGCAGCAAAATTAAATGTAAAGCTTTAAAAAAACCACAACAACCCAGACCTCCAGGGAGAAGACAAGTGACAATGACATACTCAGGCGAGAAGTGGGATTTCACGTTACTCTTTAAAAGAAGAGTTGATACTTCCTATTTCAACCATGTTTAAAATAAATGGAGAAGTGAACCATTAACAACACGACTGACCAAGGGATTCACACACACAAAAATGATAAAACGGGTACAGAAAGGCAGATTGCACATAGCAAACCTTAGTTTGTTTATTTTTTAATGAAAATTTCATTCACCAGGGAAATGCTTAGATACTATGTCGATTAAGTTATTAGAACTCTCCACACACTTCCAACAGCAAGGCTTGCTTTAAAATCATTACACCACATCACCTTTTTTTTTTTTTAAAAGGGGGGTGAATTACATATACACATTGCTGTGCTCTAAATAAAATGCTGTAACAGGATGGGTGGAGGGGGTGAAATTTCACACGCACACGCCCTAATTCAGAGCCCCAGATCCTCCACGAAGCATTCTTGTGAGATCCTGTCTGAGCAACATCCCAATTCATTAAGGGGGAGATTTTTGGTGTGTTGAGCTGTGCCTATCATCAAAAAATGGGAAAATCCTTGCATTTAGAAACAGGGCAGAGGGTGCTCTGTCTATTGGTAAATATACTCTTGATGAAAGTGGGCAGGAACACAGGCACAGAATAGCAATGAAACATAATGGGAGCCTGGGCAACCTATTGCGCCCATATTCATCACTAAAAGCTTTGAAAGACCAGGTCTGCACTTTGTGGAGCATAAAACAGGTTTCTTCACCCTCGGCCCTCCAGGTGTTTTTGGCCTACAACTCCCATGATCCCTAGCTAGCAGGACCAGCGGTCAGGGATGATGGGAATTGTAGTCTCAAAACATCTGGAGGGCCGAGGTTGAGGAAGCCTGGCATAAAGGATTTGCCTTGCTGGTTCAGACAGAAAAGCTCATCTAATCCAACACTCCTCTGCCATCATGCCCTCCCAGAGGCCCCCATTAAGTTCATTATCATAGAATTGTAGAGTTGGAAGGGACACCAAGGGTCATCTAGTCCAACCCCCGAGCGATGCAGGAATCACAACTATAGCATCCAATAGCTATGGCCATCCTTCTGCTTGTTTGATGCTCCAAGGTCTACAGGACCTCAGTATATGGAAGTTAGTGGCTAACAGCCCTTGACAGAACTATCCTCCATTAATTTATCTAAACCCCTTAAAAAACAGAAAGCCATCTACACTTAATGGCCATGATCAGCCTGAAGGCGTGAATGAATCAGGACTCTTGCACAGTTACTGTAACTTGCAAATGAACTTTTGGGTGAACGCAAGATCAAAACCTTGATAGATGGATTACTGTGGCCCGATTCTGAAATGTGTCGTGTACTAACACAACTCTGCAGGGATTATTTTCGAGAAATACTTTCAATAGGGGAGTTGTGCAACGGCTGGTTATAACCATACAGCCAGGAAAACTAGTGGACAGTATTGTTAAAAAACTGCCAAGAATATAGGACAAGTCTTGCTGAAGCACAACCAGCATGGCTTCTGCAAGGACAAGCCCTGCCACACAGACTTACATGAATTCTTTGATGGGGTCAACAAGCATATGCATACGGGTCATCTAGTTGACATTTTGCACGTAAGGCTTTGAAAAAGCTTTTGACAAAGTACAGTGGTACCTCTAGTTACGAACTTAATTCGTTCTGGAGGTCCATTCTTAACCTGAAACTGTTCTTAACTGGAGGCATGCTTTCACTAATGGGGCCTCTTGCTGCTGCTGTGCCACCGGCACACGATTTCCGTTCTCATCCTGGGGCAAAGTTCTCAACTCGGGGTAACTCTTCACGTTAGCGGAGTTTGTAACCTGAAGTGGTTGTAACCTGAGGCGTTTGTAACTCAAGGTACCACTGTACCTCACCAAAGACTCCTGGCGCTAAGTGAGCTTAGCGGTCATGGGAAAGAGGACGACGACCCCTGGTGAGATCAGTAACAGTTTGGAAAACAGGAAGCGGAGAATTGGAATAAATGCGAGTTCTCCCAGTGAAGGATGTATGTTTCCGAGCACAATTAAAAGTGTTGGTGCTGACCTTTAAAGCCCTAAATGGGACTTGTATACCAGAAGGTATACAAGTTGTTTTCTGCTGCTCCAGAGAAGCGGACACGGAGCAATGGATCCAAACTACAAGAAAGAAGATTCCACCTAAACATTAGGAAGAACTTCCTGACAGTAAGAGCTGTTCAACAGTGGAATTTGCTGCCAAGGAGTGTGGTGGAGTCTCCTTCTTTGGAGGTCTTTAAGCAGAGGCTTGACAACCATATGTCAGGAGTGCTCTGATGGTGTTTCCTGCTTGGCAGGGGGTTGGACTCGATGACCCTTGTGGTCTCTTCCAACTCTATGATTCTATGGAGCTTCTCCACCCCCCATTGTTCAGCCCAGACACTGAGGTCCTCCTCTGAGGGTCTTCTGGCTGTTCCCCCCTTGCAAGAAGTGAAGTTACAGGGAACCAGGCAGAGGGCCTTCTAGGTAGTGGTGCCCACCCTGTGGAACACCCTCCCATCAGATGTCAAGGAGATAAATGACTACCTGACTTTTAGAAGACATCTGAAGGCAGCCCTGTACAGGGAAGGTTTTTTAAAATTGTGTTTTCAATATTTTGTTGGAAGCCACCCAGAGTGGCTGGGGCAACGCAGTCAGATGAGTGGCCTATAAATAATTTAAAAAGAATTTTAAAAAATATCACGTAGAAAGTCTCTCAAGGATTGGTATTGGGACCTGTGCTTTTTAACTTGTTGATAATTTAGTTAGGCATGTGGTAGTCAAGCCGGCTGATAGTATCAGATTCATGGTGAAGAGCTCCGAAAAGATCTCTCCAAGCTGACGACAAAATGACAAATGCAATTTGAGGTGATATACATTGGAGCAACAAGTCTAAATTAAACATAAATCCTCATGGGGTCTGAACTGCCAGTGACTGACCAAGAGTGAGACTTTGGGGTCGTAGCGGAAAGTTCAGTGATGTCAATCCAGTGTGTGACAGCTGTGAAAAACATGAATTCCATGCTAGGGATCATTGCAAAAAAGAAAAGAAAAGAAAATTACCAGTATGATGATATGACTACAGTGGTACCTCTAGCTGCGGACTTAATCCATTTTGGGGTGCCATGCATGCAGCGAACCCAGAAGTAAACATTTCTGGGTTTGCCGTGTTCGTAAGCTGAAAGTCCGTAAGAGCGGAATGAGGTAGGACTGTATTCAACTGCACTTAGAATACTGTGTACAGTTCTGGGCCCCTCGCCTCAAACAGGATTTTGTAGCGTTGGAAAAGGCTCAGAAAACGGAAACCCAAAGGATCAAGAGGATGGAGGAAAACTTAACAAAACCTAAGCCTGTTTCAGAGACGAGTAAGAGCCGCCACGAGAGAAGTTTGTAAGATGATGCACGGTGCAGAGAAAGTGGATGGAGTTTCTCCTTCTCTCGTGATGCCAGAACTTACGGACATTAAATGAAGCTGATATTGGCAGATTCGGGACATATGAAAGACACAGCACAGAGTTAACTGATGGACAAATTCATTGCTAAGGCTGCTGGTCACTGGCTCCTACCTTTTGCTCCCTGCTCTGTCAGAGGCAGTATGCCGGGAATCCCAGGTGGTGAAGAGTTATTATGCTCAGGCCCTGATTCTCATAGGCTTCTCATGGATGTCTGGGTTGGCCAATCAGAGAACAGGATGCTGGACTAGAGAAGCCATTGGTCTGATTCAGCAGGGCTCTTCTTACAAATGGACATACACACACACACATCCCGCAAAAAACCCCCTACAAATAATAGTGGGAATTTTCTAAACGCCTCTATATTAACCAAGAGTTTGCCTTCTGGGATACAAAAACTCATACAGCAGAAACAAATAATGGATTCAGACAGAATGCAGCACTTACGGGTGATTGAGAAATGCTGACTTGTTTTTGTTTTTCCCTGTATTTTGGGGACACATCGACAACTGTCCCTTCTCCATCTCATTCAGGATGGCAAAAAAAAGCACCAATTGTACAAAGTGTTTAATTAACCTGTAGAATCAACTGCTACAATAGGTCAAAGGTTAGGTTTCCTATCAGACACTCGATTAAATAACAAACATTTTCATAAAGGTTCACCTACAGAAAGGATAAAAGCTAACCACAAAAATTACTTGGATATAGCAAACAGTCTTCTATGGACAGCTAATTCCAAACTTTCCCCCTTGTGTTACTTTTACAGTTTCGTATCAGGCTACCTCCGTTAGATCTAGATTTGACAGCCCCACTTTCTCTTTAAAGCGCAGGGCGGGTCGCGACATTTGCCTTTCTTCTCGATAGTTAGCCATCGCAACTACCCAGTTGAAGCAGATTCCCTAAATTCTCAACTTTTGTGTGTTTCGTTTTTCTTTCCTTTTAAAACAGAGGAGGAGCAGAGACACAGAGGTGGCGACTCTGCCCACTTGGTCCATGGATGAGCTGAGATTCAAATAACTTCTTCTCCCACCTGGGTAGGGGGAGCAGGGGACCACTGGCTGGATCAGAACAGGCAGGAACACTGTTCGGGACATGACAAAATGGGAACATACAGGGAAACCAATGGGGTGACCACTGCAGCCGTCCTGGACCCCTCCATTTCTGTCCGTCGGGCTGCAATACACTAAAACCAAACAGGACCTGGAATCCGTCAACAAACCTGATTTGAGATTTATCAGGGCTTGAATAAGGATTACAGGCGGCTACCTCTCTAAGGAAGCAAGACGGCCTTCCCTTTCATTCTGTGTTGCGTTCATACCTTTCAGTGGTCCACTAATCCGAGCCCGTTGCGCTCCTTCCAGTCCTCTCCTTGTTTAATTTGGTTTTTCAACTTGTGTGTGCATGCACATGTGTACCTATATAATATATATAAATATAATATATACATACACACGCAAAAAAACACACAGAGATAAACACACCACCTCCACCTTTCCCAGCCCACTGTGTGAGCCTCCGATGGTGTCTGCTGCCTTAGTAGCAGGCCACAACAAACCGCTTAGTCTCTTAAAGTGCCACAGCACAAATTTGTCTTCCTATAGGGAAAATGTTGCTCTTCTGCCGCCAGATGTCCATTTGTCGCAGCCACACTGTGGAGAAGGGGCAGCAAAGGGCAGGGAAAAACCCCCAAGGCCTGGAAAATGTGCCTTGTTACAGAGGCCTCAAGAGAACTTCAAACCTATTCAAGCTTACCAAAGAGTCAACTGTAAAATGGGTCCTCTGTAGAAAGCTATGTGATTCCTACCAACTTTTGGGCCCTCCTGACTTAGCGGACAAAAATACAGTGTGATCCAGTGGCTGGGAGCTACCACCCGAGAAAGTGAAGCCCTGGAGCAAAAGGCTACTGAGGTTAATTTGCGACCAGCATTACCTTCCTAAGGGCAGATTCTCCAT
This sequence comes from Podarcis liolepis, assembly GCF_965112155.1. NCBI lineage: Eukaryota > Metazoa > Chordata > Lepidosauria > Squamata > Lacertidae > Podarcis > Podarcis liolepis. The sequence continues at coordinate 106,318,078 of NC_139555.1, read as the reverse complement.
CACTCAAAGAGTCTTTGCATAGAGACTAGGAGTCTTCTCTTCAAAAGGACCTGCGGCCTGGTTTGTGTAGGTAGTTAAAAGAGCCGCAAAAACAAAAGCTTTCGGCCCAGTGAGCCAAAGCAACAAAACCATCTGAAGGTTCGCTCGCAGTTACTGGATATCAATAAATAGTCCTATAGTGCCTTTAATAAAACTAAAATGCAGACTTCGCCAACGTACTGCCCTCCAGATGTTTTCGGACAGCTTCCACGTGAGTCGCTCAAAACATCTTGAACGCATATTAGCAAGGGCTGCAGGAGTGTCACATACAATATTCCTAAGAACTCACAACATTCCTGTTTGTTGATACTGAACGTTGACGACCCAATGCATTTTCTGACAGCCCGACAGAACAGCCGCTAGTGCTGACAGCCACATAAATCTGCCTGCTCTTCAACGGCTTATATCCCCAAAGCGGGGATGTTTTCAGAAAAGCACAAAATTTATCTGGGATTATCAACGTTCGCACCAGAGCCAACCAAATTTTGAGCGTTCATTGTAGCCTATAACCACATACGGATCTTACCGAAGATCCTATAGACTAAGGCATTGATATCCAGTACCTGCCACGAGCGGCAAACCTTGCGATGGCATTTGAAGCTAGACTGACGCAATCTTTTAAGACGGCTCCTGCGCTCTTTCTTCGAACGACAACAAAAACCCACTAGTTCAGCTTCCCGAGGCACAGAGTTCCCTATCTACCCGCTCCAGCTGCGAGAGCGACCCTGTTAAAAGAGCGGGATGGGGTAGGCAAACAAGGGGTTCTCTCTGTTGTGGATCTTCTCGTGTCTCTTGTGGTGGGAGCTGTGGCTGAAGCACTTGCCGCAGAAGCGGCAGGCATAGGGCTTCTCGCCGGTGTGGATGCGGTGGTGCTGCACCAGGGTGGACTTGTCGGTGAAGCAATTCCCGCACTCGGAGCACACGTAGGGCTTCTCGCCCGTGTGGATCCGCTGGTGCCGGAAGAGGTTGGAGCTGACGTTGAAGCTCTTCTCGCAGATGTTGCACTTGTAGGGCTTCTCCCCGGTGTGGATGCGCATGTGCTTGATGAGGTCAGCATTGTGGTTGAAGCTGCGCAGGCACTCGGTGCAGGTGTTCAGCACCTCCGGCTTCTGCTTCGCCTTGGGCTTCTCGCCGGCCGAGTCCGCGCCGTCCGCCTGCAGGGCGCAAGGCTCCTCCTGCTGCTGCTGCTGCTCCTCGCCCGAGTCCCGCAAGTGCTTTTTCTTGTGGGAGCTGCGGCTGTAGCTCTTGCCGCAGTCGATGCACTCGTAAGGCTTCTCGCCCGTGTGGATCCTCTGGTGCTGCGTCAGGTTGGACTTGTCGTTGAACCGCTTGCCGCAGTCGAGGCAGATGTAGGGCTTTTCCCCCGTGTGGATCCGCTGGTGCCGGTTGAGGCTGGAGCGGACGGCGAAGCTCTTCCCACATTCAGAGCACTTGTGGGGTTTGTCGTCGGGCTGGACCGGCCAGGGGTCGATCAGGCTCGAGTTCTGGATGAAGACTTTCCCGCACTCGATGCAAATGTCGGGGATCTCCTCCGTCTGGGTGCCCCGGTGCACCAGGAAGACCTTGCGCTTCTTGATGGTATGGACCGGCTTCACTGGCCACGTCATCGAAGGGATTTTCTTCTCCCGCACCTCCGTTCCACACGCTTGGCTGCGCCCGGGGCTTAAACTCAGCATCTTAAGGAGTTTACGCTTTGTCACCAGCTGCGACCGAGCCTCCTCGGGGCTGAAGTTCTCCTCCATGTGGCTCATAGCGTCGCTTCCTCTCACCTAGCAGAAAACCAAATGTGTTGCTCTTTTTAGGACAGGAGGCAATGCTCACAGCAGCAAAGCATCAACCCTGTTAATCCCACCCCCAGGAATCCAAATGTAAACCCAGAGCAGGTGGTTCCAATATACGTTATATGTATCGTTTGCATTAAGGCTTGTTTCCTCCATCAGTTCTTAAAATATGCCATAATCAAAAAGTAATGCAGGAACTGACTCTCAACTGCAGGTGGGCAAAAACCTACTTTGGACAATTGCTGGTGACTTCACGGGGAGAGGCAGATCAGGAATTGAGCAAAGCAGGTAAACTATAGGACCCCAAAATGGGTTCTGAAGATCATCGTATGCCAACTCCTTGTGTACAGCTGCAGGAAAATTACACAGAAGTATAGAAAAGCTGCAGGTTGTGGCACTGGCTTTGCTGTTCACTTCCTTTGGAATTCTGAATTCCTTTTGAAAGCAAATTTCCAGTGCTTAGGGCCAGGAAGGAGAGGCACGCTAAATTGGAACCCTCCGCCTCCAACGCCCAAGTCATTTGTGCCATTGAAAAGGCTCAGAAAACCCCTGGAAATGGCACATGAATCGGAGTGCTGTGCAAACCAAAACCATTGCATGCCAGCATCACTCGGCACTTCTGACCCAACTGCCTAGCCTAGTGGGATTACTCCATACAGTGGAGTTGACTGAAATGGCACAAAGGACTCAGGGCGCATTTTGGTGTTGCACGCTCTGCCTTGCTGATCTCTGAAGAGAGAGGGGGAAGACAGCCAGCAGAAGCAGCAGACCCTGGAGGCAGCTTGGGGAAAGAGGCAGGACACAGCTCCCAGGCTGCCAGCTTCTGAATTCGGCTTTAAGCTAAACGCCACACTTCCAGAGCCAGCCTTATTCGTGACATTTTGATTTTGGAATCTTGGGTGGCCCTTAATAGGAGAAAAGGCTTAGCCTGCCCTTAGCTCCACAGAGCGGTCTTCCACTACCAACCATCATTTGCATTATTCCTCAACCTTCCCCCAAAGCAGTTAATGTCTCAGGAGATGCTGGCAGCCTTCTCCAAGTCCTCTAATCCCAAACACAGGAGAGAGAGAGAGAGGATGCGTTACTCGGGGCCCCTCCATATGCTGCCATCTGTTCTCGGGGAAGAGACTCCTCAGCACAAAATAAACGCAAACAGCATCATTGTTTGTGAAAGTTAAAGCCATTTATAAACACACACACGCTGCCCCTCGCACGTGCATGTCATCTTCCAAACTCAAGCCGCAGGCAGGCTTGCCACCCGCAACAATTCCACCGTTTGCCTATATTTTGCGCGCGGCGGAGCAGGAACCGGGGTATCCCTGGGAACACGACGAGCAATGCGTGGCGGAAGCGCACTCGGCACATGCTCAGGCCTACTCTTGCCCCTCGACTCCCCGCGACCACCGCCACCCAAGAGATCAGCCGCCCCCATCCCATGCGAATTCGAGCTGCAGCTCACCGTCCGTGCGCCGGTAGCCAGGCCGGAGGCGGCTGCAGGAGAGCGGGCAGTGGGGGGCTGGTTTCCAGCCCAGCGGTCCGGATCAACCCCTCTGTGCGGCCCGCAGCTGCTGCCGCCCGAGGAGGCGCGAGGCGAGAAGCAGACCCGAGCGATCCGGGGGGAGCCCCTATACACACCCCGTCGCCCTGCTTTAATTTCTGGGGTGGGGTGGCGGGTTTTGCTCATCCCTACCTTGCGATCAAGGAAGCCAGAGCTCATGCTGGCGGCGGCGGTGGGGGATCGGCAAAGGTGGCGGCGACAGCGGCGGGACCCCCCACCCCCAACCCCCCTGTCCCACGTCGGCCAGAAACGGAGAGGGCGCCTTTTGTGCGGCCAATTCAATGGGCTCCCGGGCTCGGGGCGCGATGGCTGAGAGGTCTGCTCCAGATCCTGCCCGCGCCGGGTGCGCCTCGCCTCTCCCCGCTTCGCCTAAGGCGCCTGCAGGAGCATCGCGGACGGGGGTCCCACCCGCGCCCCCCCCCCCAGGAGCGGCTGCAGCCGAGCGCGGGCTCCGCGTCCACAATGGAAGAGGCGGAGAGGAGGAGGCGCGGGAGCGAGCAGGAGCAGGAGGAGGCCGCTTCCAGCAGCAGCAGCAGCACCGCCAGCAGCTACCTCTGACCCAGGAAACTCAAAGCTGGAAGGCTGACCCGACCAGACAAAGAAAGGAGCCTGGCGCCGGCGATGCCAGAGCCCCCTAGTGGGCGCAGCCTTGGCAGCGATGGTCCGTGGCGCCTTGGTTTGCTTTTCCGCCGAGGGGACGCGGCGGCGGCGGCGGCTGTTGCGCCACGCTCATCTCCCTGCCTCTGCGCTCCCTGCAGACATTGTCCCGCAGTAGCTGCTGGGGCGTGAGTGCCCGGCTGCTTTTTGGAAAGGTGAATGCAAGCCTCTCTTTGCGCTCAGCTGCCATCGCGTGGCTTGAGGAAGAGGGCCAAAGGCTGGCTGGGATGTGAGCATCCTGAAATGCCGGCGTCTGGATCAGGCCAGTGGCCCACCTATAGTCCGGCACCCTGGCCTCACAAACCAGAAGCCAAGGAGCTGAACTTGAGCTCAAGAGCCCGGGGGTCCCTCAGGGTGCAAAAGGCAGCAGGACTCCTGCGCCTCCCACACAACTATTAAGGGTGCCTTCTTTTTCACCTAGTCTCCTTAGCACCAAAGATCTCCTTGCCTTCCTCCTCTCCTCCTTCCCACCTTCCGTTCAAGACGCCAGAGGCCTCCAGCTCTGGCTACTTTCATCACTCCTGATGCTATCTGCTCACACATGATAGAAGCTTATAAGATGGCACGTGTGGCGTGGGGAAAGTGGAGAGAGAAATGTTTCTCTCCCTCTCTCATCACACTGGAACTCTTGAACGTCCAGTGGCAGGATAGCTCAGCTAGTTAGTGCCTGGTGCTGATAATTCCCAGGTTGCAGGTTCGATCCCGGTAAGGGACAGCTGGGGGCTGGACTAAGATGATCCTCGGGGTCCCTTCCAAGTCCACAAGTCTGTGATGTCTATGGCTGGAAGATAAAATAAAGTCCTTCTTCACACAGCGCATAAACTGCGGAACTCATTGCCACAGGAGGTGGCAAGGGCAGCCAATCTGGATGGCTCCAAAAGAGGATTAGAAAAATTAACAGGAAGAGTGGGCTATCAATGGTCCATACTCTGCCTCGAAAGGTCAGAGGCAGCAATGGTTCTGAATACCAGTTGTTGGAAAACCACAAGAAGGGAAAGTGCTCTTGTGCATCAATGAGAACCTGCTTGATGGTTTGCCACTGTGAAAACTGGATGGTCCACTGGGTTCTTATACATTTTTGGCATCAGCCACTCAAATGACAAATTAGCGAGAGGTTGATTGATTCTCTCCAGAGGTCAACTTCTCTTAACCCAGGTGGTTAAGAAAGCCCAACAGAGACGCCATCTCCTCAGAGTACAGTGGTGCCCCGCAAGACGAACGCCTCGGAAGACGAAAAACTCGCTAGACGAAGGAGTTTTTCGATTTCTTAGCCGCTTCGCAAGACGCATTTCCCTATGGGCTTGCTTCGCAAAACGAAGCTTGCCCCGCAAGCTCCGGGGATAGTGGGGAAGCGCAGCGCGTCTTCCCCGCTGTCCCCGGACCCCTTTTGAACCAAGGGGTGGCAACGGGGAGAAGCGATTCTCCCCGCTGCCCCTTCCCTTGCTTTAAAACAGGTCCGCCCCTTGGTTCAAAAGGGGTCCGGGGAGAGAGGGGAAGGCGCGTGCACCTTCCCCTCTTTCCCCGGAGATTGCGGGGCAGGCAACGGGGAGAAGCAATCTTCTCCCCGCCGCCCCTTGCTTTAAACAGGTCCGGGGACAGAGGGGAAGGCGCGCTGCGCTTCCCCTGTGTCCCCGGACGGTCTCCATAGGAACGCATTGATTGATTTTCAATGCATTCCTATGGGAAACCGTGCTTCGCAAGACGAAAAACTCGCAAGAAGAAAAAACTTGCGGAACGAATTAATTTCGTCTTGCGAGGCACCACTGTATTGCGAAAGAACAATGTCAATCAACATTTGATTATCTCCTTCTATCGGTCCACAATAGAAAGTGTCCTTTCATACTGCATCACGGTGTGGTACACTTGTTTGACATCAACTGATAGGAAGTGCCTACACAGGGTGGTGAATACAGCACAAGATATTATGGGCTGTCTGGTGAATCCGCTGGACGACACTGTGGAAGAACGTTGCCTCAGGAGAGTGAGGAAAATTCTCAGGGATGATTCACACCCTGGCCAGCACTTTCTTGATCTCCTGCCCTCGGGCAGAAGATATAGAAGCATGATTAGTCACACCAACAGGGTAAAAAACAGCTTCTATCCGTGGGCTGTTAGGCTGCTGAATGAAAAGATAACAACAGGGCAACTGTTTTGGGTTTGGTGGGTGTGCGTCAGTAAACGAGGGGAATTAAGACTAAGAGAGCAGAGTGGAGGGGTGCTCGTGTAATCTCACTGTATACAAGTTGTACAAGTGACAATAAAGTATTTCAATTTCAATTCAAACTTTATGTTACTTGCAGAAACATGTACCAGCAGATGTATGGAGGGCGGATTCTTGTGACAGGGCCTTTTCAGTAGTGGCACACTCAAAAATCTAAACAGCATCTCAATAAAGGTGTGGTCAGTCGCTTTGTCAGTGAACAGTGTGCATTTAAGTCTTTTAAAGGACTTTGCCATTTATTTATTTTCCTTGTGTTGTTTATCCTTTTGTATAGCTGCCAGCTGCCTTGAATACAACAGATCTGGGATGGGGAACCTGGTGGTCCTCAAATATGGCCCAGTGGTCAGGGATGATGGGAGCTAGAATCCTACAACTTTCAGGGGCCAAAGATTCTCCTACCCTGGTGAAGAAAGTGGGAAACAAATGAATGCCACATTGGGAGATTTTGAATGGAAGAGCAATATTGGAACAGGCCAATTGTCCACTAAAAAATCGCCTTCCCTCAGGGCCCCGGTCCCTTTTATTCCTCAAGAGGATTCCAAAAACAAAGGACTGTTTACTGAATCTGTTTACTGCAAGTTTACTGTCCCAATGGGCTGCAGCTTCCACTGTAGGTTTTGAGTTCTTCACTGGCCGATAATTTCACAAGACATGTAGTTGCAGGTACCTTTTACGTAAGGCTTGTTTTGAAAATCAAACTCATAATCATGCCTCTCTCATTCGCTTGTGGGGAGAAAAACAGCTGGATGTGGCTTTGAGTGTAAAACCCTTAACAGCAAATTACAATTTCTAGGTTTATCCAGAAGCTTTCTGCTTTCCCTGGGCCAAGCAAAATCCACGTGTTTGTTAGAATAAGGACACTGATATGCAGTATCCTCTGCCCAGAAGGTTTGTCCCCCACTCTGTCCCCAGTAAGCCATGTTAGATACTTGGAGAATTTAACTATCCCCATAGTTTTCACCTCACAGAACTACAATTCCCAGCCTTCTTAACACACTATCATTCCCAGGAACCTTTGGAGGCAAGAATGTGCTTTAAATGTATGGGGAGGAATTCAATACAAATAATAATAATAATAATAATAATAATAATAATAATAATAATAATAATAATTTATTATTTATACCCCACCCATCTGGCTGGGTTTCCCCAGCCACTCTGGGCGGCTTCCAAAAAAAGATTAAAAATACATTAAAACATCAGTCATTAAAAACTTCCCTAAACATTCTGATTATCTTTTCGCCTGCACATTTCTGTTTGTCTGACAGGAGCACTCCTCATCTCCTCGTGCATACAGGTCTAATGGTTATCCTGACCCACCAGAGCATATCTGGGGGAGGTGCAGAGATGCATGGGGGAAGCCCCATTGTCTAATTGTGTGCCCTTGCATTGGCTTCAACTGGCACACCAAGCTAGCTGAATCCAGGCCATGGTGTGTATGCCAGCCTAGGCCTCATGACTTGGTCAACATCATTATTCAGTCACTTCCTTCAGCAACTGCAACTGGGATTTCCTGGCACCCTGCCTCCTATCAGGAAGTACCGTAGCAACGCACACACTTTGCCAGGTTCCTTTCTATTGTCCCCTCAAGTGGCTCCAGTCTTGTCCTCTGGCAACACAACAAGGCACAAGTCTTCTGCATATACAACCCCCTTCAGATATTTAAAGAAAACTATCAGGTATCCCCTCAATCTTCTCCAAGCTGCATATTCGCAGCTCTTTCAACCCTTCATCATAAGACTTGGTCTCCAGACCTCTCTCCTAATTCTGGTCAACCTCTTCTGGACCACACTCTAGCTTGTCAATATCCAGAGTGAAAGATGAATGGAGTTCAACAAGTCGCAAAAAGTATGACAAGGACATTCTCCAAGGACCAAAAGATTGTTTATTTTTTTTAAATACCTATTCGATTTATGATGAAACCTAAAGCTCCACACCTTGGTTTCTTAGAAATCTGAGCTAGGTTGGAAAATAAACCAGCTCCATGTATTTTACAGTTCTTGGTGGTTTTTTTTAAGTTTCCACCTTCTAATAAATAAGCATACTCATGGAGAAAACAGCTCAGAGGAAAATTTGCCCGACGCATAGTGTTGGTTACCAAAAGTAAGGGCCCATTTGCACTATACATTTAAACCAGCGTCATACCATTTGCAGCAGTCATGGTTTCCCCTAAAGTTCCTGGGAGTGCTAGTTTGTCCAGGGTGCTGAGACCCCCCGTCCCCCTCACAGCGCTACAATTCCCAAAGGTTTGTGGGCCAATCCCCCTTCCTAGAGAGCCTTGGGAACTGCAGTTGTGAGGGGAATGGGGGGGGTCTCCTTTTTAAAAAACAGTTTCATACTTCCTTCATAATTTTAGAGAAATTATGTCATCGTGTCAAACGGCTGATTCATAGCAGTCTCTGGATCTAAAATGTACAGCTAAATTTAAAAACACCAAAGGGCGGCAGGGGGGTGTTGGTCTTGTCGTTGATTTTCTGACAGCTGGTCTAAAACCCAAAATGCATCAGGCCTTTTTTTTTTTTTTTTTTTTTTTTTGATGCTGCATGGAGAATGCCAACTGCTTGGTTGCCACATATGGGCACAAGGCATGAACCAAAAAAAGGTCAAAGGTAATTTATTGGAAATTTTATGCCACAGAAGGGTCTCTTCTTATAGAAATTCCTATATGAATGCCTGAGTATAACATATAAGCACCGGAAATTCGTGAAGCGTTCCATATTTTTGGGACGCAGGTGGCGCTGTGGGTTAAATCACAGAGCCTAGGGCTTGCCGATCAGAAGGTCGGCGGTTCGAATCCCCGCGACGGGGTGAGCTCCCGTTGCTCGGTCCCTGCTCCTGCCAACCTAGCAGTTCGAAAGCACGTCAAAGTACAAGTAGATAAATAGGTATCACTCCAGTGGGAAGGTAAACGGCGTTTCCATGCGCTGCTCTGGTTCGCCAGAAGCGGCTTAGTCATGCTGGCCATATGACCCGGAAGCTGTACGCCGGCTCCTTCAGCCAATAAAGAGAGATGAGCACCGCAACCCCAGAGTCAGTCATGACTTGACCTAATGGTCAGGGGTCTCTTTACCTTCTTTAATTATGGAGGAATGAGAAATGGCTAAAGAAAACCATTGATCAGGCCCGGTGGAACAAACCCAAATAAATACATGCCTGCCATAGAGTTTACCACGAGTGGCAACTCCATTGAGGAGGCGAAACAACAGAACTGTAGTTTCCCACACAAAAATGGTCAAGCCTCCCTCCACAGCGCCACCTTGTGGTCCCTGTGAGTATACCACTAACACCGCCCACTGTTAGTTCACAGCCCTCGTACTTGATGGCAGCGTTTGCACCCAAGTGTCTATACTTCAGTACATTAAAACACAAGGTGGAATACAAGTCTTAAGAAACAAAGATTTGTAGACAGGGCAGTAGAATAGTTTTTTTAAAAAACACACACAATTGTTCAAGTTTAAAGCCTACAGACAACATTACTTACTGGCCACTTGTTCTTTGGGGATGCTGAATTGCAAAGCTCGGCTGCTGATGGAGCATAGGGGTTCTGCTTGCAAGAACCCTCCTTGCTGCAATACTTCCAGCAGGGATAAGGAAGATGTGTGGCTCCCCCAGATGTTGCTGGCCTCACCTCCCATCACCCCTGACACTTGGCCATGTTGGCTGGGGCTGATGGGAGTCTGAGCCCAACAATATTGGGTGTCCCATCCATGACCCCTGCAGCTTCAGTCAGCCTAAAACAGGGGAAGTAATCCACCGTGCATTCTTCCTATTTTCACTTTTCATCAAGGGTCACTGTTTCCAGGCTCAGTTCAAAGTGCTGGTTTTGACCTCTAAAGCTCATGTCCCCTATATCTAAAGGACCCCCTTTCCTATATGAAGCTACCCAGACCCTGAAATCATAATCTGAGGTTATTCTGCACATCATTTCCAAGGGCGGTCCAGAGGGTGGCGATGAGGGAACGGGCCCTCTCAGTGCCAACCTTGCCATCGTTTCAGCAGCAGGTAAGAGGATTTTTGTTTTCCCAGACATTTGGGCCAAGCCGATGATATCATGATGCCCTATTTGTTAAATCTGCTCCTAATTACATTTATCGTGTGATTTTATCGCGGCACTTTTTAGTAGGTTGTAAATCACTTTACAGTGATAAAGGGACGCGGGTGGCGCAGTGGGTTAAACCACAGAGCCTAGGACTTGCCGATCGGAAGGTCGGCAGTTCGAATCCCCGCGACGGGGTGAGCTCCCGTTGCTCAGTCCCAGCTCCGGCCAACCTAGCAGTTCAAAAGCACAAAGTGCAAGTAGATAAATAGGTACCGCTCTGGCTAGAAGGTAAACGGTGTTTCCATGTGCTGCTCTGGTTCGCCAGAAGCAGCTTAGTCATGCTGGCCACATGACCAGAAGCTGTCTGCGGACAAACCCCGGCTCCCTTGGCCAATGAAGCGAGATGAGCGCCGCAACCCCAGTCGGTCACAACTGGACCTAATGGTCAGGGGTCCCTTTACCTTTACCTTAAATCACTTTGGGACTTTTTGTAAGAGGGCCACAATACGTAAAATTTAATAAACCTAACGCTAAACCAAGTGGCAATGTAAAAACTGAGACCACCGCTAACTACTGATTGTCTGCAAAGAATCTCAGAGGCCCAACACCAGAAACTTAATCAGCAGCACAAGGGAAGCTAAATCTATTAACGAGCATCCTCTGCTTGTTGTTTTTATGCACATTGTGTTAATTGCATGCAAATTAAATATGCAGAGAGACAAAGTTCCTCCAGCCCTATTATACCCTGCTGGCATGTTCACTGGAGCTGGAAAAACTGTCCAACTACGCTTTTGAAGAAATGGGGTGGCGAAATAACTGAGGTATGGTGCATATTTGTGGAAAGGACACTAATGGGAACCAGGAGACAAGATACTACTAACCCGTACACTGTAGCGCTCTATTCTGTGGAGAGCAAAAGGGTCAGCTTCACCACACCCGATAGCCTTTGAATGACAAACATTTATAAAATATGACTTACAGAAAGGTAATGCAGAGCACACTATGTCCTGATATAACTAATGATATTCTCCAAAGAACAGGTAGATCAAAACCTTGCCTTTTCAGGGAAGCTTTCCAGATTACGGTTTCAGTCCTCCTCATCGGGTGAGTAAGTCTTGGATTGGTTGGGATCAAAGGGCCCCCTCCCTACTTTGAAAACTATACAAAGTGGCAAGAAAAAACGGGCGCAGCCGTTTCAAAGTCTGAAAAGCAGAATCACAATCTCTGTGTCACTCTAAGAAGAGTTGCTCTTTTTTATTGTATACAGGAAGCAGCTTTTGAGCTTAGCCAAAAGCACCAAAGGCTTCAGGAGATGCTCACTGTAAGAGCTCTGTTTTTTATGTGAGGCTGTTTCACCGCCAGAACCGGTTCTGGAGGAAAACGTCGGGAGAATCAGTGCTGAGACCAAGAGTTGATCTATGTCCGGCAAACTCACGCCAAACAGACTGGACAACTTCAGACTGCAGGTGGTGGGGGTTTGTCACATTTTTGCATACCCTCCCGCATTCCTTTGAAACCCTTCCATTTGCAGAAAACCAGCATATCAGAGGAAAAGGTTTTCGCTGATACTCTTTGGCTACGAGCCAAAATGCCCAGGCTCCACTCTCAGAGAGGCATTGTGCCTCTGAATAATAGCTGCTGGGGAACCCAGGTTTGGAGAGTGGCTGTTAATCTCAAGTCCTGTTTGCTCACAGGCATCTGGTGACCACAGAACTGGACTAGATGGGCTATTGGCAACCTTGCCTTGTGTTCCTAATGTGCTCTTTTTTTAATAACAAAAAAATGAGCAAGGTGTTTGATCAATGGGGAGGTCTTTAAAATACAAAACCCCACTCCCACTTGCAGTCTGGAGCAGCGCCATCGAGAAAAATCATTGCCGTACACTTTTGCCGTTTAGCCCAGAAATGTCCCCTTTGGGATGGAAGGCTCGACGTACAGTGGTACCTCAGGTTAAGAACTTAATTTGTTCTGGAGGTCCGTTCTTAATCTGAAACTTTTCTTAACCTGAAGCACCACTTTAGCCTCCTGCTGCTGCCGTGCCACCGCCACACGATTTCTGTTCGCATCCTGAAGCAAAGTTCTTAACCCGAGGTACTATTTCTGGGTTAGCGGAGTCTGTAACCTGAAGCATATGTAACCCAAGGTACCACTGTATCTAGATCTCAAGAAGCGGAATTGATCCAAAAATCACCAGCTGATGTGCTGGTAAGCTGGCAATTGGTGAGATATCTGGCAGGCTTCGCTCCCCTTCCGTCCCATTCCCACCCCACCAGGCTTTTTCGCCCGCTAGCTTCCAAAGGGGCTTGTGTGCTTATGAAAAAGACTCCCCAGCAGAGAACCCCCCTTTTTCCCAGTATGACAGAGCTTTCCAAACTTTCCACATCGGTGACACGCTTTCCAGACAGGCATCATTTCGCAACACGGCAATTCAGTTCCACTAGCAAACCGGAAGTTAAACGGACCTGATTTCCGTTCCCGGGAGGAGCGTTCGCGGCGACACACCTGCGCACTGCGGCCGACACACTTAATGTGCGGTTCAGAAAGCTCTGCCCTGCGGCAACCTGCTAGCTCAGCGGGGCCGAGTAGGCCAGTATGGGGTAGTCCGCCTTGTGGATCTTCTCGTGTCTCTTGTGGTGGGAGCTGTGGCTGAAGCTCTTGCCGCAGAAGCGACAGGCGTACGGTTTCTCCCCGGTGTGGATCCTTTGGTGCTGTACCAGGGTGGACTTGTCGGTGAACCTCTTCCCGCAGCTGGAGCACACGTAGGGCTTCTCGCCCGTGTGAATCCGCTGGTGGCGGAAGAGGTTGGAGCTGACGCTGAAGCTCTTCTCGCAGACGCTGCACTGGTAGGGCTTTTCGCCGGTGTGGATGCGCATGTGTTTGATGAGGTCGGCGTTCTGGCTGAAGCTCTGCCAGCACTCGGTGCAGGTGTTCAGCACCTCCACCTTCCTCCTGGGCTTCGGCTTGGCACTGGCTGCGCAGGCCCCGTCCGCCTGGGCGGCGGTGCCCCCCTTGCCCAGCTTCTTCCCCGGCGGGTGGCGCAGGTGGTGCTTCTTGTGGGAGCTGCGGCTGAAGCTCTTGCCGCAGTCGATGCATTTGTAGGGCTTCTCGCCCGTGTGGATCCGCTGGTGCTGCGTCAGGTTGGACTTGTCATTGAACCGCTTGCCGCACTCGCCGCACTTGTAGGGCTTCTCCCCCGTGTGGATCCGCTGGTGCCGGTTGAGGCTGGAGCTCACCCCGAAGCTTTTCCCGCAGTCGGGGCATTTGTACGGCTTCTCGTCGGAGTGCGTGCGCCGGTGGTTAACCAGGCTTGAGTTTTGGCTGAAGGTCTTCCCGCACTCGATGCAGATGTTCGGCTTCTCCTCCGCCGGAGCGCCCTGCTGGCACACCACAAAGTCCTTGCGTTTGCGGATGCCTTGGACGGCTTTCGCGGCAGGCCGGGCGCGAGGCATCGCCTCTTCCCCTCCTCTAGTCTTGCTGTTGCTCTCGCGGGGCTGGCTGCACTCCGGATTGGGCGTCAGCATCTTGCGGGCCTTTCAGAGGAACGGGCTTTGCAAACCGTCTTCCATGGCACTGTATCCTCCTCTGCGTGGCTCCCAGTACCTGCAGAAGCATCATAATAAAAGATCAGTCAGAGTCACTTACGTTGAATGCTCATGTTATGCGTATTGACACAGATTTAGAGACCTTCGCTACTCGTGCCCAGATCGGTATGGGAGCTGCTCCACCAAGTTGTGAGCCCACGGCTTTGCAATGCAGGAAGAGTCAAATCAGGTGGGTTTTCCCTAAACAGCCTCAGTCCTGTATACCTGAAGGAGCGTCTCCACCCCCATCATTCAGCCCGGACACTGAGATCCAGCGCCGAGGGCCTTCTGGCGGTTCCCTCATTGCAAGAAGTGAGATTACAGGGGACCAGGCAGAGGGTCTTCTCGGTAGTGGCACCCACCCTGTGGAACACCCTCCCTTCAGATGTGAAGGAAATAAGCAGCTATCTTATCTTTAAAAGACATCTGAAGGCAGCCCTGTTTAGAGAAGTTTTTAATATTTAATGCTGTATTGTTTTTAACACTCAGTTGGAAGCTGCCCAGAGTGGCTGGGGAAACTCAGCCAGATGGGCGGGGTATAAATAAATTATTATTATTATTATTATTATTATTATTAATAATAATAATAAATTATATACTGCCCTTCGCTTGAAAGATCTCAGGATGGTTCGCAAGATAAAAATACAGGGTAAAAGCATAAAATAAAAACAAAACAGTAAAAAAATACATCCATTCATTCATTCATTTTTAAAAAACACATTTAAAAGGCTGTAGAATATGAATTGGCCAAAGGCCTGGTTGAAGAGGAATGTTTCTGCCAGGTACCTAAATATCTGTAATGAAGGTACCAGCCGAACCTTTCACAAACTGGAAGTCGTTGCAAAAAAGGCTTGTGTGTTGCCACCATCCAGACCTCATGTGGAGGAGGCATATAAAGAAGGTCTTCAGATGATGATCAGAGAGTCCATAGCACCACAAGGACATATTCCCCACACTGTGATGCATCTATAACAATGAGGACAAAGTATGGTTGCGTATACACTATACCTTTAAATTACAAATGGCATTTCCCCTGCCAATGAATTCTGGGCACTGTAGTTTGTTAAGGGTCACTGAGCATTGTAACTCTGCGAGGGGTAAACTACCGCACCCAGAATTCACTGAGGGAAAGAATATTCCTTACAGGTAACGTGTTGTGTACGCAGCTTCATTTCCAAGTAAAGGACATGTGGTTTTAGCTTATTGTTAATGTCAATTATATTTTTAATGTTTTAAATTGTTTGTTTCTGTTTCGTACTGGCAATTTTATCGTTTTGTTCTTTTGGCAAACCACGTTGAAGTTTTATTACATTCAAGCGGCGGAAAAATAAATGCTCCAATAATAAAACTAAACATGCTCAGACTTGCAGCATGAAATGCATACATGAGTTCACTCATATGAAGCCAGATGCACGACACTTTTCTATTCCAGGTTAACTAAGGCAGAATAACTACTGCTCCCTAGTCCTATTCCAGGAGTTATGCTCACAAATAAGTCAACAACACAAGCAAGGTACAGGAGTTACCCTGAGTAGCTGTAGTTCTGACACCATGCATGCTGATTAACCCCTCTCTCCCCAGCATCCATGCACACAGCACAACATCTGCAGGGCTTTGGCACATGCAGATGTTTGCATACTGCGAATACCAGAAGGTGGGACGCCTTGATGCGCACAGTGTCCACGGCAAAGGGGCTATTCTGTACCTACCCGTGAGTATAACGCCTGAACACAGCTCCAGATCCATTTACCAATTTTTCTATCCTTCCTTTCATCCAGTTACAATCCCAGGGGGTGAGCTGCGTAGAAAACCACCAAACATTACAATTCACGAAACAATGAGAGCAGGCGGAAATATCAGAACTGACACAAACGCGCCACTCACGATGCCCAAAACGCCTTGAAAGAAACCTGCAGGCAGCTCCCTTACTGAACATGGGTGAAGTGGTAATGTTTTCAGGCAGGACCAAAATGCAAAGTCAGCCCAAACGTACCTGAGAGGGGCAGGCCTTCAATAAATGGAGGGGGGCACTCCTCCAGGGAAGACCACCTGAGGCATCTCCTCCCATAACGGGACTAGAAGACCACCCCTGAAGAGGGAGTGAAGAGGGAGGCTGGTATAGGGAGAGCTGCTTCTTCAAGTACTAGGACCCGGACTAAACATCAGAAAGAACTTTCTGACACGACAGTGGAGCGGTCTCCCTCCCTCTCCTTCCCTGGAGGATTTTAAGCGGAGGTTGGATAGCCATCCGTCGTGGATGCTTTAGCCGAGTTTCCTGGATGGCAAGGGGTTGCATTAAATGACCCTCGGGGTCCCTTCCAACTCCACAATTCTATGAAACCATCTCGACAGCATATGCCCCAGGGGGCCACTAGGCTTATCTGCGCCACATTTGCCACGCCTGTGCAGACAGGCAGAGAATCGCGCCCAAGCTACACCCCAGGCACGCTGATCTGGCCGTCGAGTCTCCTCTTTTTAGCAGACGACGTGCGCAAAATCGCACTGCGATGTTGCAAGCAAGCGTAACCTCGGCCCTCGGACGGAGACTTGACTTCGGAGTGGACTCCGCTTTCCAAGCTAGCCGCCCCCCTAGCTGCATCGACTCCGGCGTTTGTCCCCCTTCCTCCCCCCCCCCACCCGCTGACACCTCTTTTTAACCCACCCGCGCACCCACTGCCGTGGCCGCTAACCTGCCAGTGGGCGATTCTCCCTCCATGGGTGCCCAACTCAAAGGGGGTTCAGAGTGGCAGCAACAAACCGCGTCGCCTTCGGGGGTCACACGCTCGGGAGCCCCCTCAGAGGGAGGCTCCCCGGCTTGCCTCCACCGCACGGGTGGGGGGGGTCACCCCCCAGCACCCACCAGGCGCGGCTCTGGGGATCCCCGGGTGGCGTCTCCGGAGCGCGGCGTGCGCAAAAGGCGCCTTCCCTCTCCAAAAGGCGCACCGACTTCTCCGGGCTCGCAATGGAGGAAGCAGCTGCAGACCCTGACCTAGGAAGCGCAACCCAGGCCTGAGCCGACGAGGAGAGCCGAGCAGCCGCTGCAAGAGCCCTCTGGCGGCCGCAGAGCAAGCAGCCACCTCCGCCCGTCTGTGCGTCCCCGTCGGGCCGCCACCGCCTCCGCTTCCTCCACCGCCTCCACTCCGCCCGTTCCCGGTTTAATTTCTAAAATTAGAAGCCTGGAGCTCGGGCTTTGCTAATCCCAGAGGAGAGGGCGCCTAAGGCACGCGGAGGCGGGAAAGGCGCTCTTGGCATGCTCAAGGGAAACGTTTCGCAGACCCTCCAAGTGTCTCTGTTTTCCAGGGACAGTCTCGGATTTACAGAAGCCATCCTGCTTTCTGATTTGATTCTGGAATGTCCCATTTTTCCTCTGGGCGTCCCTATTTTCATGGAGAAATGTTGGAGGGTACGTGCTTGTTACGCTACGGGCTCCTGGCTGGAGGAAAAAGCAGGAGCTGTCACTCAGCCCAGAATCCCATGAGAGTCTGGCCTTCGAAGGAAATGACAGAAAATTCTCTTCCCATGACATACGTTCACAGATGCATTCGCGTCTTCCAATATGCTCTTGTGTACTCTCTCCTCACCATGCTGGAGAAACGGAGGATATCCTGTCCCTTTGTCCTTTCTCAGTTTTGACAAAACATTTTTTTAAAAAATCTTTATTGTTCAATAATAATAATAATAATAATAATAATAATAATAATTTATTTGTACCCCACCCATCTGACTGGGTTTCCCCAGCCACTCTGGGCAGCTTCCAACAAAGATTAAAAATACATCAAAATGTCACACATTAAAAACTTCCCTGAACAGGGCTGCCTTCAGAAGTTTTCTAAATTTCTACTAATTTATAGTAGTAAATGTTGGTATCAGAACCGAAAACATAAATGTTTTGAAATCCCCGCTTTCAAACGCTTGTGCCTGAGAATACAACCATATTCTGGAAAACAAAACAGTACTTTACAAAACAAAAGACAGATCACAAAAAATGTAGCTGAGAAACTTTGCAGCCTTTGAAGCAGCAGGTTGCTGGTGGGGGGGTCAGTAAAAACAAAAAGTAGAAGAATTTGGAATAACCAGATTTCCAAAGTTTTTTTTCTTCACCTCTGCTTCTGAAGGCTTCTCTTAAAATGCTGAGCTAAAGCGAAATAAGGTGGCATCAATAGAATCTAATCCCCTCTTAAAGGCAGGCGGAAGGGCAAAAGGGACTTTCATTGCTCCAAATATAACCTCATCCACCCACTGCAGCCATCTCTGGCTCAATTTGGACTGTGCGTTTTTAGCAAGAAGAGCACATATGAGAGCACTCCTGCCTCTGCTCACCCAACTGAAAACGCAGCATACAAATCAGTCGCACACAAATTTTACCCAGTACTGAGAGAGCAAGGAAAAACAGAAAAAAGGAGGCAAATAACGAGGCCACAAATGAATGAATGTTATCTTGAGGTTTAATGTTACAGTGGTACCTCGGGTTACAGATGCTTCAGGTTACAGACTCCGCTAACCCAGAAATAGTGCCTCAGGTTAAGAACTTTACCTCAGGATGAGAACAGAAATCGTGCGGCGGCAGTGGGAGGCCCCATTAGCTAAAGTGGTACCTCAGGTTAAGAACTGTTTCAGGTTAAGAGCGGACCTCCAGAACAAATTAAGTTCTTAACCTTAGGTATCACTGTACTATTCTTGATGAACTTCATCTAGAAAGAAACTGACTGCCCCCCCCCTGGAAAAATAAAGATCAGAATTGAAGTATGATAGATTGGAAGGGACCCCCCCCCCCCGAGTCACCTAGTCCAACCCCCTGCAGAGCCCTCCCCCTATAGTCTTTTGGTTGTTACAATATGTCTGTTCTTTTGGCCCACACAGTGCAGAGATGCATTGACCGGGGGGGGGTGAATGGAGGAACCTGCCCAGTGCCCCCCAACTCGTGCCGTTCTCGTGCTCCAACGCTGCTGGTCCTCCCCCTCGAACCCACAGTCCCGCCCCTCCCTCTCCCTGAGCCTGGAACTTGCGCTTCCCTCTAGCTTGTGGGTGATGCTTTTGTTAGGCATGGGCGTAGCCAATCAATCAAAATCAATACAAATTTAAATTTGGCAAATTAAATTTTGTGAATACATAAATCTGGCAAGACTCACAGCATATATAAGGGGACAATCGGACCAGAAATTATTAAAAGAATGGGGTTGTGCTAAAGAGTATATGAAAAAAACATTGTTCTGGAGTAAGTATATTGGTATGTAATGAATGATGCTTTACAGGGTTAAAGAAAAAGAAAAATGGTGTTAAAAAAACAGTACAAAGGTGGAAGTAATCTAACTAGACACAACAATATAGTAAGAGTAATTTTTTGAGGTCTTAGAACAAAGGAAGGAAGTCAATACGTGTTTATGTACGTAATGATATGGTTTTTTTCTGTAGATGTGTACTTTTTCGTTTATGTTTAGTTTTGTTTCCTTTGTTTTGTTTTTGTTTTTCCTTTTTCTTTCCTTTTTTTTGTATGTTCCTTTTTTTGTATAGTATTATTTTGGATTCAATGTTTGTAATTTTTGTTATGATTCTGCATTGAAAATAAAAAAAATTAAAAAACCAAAAACAAAATCAATACGAATTTTGAGGTTCTGCTCCCCCCCCCCATAAAGCCTGCCCCCTAATAAAAATCCTGGCTATGCCGACAGGCGTAGGAAGGGAGGTGGTGCGGTCCGCCTCGGGTGTCATCCCTGAGGGGGTGACAAAATGGCACACTGCGGGGGGCGGCACTTACCGTGGGGGCTGGCCTGCAGTGTGTCCAAGCCACGTGTCTCCCCTGGGATGGCAGCATGGGGCTTGTGTCCGCTAGGCGGACTCCGTGGATGGCTTGCCGTAGTGCCCCCTGGGTGGATCGCCATGGCGCCCCCCCCTGCATGGATCACCCTGCCCCCGTGGGCGGATCGCTGCTCTGGGTGCCGGAGCAGGTAGCTATGCCACTGGTTACGCCCATGCTGGTAGGATTGCTGTATGTCCTGTTTTTCTAAAACACGGCACATCCATCATAAAAAGTACAGATACAGTAGGATGAAGGGCAAAGAGCATCTAGCCTGGCTGAGCCCTCCCCTATGGAGGTTTGCATGGATTTCTGGGCAGGCCAGAAGCATCAAGACCACTTGCAGACATTTCCCTAGGAAAATTAGCACCGTCTGTACCACTGAGATGCTCTCCGATGTAGTCTTCTCCATTGATGGGAAAGACACAGAGGTCAAACAACAGGCATGCAGCGGGGAGTGGGGTCGCGCTGAACAGATCTGGGATGGTTATGCCCTCTCACAGCCTGAAGGGATTTGCTGGGACCAACGCAATACGACCTACAGTCTGGGATGGAGGGAATCCATCAGAATTATGGGGTCAGTGAGCCCAATTCAAGGTGCTAGTAATAGTGGAGAAAACTCTAAAGGGTTTTGGACTCAAGTACTTGAAACAGTAAGCTCGAACTCGGGACAAAAGGGAGAAACGTGCGAAGAGGAAGGCACGCTTGGCAAACCCTCACCATGAACAACTCCCACCCGGAATCCTACCTCCCCTGTGTGGAAGGATATGTGGATCCAGAATTGGCCTCCACAGTCACTTACGGACTCACTGTTTGTGTTCATGGAAGACAATCTTACTCGGTAGCGAGTGATCGCTGAAGAAGAGGACCCGAAACAGTGTCTCCTCTAATATCAACCATCTCAGATCCTTGATATCAGTGATGGCCAAACTTGGCCCTCCAGCTGTTTTGGGACTACAACTCCCACCACCCCTGGCTAACAGGACCAGTGGTCAGGTATGATGGGAACTGTAACCCCAAAACAGCTAGAGAGCCAAGTTTGGCCATGCCTGCTCTAAATGGTAGGGGGAGGCCCTGTTGGTGGTCCTGCCCAGTTTGCACTGATCCATGATAGAACCTTCTCTCTGAAATCCACTGGATGAAGACATCCACGGTGTCACCAAGTTTTTCTTTTTCAGGCAGCCTGCAGAGCTGGATATGAAGCCTGCAGCTTTGGTTCTCCTGCGCTTGGTCATCTTCACAGAGACTTTAGAGAGCTATGGCTTCGCTTGATATGAAGGGCCGTAGCTCAGCGTCAGTCAGGGTCAACAGTAATGAAGTAGATGGGCCAATGGTCTCAATGAGTATAACAGAACTTCCTATGTTCTTATGTTATCAGAGAAGCCAACCAGACTTGTGCAAGCTCACTGACTTCTAACAAACAGTTAAGGACCTTAATAGATCCTCTCTTTTTCTGTTTTGCATGCCCCTTCATTAGATATCTCTTTATTCTGCTGCTCAATATAAATACCCTGCACAGTCTCTGAAGCAGAATGATGAGAGCCGTAGTCCATTAATATCTGGAGGACTTCTGCCTTATCTCCTGATCACCCACCACAGGAACCAAAGGACACAAGTAAAGAAACTCAGCGGACGTTAACAAAAAAAAAGCGCCATTTATTTTGTTTGAACGAAATGTACAAAGGTGCTCAAATTCATGTTTCCCACAACATCAGCCTGGAAATCCATCCTAGTGCCAAGCATCCAGGGAGAGTGAATGCTTTTCTTGCCATGTAGTCACATCAAATCTGCTACTTTTTCCCAGATTTCTTAATCCCACCTCCAGCTGCAAAAGGAAATACATTACTATCAGGCTTAGGAAAGAGAGTTAACATGTGGTACTAGAAGCAAAATCCAGAAGTCCATCTCTCATCCTGGACTTACTAAGGACCACATTGGATAAATTGCTTTTCTCCTCATCCAATGCATATACATAGAAATAAACTGTCATAAGGCAGTCTAAACTCTGAAAAATCAGGTAGCTGTCCAGTATGCAAGAACTCCCAGAAAAGATTCTAGGAGCTCTGCAAGGCACTTGTCTCATTTACATTTAACCGAAGCCCTATCTATCTAACCAGGACTTGCCAACTACTCTGCATGACTTGGAACCAGAAGGCAAGACCTCGAGAGGCCCAGAGGGTTGCAACACAAGAAGGGGCCTTCTCTGCAGTGGCTCCCCATCTGTGGAATGCTCTCCCCAGGGAAGTTCCCTTTTTAACCAGGCCGTTGGTTGATTTGATTGACATCCTGTGCCCTTTAAAAATGTGGATTTTTGGGGGGGGGGTATTAAGTTGTTGTTTTTATTTTGATTATATATTTTGTGGTTTTATATTTTGTTCTGTGAACCACCCTGAGACCTCCAGGTATAGGGCAGTATATAAATTCACCAAATAGCAATAATGTTAATAATAATAATAATAATAATAATAATAATAATAATAATAATAGACTACCCCAACACACAGTATATTGGGCAGCCCTTGATGTCTCTCTGGACAGTTCAGTGGCCTGCCTTTATCTGCTGGGATGGGTCACCGAGTGTGTTTCAATTAATGCTCCAGCATCTGCAGTTTATTTTAAACTGTCTTTAACACTGTGTTTAAATTACACGACAGCGATGGCTAATAGCATAGTTATTGCGAAGGGAAAGGTATTCTATGTTGGGGGTGGGAGCAGCAGCTGGGTTCCGCCAAGGGCTACGATAAATCCACACATTTATTCAGCGTCAGCATGATACAAACTGTAAGGCACAAGGTGGTGAATGGCAGCGAGACATATTGTATATGCACGTGGTCTTGTCCTTGTGTTTGAACACTGCCACAAAAAGTGCATTAAGAACATGAGAGCAGCCTGCTGGATGAGGCCAATGGACTATCTCGCACAGCATTCTGTCTTCACAGTAGCCAACCAGTTGCCTCTCGAAGCCCACAAAGCAGGACCTGAGCTCAACAGCATTCTCCCAGCCTGCAGGTTCCAGCAAGTGGAATTCAGAAGCATTCCTGGAGACGAAGTATAACCAGCATTGCTAGCAACCATTTACCTCCATGAATTTGTCTAATCCTGGCTGAATCCAATGCTAGTCTTAGTCAGCACAGACCTACTGAAATTAATGGATTTGAATTAGTTGTGTGCATTAATTTCAGTGGTTCTACTCTAAGTAGGACTAGCATTGGATGAGACCCGTTGTTAATTGAGATACCCAAGACTCGAGTTATGAGGCAAGCGACATGTTATGCTATTTACTATCAACGGCGCCTTCAGGCATTTGGGGGAGGAGGGCACGGAAGAGAATAAAATTAAATAGGAAACAGGCAAGTGTAAGCACAAGTTTCTAAGAGCAGTGAACAACCTACCATGTTAGATCTGTTAGACTTGGCACGTTAGCCCTATGTCCCTAACCTTGAGCTCCTCCCAGCGTCTATGTCTGCCCAGCAGTCATATCGCTCAAGGTAATTCTTCATTTGCATACAGTTTTAGAGAAAGCCACTTACTAAGTGGGCCCTTGCCAGCTGCTTTTGCCTTCAACTCTTCAAGTTTCTTCTGCTCTTCCTTCTGTTTTTGCTTGAACGCTTTGTCTTCCTGTTGGGACATTTGTAAGGAACAGCGTGAAAAAGCAACGAACCGGAATTATAAATCCACAATGACAACCGAACGATGTCAAAATGAACTCTGACTTCTTTCCTTCCGAAAGGGGAGAAGGGCACTCCTTTCAAAAAGCAGCTGTCGGCACAAAACACACAGTAGTCTAGCCGGCTCATTCTGGAGTGACCACAGATAACGCTATTAGGGATTGGAAGAGCAGTTATGTGGAGCCCACAATACTCATAGTAAGATGCTGCCTCACCAACCATCTCCTCTCCCCGTATTCCTAAATCACAGTTTCTCCACAGTACCACCACCCTTCCTTCACTCTACACCCCCTTACACATTTCTCACCTCATCCATTTCCTTTGCTTGCTTCTTGGGCTGTTTCAAAGGTTTCTTCTTGCCACCTGCGGGAAAAGGGAGAGGGAGAGAGAGGTGATAAGAGACAGACTCCGGGGCAATGGCAGGCAATTAGGAGAGAGTCGTTTCATAACCTATGCCATGCTCCCACTGTTCTTTGCTTGAGGCGAGAGGGGCCCTGGTGTTTTGAATATTAGGATTTTGGATATTGCAGGTGCCATTGTGGGGTCTCAGGAAAAGCCAGAGGCCTGTTCGTGTCCTGTTTTGTTGGTTAGCCTAACTGATGCCATTTTGCTTCTGTAAAAAACTGCCTGCTTTAGAATTTAGGAGGGTGAACCACAAATATGTCAAGACCTGATAACGTTGCTAGGTGATTTTCAGGAAAATCTCCCTCTGCCGGGCAACTCTCCCCTTCAAGATCTCCAGGCAGGGTGTCCTGTTTCGATCAGTGCAAGGAACCTCGAAAGGGGAAAAGGGAGGGGCATGCCTATAAAAAGTATGAACAAAGGCTGTTTGGGGCGGCTTCACAATCACACTGGTGAGTGTGGCTTCCCCGATCTGTTTTGTTGTTGTTGTTTAGTCGCTTAGTCGTGTCCGACTCTTCGTGACCCCATGGACCAGGCACTCCTGTCTTCCACTGCCTCCCGCAGTTTGGTCAAACTCATGCTGGTAGCTTCGAGAACACTATCCAACCATCTCATCCTCTGTCGTCCCCTTCTCCTTGTGCCCTCCATCTTTCCCAACATCAGGGTCTTTTCCAGGGAGTCTTCTCTTCTCATGAGGTGGCCAAAGTATTGGAGCCTCAGCTTCAGGATCTGTCCTTCCAGTGAGCACTCAGGGCTGGTTTCCTTCAGAATGGAGAGGGTTGATCTTGTTGCAGCCCATGGGACTCTCAAGAGTCTCCTCCAGCACCAGAATTCAAAAGCATCTATTCTTCGGTGATCAGCCTTCTTTATGGTCCAGCTCTCACTTCCATACATCACCACTGGGAAAACCATGGACTTAACTATACGGACCTTCCGCTCTGTTTTACGCTGCTGAATAAACGAGTGATGGTGGGAAATCTCCTCTGTCTATGGCATTTATTGGCTTTTCAGTGACCAAGGCAGCTTGGGCCCGATTAGCGGACCCCAACACCATCCCCTTGCCGTGTGGGTCCCTCTGCTCCCAGGAGATGTGGCTGCTGTTATTTAAGGCCGGGTTGTTGAAGAAGGCGCGCAGCTGGCAGTGGGACCCGAAGCCGCGGTCCCTCCCAACGAGACCTTTCCCCCGCTTAGCCCCACAACCCATGAGGCGCCCCCTCCCACTGCCTTCCCACCAGCAAATCCCTGCCAACGGCCGCCCGCAGCCTTCCCGCCATCCCTGCCCCTTCACCGAGATTCCTTACCGTCGCGTCCCGACATGATGCTGCCTCCTCGCTTGCTGGCTCGCTGCTCCCCGACCCTCCGCTCGCTCCGACACCCGAAGGCCCTGACGCCGGGGAGGAAAGGAAAAGGAGCAGCACCAAGCAGTCGCAGGTATGACGCAGAAAACACTTCCGTACGGCCCGGAAACACCACTTCTGACATAGAGGCAGAAAGGGATAGAGAGACCATAAAGATAGACGGGGGGAGGGGGGAAAGGGCTAGAGCGACGCGCAGAGTGCAAGCGAGACCATAGAGATAGACGGGGAAAGGGCTAGACCGACGTCTAGAAGGCTATAGGGAGAGACCATAGAGATAGACGGGGAAAGTGTAGAGCGACGTCAAAAAAAATCATACAGTCCGTTCGGAGAGTTGAGCGTGAATAACTGGTTCAGTTTGAAAGATGGAATTCCCCACAGAGAACATCTCTAGAAGGTTTCGGCCTCCCACACGATCCAGTCGCCTGCTTTCCATACCTTTACCTCTCACCATAGAGATATCAAGAGGGTAAAGTGGCACCGCTCTGCGTCCTTTAGCGAATCACGGCCTATGACGACTTCCGTTTACCCGTCTTTTGAGATGCGTGTCACTCTACATTTTTCCTATCTCTACAGACACGGATCTTCTACGTCTATTTCCAGCGACCCCCATACATTACATCCGCCCGGACTTTGTCATGGTGTCTTAGCTTCTCTTTGCCCGGCATTTGCAAGTCCTATGCTAGACCGTGAGCTGGAGTTGGAAGAAGAAGAGAGAAAGAAAAAGAGAGAGTGAGAGGTGCGGGGGGTTGGAGAGCGGGAGGAAAACCCTGCGCTGCTGCTGTTGCCATACAGCTAAAGTGGGGCGAGAATGGAGGGAGGGGGAGAGGAGGGGAGCAGCGCCCCCAAGGAAAAGGCGGGGCAGGAGCAGAGTCCTGAACTGCTGGGGGTGCCGAGTGGGCTGGGAATCCGACCAGCAGCCAAAGGTCCCCTAGCTACTCAAAAGTGGGAACAGGGACGGCCACTTTTTAAAATGCTTTCATTAAATTTCAGTTGCAGGTAGGTTGCCATGTTGGTCTGCCGTAGTTGAAACAAAATAAAATAAAATAAATCCTTCCAGTAGCACCTTAGAGACCAACTAAGTTAGTTCTTGGTATGAGCTTTCGTGTGTTTCTGAAGAAGTGTGCATGCCCACGAAAGCTCATACCAAGAACTAACTTAGTTGGTCTTTAAGGTGCTACTGGAAGGATTTCTTTTCTTTATTTTAATTTGTTTTGTTTTGTTTTGATTAAATTGCAGGTTTCCAAAGTGGCTTACAGCAGTTGTTGTAGTTGACAATGGAGTGCACCTCCAGGGTGAAGTCAAACCACTGACTTAGCAGCACCAAAGGGACTTCCCCGAGGTACAAGCCTGGGCAATGTGTCTGGAGGTCCTGAGCTGCCCAGACGACAAGGCCACTTGGCCCTACTGATGTGGTCCAAAGGAAAGCAGGGCAATATGTTGCACAACAGCTTGGCTGCAGGAGTTGCCGGTAGGGCAGGGCCATGTCTGGTTTTCAGCGTCGCAATCTGGTGATACATCGCGACGTTGAAAGGGAGGATTAAGCTGCCTCATCCCTGGACCACGAGGTGTCAGAGACAAGGCAGCTTGTTCCTTTGTAAAGTGTATGGATATGGAGAAAAAGAATCAAAATTCCAATTAGAGATATTGAATAATGAGTATAAAAATTTGTCTAAAATGTTGCTGGAGTGGTATACAAACGATGAAGAGGTTAAATTGGTAATGATACATTGGGCCAGAGATTTTGGTTATAATATACAATATGATGAATGGTCAAAATTATGGAACTGAAAGACTAAAATTTACGGCATGTTCTGCGTTAAAGGAAAATGTAATGAAAATGGTATATAGATGGTATATAACGCCAGTAAAACTAGCCAAAATGTATAAAACATGTAATAAGTGTTGGAAATGTAAAGAAAAAGAAGGGACATTCTATCATATGTGGTGGGAGTGTAAAAAGGTGAAAGGTTTCTGGGAAATGATATATAATGAATTGAAAAAGATGTTGAAATATACATTTATTAAGAAACCAGAGGCCTTCCTATTGGGATTGGTAGGAAATGAGATAAGTAAGAAAGATTGTAAACTTTTTCAATACGCAGTTACAGCAGCGAGAATACTTCTGGCCCAAAAATAGAAACAGGAAGAAATACTGACGGTGGAAGAATGGAGATTGAAACTGACTGATTATGCAGAACTAGACAAAGTAACAGGGAAGATTCGGTATCAACGAGACCAAAAGTTCATCGAGGACTGGGGAAGATTTACAGATTATCTGAAAGGCATATATGATGAACAAACGTTTGTTGGTTTTCAAGAGACTCTGTAAAAAATAGAGAAATATTGTTAAAAAGAGAATAATAGGAGGGAAGGAGACATCTAAAGGCAATACTAAGTTAAGAAATGCGTTAATAATATAGATGCAAACAAAAGATCGGCAGAGGAGCTGAGGGAAGTCAAAAAAAAGAGATGAATGTGTGATAAAATGTGAATTGATTGTATAAAAAATTGCTGGAAAATGAATAAAAAATATTATAAAAAAGCAGCTTGTTCCTGCCACAGACTCAGTTCGCAGGGCTCCCTCCGCCTTCACAGGTGGGGGTGAGATCACCTCTTTCTCCAAAAGTGCGAGCACACAGTTGCCCGTACCTTACCGGAGCAGTTTAATAAACCCCCCCACAACTAAACTGAACATATACTGTATTTTTCGCTCTATAGGACACACCGGACTATAGGACGCACCTTGTTTTAGAGGGGGAGAACAAGAAAAAAAATCTCCCCCTCTCTGCTCAGCGCCCCTTCAGCGAATCGGCAGGAAAAATGGAGCCCCTTTCATTTCTCCTCCCACTTGTCTGAAGGGGCGCTGTGCAGCTCTCCCTCTCTGCTGAAGCTAGAAGAGTCTTGCTCTTCTGGCTTCAGCAAAAGGAACCCGAAGCCTGCGACGCGCAGCGGGAATTCGCTCTGCGCTCCGAAGGCTTCAGATGGCTATCCCTGAAGCCTGGAGAGCGAGAGGGATCGGTGCACTCCCTCTGCGCTTTGGAGGCTTCGCGTTGCTATCACTGAAGCCAGTGAGCCTGCATATGCTCTATAGGGCATACACACATTTCCCCTTAATTTTTGGAGGGGAAAAAATGTGTCCTATAGAGTGAAAAATACGGTAAATAAGATCTAAAACAAAGATACAAAAAATTACTATCAATACCAGCAACAAATCCCCCCCCCCCCACACAAAGCCCTCTAAACTATACCCCGTCCATTTTATTCAGCATTATTTGGCATTATTAACCGGGAATTGACGTTTAAATCTTTAGGACAGGGATGGGGAAGCTAGTGCCCTCCTGCTGTTGCTGGACTACAATCTGGTCATTCCTGATCATAGGCCAGGATGGCTGGGACTGATACGTGTTGGGAGTCCAGTAAACATCTGGAAAAGAGGAGCTTCCCCATCCCTTGTTTAGGTGATCATTTGGACAATTGCAAAAGAAAAAAATTATGATGCAAGACTGTTTTTGCTTTGGTACCTTCAAAACATGCTGTGGATCCATGTAATTCTCAAGGAAAACATTTGCTGATCCTGGAAGTGAAAGTGGCAATTAAATATTGCAAAGTCAGTTTAAATACTTACCTAAATGGCCATTCTGCATCGAAGGGACATTGTTTTAAGAGGTTTGTTTATGGCTCTGAGTGATTGTTTTTCTCCTTCTTCTTTGCACCTGTACCCTTGCAGATATTTTCCACCATGACTGGAATCTATGGTCAGTTTTGATGACGTGTCATATGGTGTCTGTTGCTAGCTACCCATGAGCCAACAACATGCAACATCACAATTTGATAGCTCTGAGGAATCACAAAATGCGCCTACATATAGTGAGAGCCTACTGCTCTCCAGCTTCCAAGAGGCCTGAAGCCAACACAGCTGTGGAAGTGGCTACAAATGTTCTTTATCGCTTATCAGAAGCTGGGAAAGTTTTGGGAAGAAACGCCATTCAGAGAATCTCTGCAACCTCCCAGAGCTGGTGGGACAAGTACGAGGAATTTGTCGGACTTAATGAAGTCCGAGAGGCCCAGGGAAATGTGACGGAGGTAATGACAACATCGTTGGTACATATTGGATAAAATGTATCTGAAGGTCTGCTTGCTGCTGTACAGACTTCCCTGCTTATTTAAGATTTAGCAAGTTCTCTGAAATACATCTGGCTGGGACTAAGGCAGGGGTCTGCCACCCGCGGCTCCGGAGCCGCATGTGGCTCTTTTACACCTTTGCTGCGGCTCCGGGGCGGATACTAGCGAGGGGAGGAGGCGCATTGTGTGCCCCGACACTCCCCACTGTGGCGGGCGCTGTACTGGCTGTGACGTCGCATGGGGGCAGTGCGTGACTAATGCACGCACCGTCCTGACGTCACCTTCCCGCCCGCTGTCAGATCGCGACTCCGGAGATATATTTGTTTTAAATGTCGCAATGGTTTTGCGGCTCCCAGTTTTTTTTTCTTCGGAAACGGGTCCGAGTGGCTTTTTTTGTCTTAAAGGTTGCAGACCCCTGAACTAAGGAGAGGCCCCTCTCAATACCCGTCTACCCTGCTTTTGCATTCCTTTTCTAGATAGTCATCTCGCTACCTGCTTAGTGGACTTTTGCCATCCTTTTTAAGGCTTCTGCTTCAGTTTTTTAATACCTCTAGAAGCTATTTCAGTTGTTTTATTGCAGGCATAGGCAAACTCAACCCGCCAGGTGTTTTGGGACTACAACTCCCATCATCCCTGACCACTGGTCATGTTAGCTAGGGATGATGGGAGTTGTAGTCCCAAAACATCTGGAGGGCCGAGTTTGCCTATGCCTGTTTTATTGGGTGCATTTTGATTCCAGTGTTAACCCTGTGCTTTTGTTTTCCCCCCTAGCTTTTTATAAACTGCATTTTTACTCCCCTTCTGTTGTTTTGATTCAGGAATGGGGAACCCATAGTCCTTGCAAAGATTGTCAGACTACAGCTCCCACTGACTCCAGCCAGCATGACCAGTGCTTAAGAATGATGGGAGTTGTAGTCCAGCAATATCTGAGAGGTTTCCCCATCCCTGATTTCTTTGATTGTTGTTAGTTGACTTAAAGTATTTAGTGAGTACCTCTTTTTATTTCTGCTTAAGCCTACTGCTCTTAATTTGTCTAGGGTTAATTGATCTGATAGTGGGACGCGGGTGGCGCTGTGGGTAAAACCTCAGTGCCTAGGACTTGCCGATCGCATGGTCGGCAGTTCGAATCCCCGCGGCGGGGTGAGCTCCTGTCTTTCGGTCCCAGCTCCTGCCCACCTAGCAGTTCGAAAGCACCCCCAAGTGCAAGTAGATAAATAGGTACCGCTTTATAGCGGGAAGGTAAATGGCGTTTCCGTGTGCTGCGCTGGTTTGCCAGAGCAGCTTAGTCACGCTGGCCACATGACCCGGAAGTGTCTCCGGACAGCGCTGGCCCCCAGCCTCTTAAGTGAGATGAGCGCACAACCCTAGAGTCAGACACGACTGGCCTGTACGGGCAGGGGTACCTTTACCTTTAATTGATCTGATGGATTGTTAGCAGACTTTCTGAGGAAAGGTGAGAAGATCATGTTTTTTGTGAGGTTTTTTGGAAATTATTTTTTATTGATTTTACAAATGTAGAATTAAAACACGCCAAATACATATTTATATATAGAGATTACTGTGAATCTCACAACTTCGCCCCACCCCCTCCGTGGGTTTTATTATCAACATTAAGAACTGCATATTATTCCACAATCTATATTTTGTATCAATCCATTTTATCCATGGTATTTGTTACATTACAAGTGGGATTAAAATCCTGCTAATGTTTCCATCTGCTTGCAGTGGTCTCCTAAATAGATTATAAATTTTCCCATTCTTTTAAAAAGTTTTTGTCCTCTTGGTTCCTGAGTTTTCCAATCAGCTTTGCCATTTTGGCATAGTCCATCCGCTTTAAATCACTAGTCAGTAAGGCTTGATTTAAATAATTTTTTTATAGAAAGGTTCAACCTTGCTGACATCCTCTTAATATTTACAACCAGAGGAAGGTTTCATTTTTGCAATAATAAATTTTCAGAGCAGTTTTTTTACAGTTACATAAAAAATGACTGATTTGGTTATACTATCAGAAATACATAGGCAGATAATTATGAAATCATTGTTTATATTTGGACAACTTTTCTGCTGTACTTTATTGGAAGGAGAAAAATAACCATTTCCTTAATAACAATTTAAACAATGTATTTAACTAAAACAATAACATTATAGCATATGTATCCATGTTTGTTAACCGATGTGGTTAAACAATTTTTTTAAAAAAAACTTAGACTGGGTTTTAGCACACATGAAAAACTTTAAACAAATCCTTATTTTCTGATGAATAGCCGTTGGACTATAATGTCGCAGATAGAAAACTATCTTTACTAAGATTTTTCCTCCAAAAGCATTTTATTTTAAAAATCTGATTTAAATAAAAAAAAATCTGATTTAAATAAAAAAAATCCAGTATTTTTATTTTTATTTTTAAAAATCATTTATTTTTATCCATGCTGGCTAATATCACCCGAGCAGCTGTTTTCCCATACATAACAAGTCCTTTCTGATCTTTTGGGATGTCGGTACCTATAATTCCTAATAATGTTTTAAATAAATAAATTTTATAGCAGCACATACAAAAAGGGCATCAGGACAAAAAGATAAACCTGGAGGCAGGGAGCTGTACAAAACATAAAATATAAAATCAATTTGAAAAAGACTAATATAAAGGTACCAACATCTTATCCTAGTTGGACAGCAAAAAAAGAAAAGAAAAGTCCAAAGGGCACAAGGAAGAGGGAAAGGGCCAAATACCATAAATTGAGTAATCAGATTTGGCTGGAATGAGGCAGTCCATTGTATGAGTGTATAAAGTTTTTTTTTAAAAAAAAAAACTACCGCCATGTGGCCAGAAAAAAATTGTGTTTCATCAGAGACCTCGGAGACTTTAAATCAGTGGTTCTCAACCTGTGGGTCCCCAGAAGTTGTTGGACTACAACTCCCATCATCCCTGAGCTCTGGCCTTTCTAGCTAGGGGTGATGGGAGTTGTAGTTCAACAACATCTGGGGACCCACAGGTTGAGAAAAGCTGCTTTAAATAAACACATTTTAATTCAATAGGAAAGCCTGTCCTTCTTTTACCTATCGGCTCCCCTCCTTTCTGTCTCTCTCTTTCACTCTGGCGCAGAGTGGATAACGATGGTTTAATGCAAGCACTCCGGCTTCAGTGAGTTAGGCTGCCAAACTTGTAGATGGCAAGCTCATCTCTCCCTTGCCCACCCATCCTATTCTAGGCCGAAAAAAGGTTCATGGTCGCTCGTGGGATTGTACGAGAATCTCGGGAAACCTGGGAGGCCCAGCAGCTCAAACTGAAGGAAATCCGGGACCGTTTAGACAGAGTCTCGCGTGACGACATTCAGTATCTGGAACTAGCGACTCTGGAGCACAAATTACTGCAGGTAAGAGTGTATCAGAGTCCGTGAGGGGAGTGAAAGGGTAAAGGCCGCCGGGACCACATAACACCGGTCTTGAAAGACCTACATTGGCTCCCAGTACGTTTCCGAGCACAATTCAAAGTGTTGGTGCTGACCTTTAAAGCCCTAAACGGCCTCGGCCCAGTATACCTGAAGGAGCGTCTCCACCCCCATCGTTCTACCCGGACACTGAGGTCCAGCGCCGAGGGCCTTCTGGCAGTTCCCTCACTGCGAGAAGCCAAGTTACAGGGAACCAGGCAGAGGGCCTTCTCGGTTGTGGCTCCCACCCTGTGGAACGCCCTCCCTTCAGATGTGAAGGAAATAAGCAGCTATCCTATCTTTAAAAGACATCTGAAGGCAGCCCTGTTCTGCTTGCTCGCTTCATTTATTTATCGAAGGTACCTTTTGCCCTTCCTTTTGGAACTGCCTCAACACAACTTGAAAATGTAAAAGCACTAAAGGTTGCTAAAACAGCAGGTGCAACGATGCTGATGGTTGTTGAACTACTTTTTTGTTTTTTTAAAATAAGGGGCCAAAACCGTTTTCTGATGGTACTGTTTTTTGAAAGGCCTGCTAAGAGTTTCAGTGATCAGCAAACCACCACAGGCATATTGGCAGAATGGCAGGAATAGGATTTTAGAAATAGGTTCTGGTGGCATTATTTTCTTTTTATCTGTTCATTTGCAAGGAGGCATGTTTCAGCTGAACACTGGGCATTCTGCTTTTCTGCAGATAGATTTGTTAGTTGTACATCACCACATTCAGAAGGATTCCTTATCACCACATTCAAAAGGATTGGCACTGTCGGTCATGCGGTGCCCCCCCCCCGAAAAAACTTAACTACTCTGGGCAATCTCCCCCCATTTTCTTAATTTTGGGTACCCCAAAATAGGGCTTGTCTTATACACGGGGTGTGTTATACATGGAAAAATACAGTACTTTATTTTTGCATTCCAAAATTTTATTCATCTCAATTGCACTCCAGTCAAAACAACAATCCCTTATATAACAACTGCAATATTAACGGCATCCATTTGTATTAACACATTCAGTGATTTATAAACCTATAGGCCTATTGCTATTCCTTACTTGTAATCTGAAGGTGGTACAATTAACAAGGCAAGTGAGTCCCCCAGCAAGAGATGGTGCCGTGGACCCCCTGGCTGTGTTCCCCGGACCCCTAATTGGGAACCACTGATCTAATCCAAACCCCTGCAATGCACAGATCCTGCCCACAGCTGTCCCTGGGTGGCCTTGAACCACCAACCTTCTGGTTAACAGCCAGATGCACTGTCCATTAGCGCCACTGGGGCATGGATGAGACAACAGCAAACTTCCCTTCCGTTTTGTAGTCCCAGGACTGGTGTGGAGTAGGGAAGCAAGTTCCCTGCAGCTGCTCCTTGCTTGGCCAGCGGATGGCGCCACAGTGGCCTTCCCCTTGCCGTGTTGTTTTTTTCATGGGAGGCAGAGGATGCAACACTCTGTGGCCCTTATTTCAATGGCCAGTGGTTGGGGCCAAAGCATGCTTCTCTTTTAATTCAGCTCTGCAGCCCCAGGACTGCAGTGAGCCCCTTCGGTTTGCAGGGTATGGAATATTTTGGCAAGGACTGGCATGGTTATTTATCATGTTGTTATATATGCAGCACCAGCTGTCTGCTTGACAAAGTAGAAGAGGACATCCTTACTGGAGGTACAGTCCGGTTCTGGGCCAAAGAACAAAGAATGTCTTTGAAGCGTTAACTGTGCAGCCGATTTGGCCTATTGGAGGACAAAGCCCAAGCGCTTCCTTAGAGGAGAGGCATAGAATCATAGAATCATAGAATCATAGAGTTGGAAGAGACCACAAGGGCCATCGAGTCCAACCCCCTGCCAAGCAGGAAACACCATCAGAGCACTCCTGACATATGGTTGTCAAGCCTCTGCTTAAAGACCTCCAAAGGAGGAGACTCCACCACACTCCTTGGCAGCAAATTCCACTGTCAAACAGCTCTTACTGTCAGGAAGTTCTTCCTAATGTTTAGGTGGAGTCTTCTTTCTTGTAGTTTGGATCCATTGCTCCGTGTCCGCTTCTCTGGAGCAGCAGAAAACAACCTTTCTCCCTCCTCTATGTGACATCCTTTTATATATTTGAACATGGCTATCATATCACCCCTTAACCTCCTCTTCTCCAGGCTAAACATGCCCAGCTCCCTTAGCCGTTCCTCATAAGGCATCGTTTCCAGGCCTTTGACCATTTTGGTTGCCCTCCTCTGGACACGTTCCAGTTTGTCAGTGTCCTTCTTGAATTGTGGTGCCCAGAACTGGACACAGTACTCCAGGTGAGGTCTGACCAGAGCAGAATACAGTGGCACTATTACTTCCCTTGATCTAGATGCTATACTCCTATTGATGCAGCCCAGAATTGCATTGGCTTTTTTAGCTGCCACGTCACACTGTTGGCTCATGTCAAGTTTGTGGTCAACCAAGACTCCTAGATCCTTTTCACATGTACTGCTCTCAAGGCTGTGAATATTAAGAGTGCGGAGGCTCCCTCAAGCTATTTAATGCAGAAACTAGACTGGGATAACTCTGTAACCAAGAAAACCATTTTGTAGGGCTTCTGAAAGCCTACTGAGGCTTGCTGGTGTTTCATTTCCCATTCCCCTGACTACATAGTGCAAGAGCAGAAATTATGATATGATACGATAATCTTTATTGTCATTGTCCCATACAGAACAATGAAATTGAAATAAATCTACATCAGACATTCAAAAACCAACAAGCCTGTTATCCCAGCTATCCCAGCCTGGTTAGCCCCCTAAAAACTCTGATACCCCATAATTAAATACAATATACAGTGGTACCTCTGGATGCAAACAGGATCCGTTCCGGAGCCCCGTTTGCATCCTGAAGTGAACGTAACACGCGACTGCGCGGGTCGTGTTTCGCCGCTTCTGCGCATGCGCATGACATTTTGAGCGTCTGCGCATGCGCGAGCTGCGAAACCCGGAAGTAACGCATTCCGTTACTTCCGTGTCGCCGCAGAGCACAACCCAAAAATGCTCAACCTGAAGCAGATTCATTCCGAGGTATGACTGTACTCCCATAGAGACTACCTTACACTGCGTTTAAAACCAAAATCGCATTTGGATAGAAATTGGTGAAATGGCAATCCTGAAAACCCCAGCATTCAGTTTCCAGTATGTTTCTAATCTTGAAACCAAGGGTGGGGAACCTGAGGCCAAGCAGTGGACTTGTAATCTGGTGAACCGGGTTCGCTTCCCCGCTCCTCCACATGCAGCTGCTGGGTGACCTTGGGCCAGTCACACTTCTCTGAAGTCTCTCAGCCCCACTCACCTCACAGAGTGTTTGTTGTGGGGGAGGAAGGGAAAGGAGAATGTTAGCCGCTTTGAGACTCCTTAGGGTAGTGATAAAGCGGGATATCAAATCCAAACTCTTTTTCAAGGGGCTAAAAGTGACCCTCCATATCTCTCCATCTGACCCATGGGGCTCTCCCCGGACCCTCCCCTTCACCAGCCCTCCTTGAGTGTTTTTTGCCCTGTCCTTGAACTCTGCTACTGCTTCTTTCTTGCCTGGATGGGCAGCAGATAGAGGAATGAGCAAATGTGTGAAGAAACGAGCCTCTTGTACAAAGGTAACATTTTTTTTGTCTCTGACTCCACCCACCCTTCTTCTTTAAAAGTTGCATTATGTCGAGCACTTTCCAGTCCTGGAGGAAGCTGGTTTTAGGGACTAGCTGCACATATTTTTTTTCTCAGGCAATGGACCATTTCACACGTTTCTGTTAAGAATTATTGAGCGTATGCTATCACATGCAGCAGGCTGCTAACTTTCACCTTGCCAATTTGCCCTAGTACTTCATGTCTTCTCACTTCCATTTGACTTAGTCACTCAGGCTGGGCTGGTGGGGCTGGGCTTCAGGGGGCGAGTATCTTTCCAGCATATTGCACAGCGACTACTGAAGGAAACGATTAAGCTTCTTCCATTAGTACAGGCATGGGGAAACTTTTTGCAGTCCTCCAGGCAGACTCTAGCTCCCTTTAGACCCAGCCAGCCTGGCCATTGGTCAAGGATGATGGGATTTGCAGTCCAGCAACACTAGCAGGGTCCCTCATCCCGGCTCCAGCAAACCTGTTGCCTGCTTCCTTGGCTGGTTTCCTGCTTCAGATGTATTTAAAATGATTTGTTATTGGCTTGTCTTAAAATGCTAAAAATGTGGGTTCCCCCTCTCCCCTGATTCCTGTGCCCTGCCTTCCTGCCAGCTCGCCAGCCTTCTGCAACAAAACTCTTCTTTTTTTGGAAGAAACGTTTTCAGCGGGCCTGACATTCCTTCCCTTCCCAGAGTCTGTTTGTTTTAGCTCTGTTGATGTGCAGGCAGAGGGGTAGTTTGAACAAGATCTTTTCATCCCTTCGTGCCCTGCAGCAAGGCGAAAAGAATGCAATACTGTTAAAAATTCCCTTTCTTCTTTTTGTGCTCGCATAATTCCAGAATGAGCCTCCCTTTACATCATAGTTGACGGCTGGCCAGGACTTGCTACACAGGTTCGGTTACATAACCCTTTTCACTATAAATACACACATGCCATAATAATGATTAGGAAATTTAATCTCTCCCTTCTGAAAGAGGATAAGCAGTGTGTCTCTTTCTGAAATAAAGCTCTGCTGGATCAGACTAAGGGCTCCGTTGAGACCAGAATTCTGTTTCTTGCCATGTCCGGCTGGGTACTTCTGGGACAAGTAAGACATGAAGGCACCAGAATTCTCCCAGTTTTACCTCTGTCTGCCCAGCGATTGGTGTGTGAAGAGGTGTGTTGCTCATAGATGTGGCAATTCCGCTTGGCCATCCTGGCCGACCCTAACCACCACGAATTGGTCATCGTTCTGAGGCTGCGATCCTCAGTAGGTGTTGATTCCCTTTGCAGACTGGTCACAGTGAACCCACTGAAATTAATGGACCCAACTTAGTTACGTTAATGGATTCCATTGTGGGTCTCCTCTGAATGCCACCCGGTGTGACTTAACTTCTAGGGAGGAATGACCTGCCAAGTCAGAACTCTTGGTCCATCTAAGCTCAGCCCTGTGTCCACTGACTAGCAGTGGCCCTGCAGGATTTCGGGCAAATGTCTCTTCCAGCCCTGTCTGGGAATACTCAAGTGTGAACCTGTGGCCTTTAAAGCATATCCAGTAACACTTAACACTTAACCCCTCTCTAATAAGCGTGAACTGGATCTCACAATTCAAGCTGCCTGTAAACCCACTTGTCATTACCACATCATGTGGCCGTGAGTTCCACAAGCTGGTTCAGAAGAAGTATTTCTGGAATGTGAAAGGGAAAACGTTTTTCCCAGGAACAACTTTTCTCCTTGTTGTTTGCAGCATTCACCTCCTTGGCGATGTGGCTTTCATAGCCTGAGCCAGCGAGCCACTAGGCTAGGGGTCTCCTCGTGTCCCGATGTTGCCAGGGAAAACTACAGAGGAAACTTCAAGAGGGCATGGACCAGTGGTCTGCCCAGGACTGCAGCCTGCCTTGCTTCTGTGTCGTTCATGTTTGTGGTGGAGCTGTTCCAACCTCTCCTTCGCTTCCATCTGTGCGTTGAGGTTGTTCTTTAAAAAGCCCAAGCCTGGGCTATGCTCCCCGGGGAAAAGAGTGGTCATGAGAAACGAGGGAAGAGCTGGGATCCCGATAGTCTAGTTGACATTTCTTTCTAGTCAAGCAGATGCGAGTTCCTCCCCAGCTGCGCAGATCTATTTTTTGCAGGCATTAGTCCTAAATGCAGGGTCTGAAAGTACCAACATGAAGCTGGTTTGTGAAACAGTCATTGCTATAACGGGCTAAACTCGGGGGGGGGGGGGAGGATGCACCCATTGTTGGGTAATGATTTATAGCAGAAAAACAAGGTTCCTGGGACCTTTCTCTTGGTCACTCTTATGTGTGACCAAGACATGGGGCTACAGGGTGGGGGCTGTGCAGGTAGGGGCAGGTTTCATTGTTAGTGGCTCCCTTTGAACTCTATGGGGCAATGGAAAGAAGCTGCCAATGGGACCTAGTAAGAGGGAGCCCTATCCCCACTCTTCTAGGTACTGTTACAAGGATTCCCTCAAATCTAGGCAGGTCCTTCCTCTGCCCTGCCATTACCTCTTCCTTTCATAATAACCACTTATAACACACAGCAGTTTTAGGGTATTTTTCTCAGCTCCGTGCCCTTCCTCCTTCCCTGCCTGAGCTTGCCCTCTGTGTCTTCATCAGGTTGGGGACAGTCTGCATGTTCTCTCGTTTTTCCCATAATCGTTGAGATTATTGTCAGGTAGGGGGGACCCGGTTTGAGAACTAAAGACCAAGCTCTCCGAAATCAACAGCACAATGCACAGTCTATTTAAAGACTTGGAACTGGACAATTTCGTAATTTCCAAGGCTGCCTTGTACGCTAGTATCGCAAGTCGGAACAGGCGTTCGGCAGGCTGGAAGAAGCGTGGTTGCAATGAAGAGGAAGGCATTCAGGGATGACACTGGGCCTTCACATCACAGCCAAGGTGTGTGTGTGTGTGAGAGAGAGAGAGAGAGGGAGGGCGACAGAAAGAGACAGAGCGAGGAAAAAACACCTTTGCCACGTCTTCCATTGTCTCCTGACTGACCACCCACCCACCACCACATGGTCCTCTACAGCAAAAATATCCACACCCCTGGTCTAAAAAGGGGGGAAGGAAGTATAAATTACTTTCCTGTTTTTAATCCCACATTCTTTTTTATTTTATTTTTATTTACAGTGGTACCTCTAGTTAAGATCTTAATTTGTTCCGGTGGTCCGTTCTTAACCTGAAACTGTTCTTAACCTGAAGCACCACTTTAGCTAATGGGGCCTCCTGCTGCTGCTGTGCCGCCGGAGCACAATTTCTGTTCTCATCCTGAAGCAAAGTTCTTAACCCAAGGTACTATTTCTGGGTTAACGGAGTCTGTAACCTGAAGCGTCTGTAACTTGAGGTACCACTGTATTAAAGATTCTCCTCTTTTACAAAAGCACACGCATCGTCTCTTTCTCTTTCTTCAGGGTGTGTTTTCTACAGATCAATTACATTTGTCGTGAGACATTGGTGTTATATGCAGTATAGGGTTGGAAAGAAAAGAGGGGGGACAGGAGAGAAGGGGTGGGGTGGTAAAGCTTATGTTCTTTTACTTAGTGTATGTGTGGGGTCTTTGTGTCTGCGTCACTTGGGTAGGCTCTCATTCTGTTCGCTTGTTGTGTTTCCTTGGTGGTGAGAGAGGCTGGGGCGGCCAAGGGTGATTGTCTTTGGTTGGCCGCAGTGGGATTTGTTTGTGCGTGGGGTTGTTGGGTTAAGTTAGCCACACTGAATCGTTTGCTGTTGGTGGGTGTCAGGAGCTCGGCCTACACATGAGTAGGACCCTGGTAGAGACACATGCCCGACTGGCATATTCTCTCCCTCCTGGTCGCTTGGGAGTTTCAAAAGCTTTCTTCTGCCCGAACATCACAGCGACTGATGCCAACCGGCACCGGCACACATAGGGATCCGCAGAGTTTGCACAGTTGGGTAACAGACTTCAGCAACTCAGCATTTTGGGAAACCCAGCCAGATGGGCGGGGTATAAATAATAATAAATTATTATTTTGGCTAATCTGCTTTATTTACATATAAACATACACGGAGCCCCGCAACATGGCTCCCTCTCTCTCTCTCTCTCTCTAGCATCAGACAGCAAAGAGAAAAAACAAAGGACAACAGTCCCACTTCACGGAACACAGTAACACAAACATCCTGTCTCTGTCACTTCCCACTCTGTAGAGTCAAAACATATACCGTCATGTGATAGACAACAATCCCATGACTGCAATCATGGAGCAGGAATTCTAACATCGGGTTCATGTTGTTGTCTTGTTGGGCTGTGTATGTGGTAAAGGGGAGCCATACTGGAGGTAAAGCTGTCTTCTTCTATTTCTCCCCATGTCA
The DNA here is from genome assembly GCF_965112155.1 of Podarcis liolepis. NCBI lineage: Eukaryota > Metazoa > Chordata > Lepidosauria > Squamata > Lacertidae > Podarcis > Podarcis liolepis. The sequence continues at coordinate 106,277,507 of NC_139555.1, read as the reverse complement.
GTTTCAATCTATGGGTTACCTTTTCTAGTAAGGCGGTTTCCCATACCGCTTGAAACCCGTGTTGCATGTTTATTCCTGACAGGTCCCTCCAGTTTCTGGCTATGATATTTCTGGCCGCTGAGAGTAGGTGGGTTATGAGCTCTTTATAGCGTGAGTGGGCATTGTTATCTTGGAAGATGTTCAGCAGGGCCAATTCTGGGGTGACTTCTAGTCCCCATTTAGTTATTTTGCTTATTTCTTGTACGACTGTTGTCCAGAAGAGTTGGGTTTTGGGGCATTCTCACCACATGTGGAGGTATGTGCCTGTGGAGGTGCACCCTTTCCAGCATTTTGGTGAGGTTTCCGAGCGCATTAGCGCCAGTTTCCGTGGTGTTAGGTACCATCTGTAAGTGAGTTTCAGGGTGAGTTCTGAGAGCCAGTGTGGTGTAGTGGTTAAGAGTGGTAGACTCGTAATCTGGGGAACCGGGTTCGCGTCTCCGCTCCTCCACATGCAGCTACTGGGTGACCTTGGGCCAGTCACTTCTCTGAAGTCTCTCAGCCCCACTCACCCCACAGAGTGTTTGTTGTGGGGGAGGAAGGGAAAGGAGATTGTTAGCTGCTTTGAGACTCCTTCAGGCAATGATAAAGCGGGATATTAAAACCAAACTCCTCTTCTTCTTTTCTTTCTGCTGATATGGATTCAAAGGAAGGTTTAGACCACATTCTAGTCCATTGTGTGGGGTTAATTTCGTAGCCTGTGTCGTCCTCCCATTGTTTATTGATTGTGTCAGGCGGGTTTCTGGGGCTTTGGAGCAGTGTTTTGTATATTGTGAATCCCACATTCTTTTGATAACGGAATACTTGTTTAGTTTTTCTGTTTGCTTATTTCTTCATTTTGGAGCTTCACTGAAATAAAGGGAAGATGACTCTCCACTTCACCCTGTTTTCGCTAACATCGCGCAGTCTAGCTTAGCCTTATCTTGAGAACATTCCCTTCGAGAATGAAACGGGTGATGCTGAGCCATATTAATGCTTGTGCAAACAGAGATTGTGGACTTGAGGATAAAGAGCCAGGGTACAAATGGTGCGTTTTATATTGCTCCTGCCTGGGATGGCAAAGATGTCATATTCCCTTGTAATCCCCCAGTATTCGCTAGAGGAGGATCTTGCTAGCCCCTTTTCTGCCAGAGATAAAAAAAGTCCTAAGCCAGCTATTTCCTGTACATGCACATGCGGTTGACCTCCTGTAGCCACAGCTTTGACAGCAGTCTTGATTGGGAGAAATTGACAGGCGACGCAGTTCCTGGCATGAAACCAAGAACGCTGTGGCGTTCTTGCACACATCAAGCTCTTGTTAAAGGCACAGAAGCAGGGAATGGTGAAAAGCTGGCAACCCCAGTATCATCCTGGGGCAGATTATGCCACATACGGTCTTCCTTTATTTATATATTTTGACAAAGTAATAATCATAAATGAATAAGAATAAAAATGTGCACCCCACCACCGAGACCATTCCACTGTAACTATCCAACCTCCCAAAATTCCAACACCTCTAGCGATGGTTTGACCCCTTTCCCTTTTAACAGTACAACTTCTACAAACACCTTCCATATCTCCTCAAAATCATTTCTCCTGCATATTCCCCGTCTTACCTTAATGGCACGTGTTAATTTATCATTAACAGCTGTATCCCACAACTCTTTATACCATTCTTCCATTTTATATTCTGCTTGCCCCTTCCACTTCCTAGCTATAATAATTCGTCAATAAATTTGTAAGCGAGAGGAGGGAGAAAGGTTGTTTTCTGCTGCTCCAGAGAAGCGGACACGGAGCAATGGATCCAAACTACAAGAAAGACGATTCCACCTAAACATTAGGAAGAACTTCCTGACAGTAAGAGCTGTTCGACAGTGGAATTTGCTGCCAAGGAGTGTGGTGGAGTCTCCTACTTTGGAGGTCTTTAAGCAGAGGCTTGACAACCATATGTCAGGAGTGCTCTGATGGTGTTTCCTGCTTGGCAGGGGGTTGGACTCGATGGCCCTTGTGGTCTCTTCCAACTCTATGATTCTATGATTCCTTCATAGCCTGCGAACCTTCCACCCATCGTAAATTGATAATGATGCTACCTCTGGACTTTCAGTCAGCTTTAACCCAGTGATTTCTGTTATCTCCTTAAACACCCTTTGCAAAAAATAAAATAAAAAATTGTACAGTGGTACCTCAGGTTAAGTACTTAATTCATTCCGGAGGTCCGTTCTTAACCTGAAACTGTTCTTAACCTGAAGCACCACTTTAGCTAATGGGGCCTTCTGCTGCCGCCAGTGACGCTGGAGCACAATTTATGTTCTCAGCCTGAAGCAAAGTACTTAACCCGAGGTAATATTTCTGGGTTAGTGGAGTCTGTAACCTGAAGCGTATGTAACCTGAAGCGTATGTAACCTGAGGTACCACTGTACATATTTACACCCCCACCACATGTGAACATAATTCCCTGTTTCCTGGCATCCCCTCCAACATAACACCAAATATTCCTTGCTTATTTGGTTTAATCTGACTGGTGTTAAATACCATCTCAAAATTAATTTATAATAATTTTCTTTTACTCTTATAGACAACATTTTCTACGTACGTTTCTCCCATATTTTCCCCCAGCCTTGACTATCTATTTGCCCTGTTGTCTCCTTTTCCCACACTTCTTTAAATTGATCTAGACAAAGATTAAATGTAAGGTATTGGTTGTGTTTAGAATAGATTTATGAAAGATTTAGAAAACTTATTGATTAGAATATTTGTGTGAGATTGTATGGGGAAAATAAGGGAATAACAGATACAATCTTGCTTAAAATGTATATAGGAAGTGCAGTGTAAGCGATGGAAGTCAATCAATGAAATTTTATTATTGAGATATTTGTAGAATAAATTTGGAAGAAATTCTTCCAACTCTTCTTCTTCTTCTTCTTCTTCTTCTTCTTCTTCTCCTCTTTATTTTTTCTTTTTCTTTCTTCTTTTCTTCCCTTTTTCTCATTTGTTCTTTTTATATATGTGTGTGTGCTTATCTGAAAAATATATGTATGTATTTGCAATACTTTGCTTATATTTTGTAATAATTATGTTAAATAAATTAAATTTTTAATAAATAAATAAAATAAATTGATCTTCTTGATTCACAGTTTCTAGGAATATTTCATAAATTTAACTGGTTTCCCCCCACATACCAGTCTCCCGAGGTGGTTCTGGCACCTAACATGCTGTTCTTTTAACAAGGCCTGTGTGTTTTCCTTGCAGGAAGAGAAGAGGTACCGGAGCACCTATCAAACTGCGGAGGAGTCTGAGCGGGAAGCCTTCTCCCTCTTCTCTGCTGCCGTGAGGGAAAGCCACGAGAAAGAGCGGACGAGAGCGGAGAAAACCAAGAACTGGTCTATCATTGGCTCAGTGCTGGGGGCCATTATTGGGGTCCTGGGTTCTACGTACGTCAACAGAGTTAGGCTGCAGGAGCTGAAAGCCTTAGTTTTTGAGGCACAAAAGGGACCTATCAATCTTCAGGAAGCGATCAGGGAGCAGGCCTCCGCCTACAACTCCCAGCAGAGGGATCTGAGTGACCTCGTTGCCAGCCTGAAGGACATCCTACAAGCAGTGGCCGTGACCTCGCAGGAAGCGACAGGGGATTCCTCGGCCAAAAGCACTCCTCTAAAAACAGACCCTCTCTTAGTTTCCGTCAGGGAGCAGCTGAGCTACTCCAAACAGATGAGCTCCTTCCTCGAGAGTTTGCAGCGGCAGCTTAGCAGCCTGGAAAAAAGTTTAGGGCAAATGGCTGCCGAGGTCCAGAACGTGAAAAGGGGACCCCAGCCCACACCTGAGAGGAAAGCACTGCTTGGTCCTTCGACGGAGGGGAGCAGCCAGACCTTTGAGGCAGAAGACGTGGTTCTGGAACTGTGCAACACAGAAAGGAGACTGGAAGCGCAAATGAAGAGGAACTCCATCTACAGCACGGCTTTCACATGTACTGTCTTTGCTATCACATTCCCCATGCTCTACGTCCTCCTCAAGGGGAATTAGCCCGCAGCCCAGCAAAGAATAATTTGTTGGAGTAGTAAAGAGTCATTCACCCTTCAGTCTTGACGGTTTCTTCTTGATAATGTGTGGTTGTTTTTGAAGGCAATTTCCCGAAATTGTACCTCAGACTAGAGCTGCGTGCAAATGTATTGTGGTAAAACATACAATCTGTATCTCTTTCTCGTGTTCTTTTCCGGACTGCTTATGAAGTTCGCAAGTTCCTTTTTGTGGGGAGACAGATGCAGGGTAAAACAGCTTCCATATTATGTTATCCTGAAGGGATAAGCCTTTTTAACGGCTGCTAGCAAAACCTTACTTGATGTACTTTTAAAGAACAAATTAGCAAGGATGCAGATTTTGCAGTTTCCCAGAATCTGCCTTGCAGTATCTTCTGAAATTCTAATGTTGGTATCTTCTAAAATGAAATGTGCCAGCTGGTTAGTCGGATGTTTTGGGTTTTGCTAGGTGTATGATGCCTCTTTTCTTTCTAATCTTCTCTGCAGGCATCTTCTGTTACCTGCCCACACATGCTTCTTAGCTGTGCCAGCTGTGCCATAAAATATTTTTGCATACCACCCCAATCTCCAAGCGGTGCAAGATTCCAGTTGCAAGCATTTACCCAGGGTTCATGTTTCCTCTTGGAAGTGAGGGACAGCGGAAACTGCGGTGTCTTTATGATATATGGTTTATTTACACACATATAGATGGCCTGAGCCTATGATGGAGAGGTTCACAGCATTAACACCCCAAAAGGGTCTTGATTATCCCATAGCCGCAGCCCTGGGTTCAAACAAAAATCAAACACTGCCCTGACTCATTCTCTCTCCAGCTTGCTGCTGTAATTCTAGGTCACATCGCTGCAACTCTCAACTTAAGCTTTGTCCTTCTTTCTCTGAGTTGAGGGAGACATTACAACCTTGGTGGCTCATGCACCTTTCAAAAAAGAAGTTTCTTCCTCCCGTCCCTTCACAGCAGGCACACAAGCAGGATTCTCCAGGTGCACCTTTTCCTGACATGGGAATGCAAGAGATGAAGAAAACTGCACCTGTGGGATTTATTATCACACATCTTTTGAAACCGGAGAGTCATTTGCAATCTTGCACAAAGCCCCCTTTCCACTGTTCTCTTAATGGCCCATTCTTTTCTTCTTTGGTGATCACTCGTAGCCGAGTAAGATTGTCTTCCATTAACACGGTTTTAGCAGTGACTCCATAAGTGACTGTAGAGGCCAATTCTGGATCCACACGTCCTTCCACAGTGGGGAAATAGGTTTCCAGGCAGGAGAGAGAGTTTGCCAAGCATGCCTTCCTCTTAGCGTGTTTCTCCTTTTCATCCTGAGTTTGAGCATCTTCAAAACCCATGACACCTTTGGTAAAGGCCGTCCTCCAATTGGAGCGCTCGCAGGCCAGTGTTTCCCAGTTGTCAGTGTTTATACTACATTTTTAAAGATTTGCCTTGAGGGAGTCTTTGAACCTCTTTTGTTGAGCATTACGCTTACCATTGTTAAGCTCAGAAAAGAGTACAGAGGTACCTCTGGTTACGAACTTAATTCGTTCCGGAGGTCCGTTCTTAACCTGAAGCCGTTCTTAACCTGAGGTACCACTTTAGCTAATGGGGCCTCCTGCTGCTGCCATGCGATTTCTGTTCTCATCATGAGGTAAAGTTCTTAACCCGAGGTACTACTTCCGGGTTAGTGGAGTCTACAACCTGAAGTGTTTGTAATCCGAGGTGTTTGTAACCCGAGGTACCACTGTACAGTGGTACATTGGTTCTCAAACGGCTTAGTTGTCGAACAAATCAGCTCCCAAACGCCGCAAACCCAGAAGTGAGTGTTCAGTTTTGCGAACATTTTTCAGAAGCCAAATGTCCGACACGGCTTCCGACTGAATGCAGGAAGCTCCTGCAGCCAATCAGAAGCCACGCCTTGGTTTCTGAAACGTTTCGGGAATCAAACAGACTCCTGGATCGGATTAAGTTTGAGAACCAAGGTACCACTGTACTTGCTTTGGAAGACAAAATGGCCCAGGTGATCACCTCAACACAGGACTCTAGTCTGGCTTATATTTTAACACTTGTTGGATCCTGGGGTTAGAAGGATCCAGCTTACAGCTTACCTCCCCACACCCAAACTCATAACAATGCTATTCTGAAGAGTCATCCTGCTGCTGCCTGGGATAAAGATTTTCAGAGGGCGTTAACAAGTAGCCTCGTGCTAGGCTGTAGTCCTGTCCTAGACACTGCTGTGGGGTTGGGCAATGTTCAGCCCTACAGCTATGAGCCCTTAAACCCCAGGGACTTTCATTAGGCAGCTCAGCCATTTTATCCTGCAATGAGCAGAGGACTGCCTAACACCCTGCTTCCCTTCCACCACCGCAAACATCATCAGAAGCTTGGGGTTTCCCCCCCCCCCCCTTATAGCAGAGACAAAGGGAGATGGGGTTGCTCAGACCATTATCAGCTCTCGCAGCTAACCGATTTTTCTTGTGGGTCAACAGACCTTCGCAGTGGGTGTGCTAAGCTCCTCCTGTGTCTTTTCCAGGAAACTGGGTTGAGTCATCGAGGTGCAGAGAGGGCAGGATGGAGAGAATGGAAGGGCCGTTTGCCTGGGTCAGAATGAGCAACTGAGATTCAGAATGGAGGCAGGAAAAGCTTGCGCTGTTGGTACCCAGAGATGTGCTAGGATTGAAAGCCCCTTCACCCATGTCCTGTCACCTGACACAAGTCACCTGACATAAGCGGCCTCGGCCCAGTATACCTGAAGGAGCGTCTCCACCCCCATCATTCTGCCTGGACGCTGAGGTCCTGCGCCGAGGGCCTTCTGGCGGTTCCTGCATTGCGAGAAGCAAAGCTACAGGGAACCAGGCAGAGGGCCTTCTCGGTAGTGGCACCCACCCTGTGGAACGCCCTCCCATCAGATGTCAAAGAGATAAACAACTACCTGACATTCAGAAGACATCTTAAGGCAGCCCTGTTCAGGGAAGTTTTTATTGTATGACATATTAGTGTATTTTTGCTCTTTGTGGAAGCCGCCCAGAGTCGCTGGGGAAACCCAGCCAGATGGGCGGGGTACAAATAATAAATTATTAATAATAATAATAATATTATCCCCTAGCTTTTGTCGAACTCACACTCGGCTGCTACAGTTCATGGTTGACCAAAGCTTGGCTCTCTGTGTATATGTACAGCTGTGTGCTAAAAGGTTAAACATCTGCACCTGATCTCTGCTGACTTTTGCCGATTTCCTCTCAATAATAATAATAATAATTTATTATTTATACCCCACCCATCTGGCTGAGTTCCCCCAGCCACTCTGGATGGCTCCCAGTTGAGTGTTAAAAGCAATACAGCATTAAATATTAAAAACTTACCTAAACAAGGCTGACTTCAGATGTCTTTTAAAGATAGGATAGCTGCTTATTTCCTTCACATCTGAAGGGAGGGCGTTCCACAGGGCCGGCGCCACTACCAAGAAGGCCCTCTGCCTGGTTCCCTGTAACCTCACTTCTCGCAATGAGGGAACCGCTAGAAGGCCCTCGGCGCTGGATCTCAATAGTCAATAATTGTGCCTGTATTGTTCATTCCTCGGGCTTATATGCCATCCTTCTTCAAGCCCTTGATCCCTTCAGCTGCCTTTGTGCTGTTCAGCTCTCTTACCCTTCATGACGGGTTGAATGGATGGGTTTATTCCCCCCCCCCACCTTTTATTTTCAAAACCATTTTGTAGGCTAGGTTAGGCGGAGGGGCCTGGGACCAGCTCTAGCACAGTGAGGCCAGTCCATACACATTTGCAGGGGGAGCGTGTGCTGCCAAACCTCCATCCCTGCCTCGCACTCCCCCCCCCCATTTATTTTTCACTTCACATGGCACGACCTTTCCTGTGGTGCAGGGGGAGTTGTGCTTGTCTGCACCTGCCATACCGCTTGCAGGGCTCTGTCTGGCTGCATGCAAGTACAGCGGTACCTTGGTTCTCAAACGCCTTGGTACTCAAACAACTAGGAACCCAAACACTACAAACCCAGAAGTAAGTGTTCCGTTTTGCAAACTTTCTTTCGGAAGCCGAACCTGCTCCGTTTGAGTGTTACGCTTCCGTTTTGAGTGTTACGCTGCGGTCTGTCTGTTTTTGCTATTTCTTTTGTGTTTCTGTTTTTGCGGCTTTTTCGTTTTGTTTTCATGACTGTGTGGAACCCAGTTCAGCTACTGATTGACTGATTGATTGATTGATTGTGTGACTGCAGGACATTGTTTATTGCTTTCATTTTATGGATCAGTGGCCTCGTTAAATAGTAAAATTCATGTTAAATTGCTGTTTTGGGGGTTGTTTTTAAAAGCCTGGAATGGATTAATCCATTTTACATTACCTTCTATGGGAAAGTGTGCCTTGGTTTTGGAAAGCTTTGGTTTTGGAACGGACTTCCAGAACAGATTAAGTTTGAGAACCAAGTGCTTTATAACAACTACTGTTTTCATTTCTGCAACTCTGCAAATAAAATTTATTGTAGTTTAATTGCTTTTTAACTATTATAGTTTACACGTTTTTAGCTTTATCCATTTTACCTGTACTGCTTTATAGGTGTAAGCCGCCTTGAGTCACGATCTGGGGAAGAGGTGGGATAATAATGATAATAATAGTTAATAGTAATAATTAGGTGTTCTGAGAGGCAATTCCAAGGGGAAAAGGGCAGCCTCTTTGCCTCATGGTGGAGCCAGTCCTTCACGGGAGTCTCTATAATGCTCCACAGCAGCAGAAAAAGCTTCGGGTATGTTCTGTCCTGAAAGGCCATCCTCCCTCTTCTCCTATGATCCAAAGTAAGCAGGATTTCCTTCCTTCCTTCCTCCCTCCCTCCCTCCCTTCCTTCCTTCCTTCCTTCCTTCCTTCCTTCCTTCCGCCACTGCAGTAGACAAGAAGGCAAGGTGACTGGACAGACCAAGGGGAGGAATGGGGCAAGAGCCACAACAGAATGTACAACAGTCAAGGATGCCCTGTGGCACTTTAAAAGGCTTTAACGCATTTATTGCGGCCTAAGCTTCCATGAATAGGGACACGGGTGGTGCTGTGGGTTAAACCACAGAGCCTAGGACTTGCTGATCAGAAGGTTGGCGGTTCAAATCCCTGCGACGGGGTGAGCTCCCGTTGCTCGGTCCCTGCTCCTGCCAACCTAGCAGTTCAAAAGCACGTCAAAGTGCAAGTAGATAAATAGGTACCGCTCTGGTGGGAAGGTAAACGGCGCTTCCGTGTGCTGCTCTGGTTTGCCAGAAGCAGCTTTGTCATGCTGGCCACATGACCCGAAAGCTGTATGCCGGCTCCCTCGGCCAATAAAGTGAGATGAGCGCCGCAACCCCAGAGTCGGCCATGACTGGACCTAATGGTCAGGGGTCCCTTTACCTTTAAGCTTCCATGAATTCAAGTCGACTTTGTCAGATCCATGAAGTGAAATCTTAGTTGGCAGGCATATAAAGGAGTAAATTGCAAGGTGGGAGTTGAATGGCAATGGGATGCAGAACGTTACAGTTGGTGATCGCTGAGGGGAGAGCAGGAGCTCAGTGGCAGAACATTTGCCTTCTGCACAGAAGGTCAATCCCCGGTGGTTCCAGGTAGGGCTGAGAAATACTCTCTGCCACAATCCCTATGGAGCTGCTGCCAGTTAGTGTGGGCAATACCAATCTAGATGGAGCAATGTGCCTGACTCAGCTTCCTGTGTTCCTAATCTGAGCTTAAATGTACTTATTTATTGTATTAGATTTCTGTCCATCTACCCTTCCTCCCAAAGGAGCGCAGAGCTGCAAAGAATAATCCCATTTCACACACACACACACACACACACACACACACACACACACACACTATTAAAAGCATTTTAAAACAGCCAAGTATTCTTACAGGTAATCAGTTAATGGTTGCCAGGATCTGTGGGTTTGTATCCAGCGTGGCGCCAAGTTAAACACACTTAGTGGGATACTTGAAATTTTCTGCGCCAGCTGCAGACCGTTGCTTCGCAAGACAGTGCTGGTAACTTTCAAAGAATTGTGGCATGGGAAGGGACACCAAAGGTCATCTATTCCTACCCCCTGCAATGCAGGAACCACACCTAAAGAATCCCCGACAGTTGGCCATCAAACTTCTGTTTAAAAACCTCCAATGAAGGTTTTTTAAAACACATTGATTGTGCAAGGAGTTTCTGCTAGCACAGCTCTTGCATCAGATTCCTCTCGGTTGCCCAGCATTAAATCTCAACCACCCATTAACTCAAGAGCCCTTGTGCTAGCAGACAGAGAAAGCTGGATGCAACCCAGTATATTTCGTGTTTTAAAACTCCTCCCGAATGATTTGAGGAAATCATAGGCCTCACACCAAGTCAGACCACTGGTCTATCTAGCTTATTGTTGTCTACACCAGCAGTTTTCAACCTGTGGGTCCCCAGGCATAGCTGTCAACCGTCCCTTATTTGGCGGGAAACGCCCTTATCCCAGCGCCGTGTCCCGCTGCTGTCCCTTATTGATGATGTCCCTTAAATTTCCCAGGTTTTATGCCCGCCCGGCTCGGGAGGGAAGCAGCGGCTCGGGGTCCTCCGCCGCGAGAGAGAGCGCACACACGAGCTGCCACGTCTCCGTCTCTCCCTTTTCCCCCTCAGGGGCGTGTCGTGAGGAGATGGGTGGCAGCGGGCGGGCAGGCAGCCCCTCTCTTGCGAGACTTCCGCTGCGCTGCCAGGGGAAGCCGGAGGCAGCAGTGGCAGTGGCTGAGGAGGCAGCCTGAGGGAGGAGGAAGAGGAGGGGATGGGGAGGGACGCAGAAGGGCGGCGCTTCAGTGGCCGCCGCGGCACCACTACCACCTCATGCCGGGCTCGCGGGAGGCGTGGGCGAGAGTCTCCCTCCCTCCCTCCCTCTCTCTCGGGCGGGGAAGGGCCGATGGAACTCCTCGCGCCAGGACGACGGCAGCCCCGACGTGCTGCTTAGCATCCCCTCCAACCAGTGCAGCATCTTAATGTAGTGATTTCCCCCTCTGCATCCCTTTCATAACTCTATTTTTATAAATCATTTGTCCATCCATAGTTCAAATTTTTACTACAAGTTTTCTGTCAATCCTACCAATGTATGTAACTCTTGACAATAGCTTTTCAACTAAATTATAAACTTTCCCCATTCTTTATTAAAGAGGTCCTCTTCCTGGTTTCTAATTCTGCCTGTAAGCTTTGCCATCTCGACGTCGTTCATCAGTTTTGTCTGGCACTCTTCTTTGGTCGGAGTTGTGGACCCTTAGGATCATCTAGTCCAACCCCCTGCAAAACACAGTCAGTCGCAGCAAAAGCAGCATGGCTCCATCAGTGGCCGATTTCTGTATAAGCTAAGCAAAATCCCTTATTTTGGCTGGTGGTCCCTTATTTTCGAGGCTGCTGGTCCCTTATTTTCAAATCTGTAAGTTGACAGCTATGGTCCCCAGAAGTTGATGGACTACAACTCCCATCATCCCTGAGCTCTGGCCTTGCTAGCTAGGGGTGATGGGAGTTGTAGTTCAACATCTGGGGACCCACAGGTTGAGAAAGGCTGGTCTACACACTGAGCAGCAGGACACTTCCTCCCGCCCCCAGCCCTACTGGGAGGACGCCAAGGACTGAACCTGCGACCTTCTGCATGCAAAGCAGGTGCTCTGCCTCTGAGCTCCAGCTCTTCTATATACTCCGTACCAGGGAGGGTGTTCCATAAACAGGGAAGCTACCGAGAAGACCGTGTCACTGGTCAGCACTCCAAGCTTGATCATAGACGAAGGGATAGCTCAGTTGGTAGAGCATGAGACTCTTAAACTCAGGGTTGTGGGTTCAAGATCCACGCTGGGCAAAAGATTCCTGCATTGCAGGGGGCGAACTAATGATCCTTATCTCTCCCGACTCTATGATGATATGAAATAAATGAAGGAGAGGGATCCTGCTGGAGTGGTCACAGGCAAAAAATGAAAAATCATATTAACACTCAGGGAACAATATTGGTATAACAGCTTATTTGTGGACCAATTTTTGGAGCTGTTCCTTGAACTGAACGTTCAGGGTGCTTCTTGTCTCACCTGACCAGTAGCCTGGGGTAGCTCTGGGTGGCTGAGGTGGTTGTAGTATCGCCTATTGTGGAGCCGAGAGCCATTCAGGAGAAACAGTTACTGATAGCACTGGCATCCCGGCATCGGTAAGCTAATGTGCAGCGTAATAAAGATATTGATTACATTGTTTACCCTTAATAAATCTTTATTACGTGTAGTGCAATAACAATATTTTTAATCTCAGTTTAATTTAAAATTGTTGGCATCGAACTGCTTGGCACAGGACTCTGTGAGGACAGATTGATGCCACCCTGAGCGTTCATATACAGTGGTACCTCAGGTTAAGTACTTAATTCGTTCCGGAGGTCCGTACTTAACCTGAAACTGTTCTTAACCTGAAGCACCACTTTAGCTAATGGGGCCTCCTGCTGCCACTGCACCGCCGGAGCACGATTTCTGTTCTTATCCTGAAGCAAAGTTCTTAACCTGAGGCACTATTTCTGGATTAGCGGAGTCTGTAACCTGAAGCATATGTAACCTGAAGCGTATGTAACCTGAGGTACCACTGTATATAAAACTGACTTTTGCTTCTGTGCTCACGTTTAATTTATTTTCTTTTCAGGGTTGATACTGGGTTTTTTTTTCTATCTTAGCAGGGCTCCTGCAGCTTGAACCACAATATGACAGGCAGACATTCACAAAGCGATGCTTTCCACCAACCTTGTATTGACATGCCAGGAAAAGCTGCTCCTGGTGAATTTGCAGCCTGCCATTTACCTTCACCTCTTTCTTTTTTTAAATCCCTTGACCAGCTTGCTGTTCCCTTTTAATTATTCTATTTTTATTTTTTTTTTTTTTGGTCACCCACAAACCTTTCAAACTATCTCTCCAAAGGTTGTTTTCGGGAAACCCCACGGTCATAACCACGGAGAAACTCGGATGACAAAGGACCTATTTAGAAACCCAAGGCCGCTATTACAAAGCAGGCAGGCCCACAAAAGTTTTTTAAGGGTTTGGCTTTACTAGCGCTCTGTATGCCAATTTCCTGAACGCTTCCTAGAAAGAAATTTTGACATTCCCCTCAAGGGCTCTAATTATTAATTTAATGGTGGCTTTCTTTCGACGCTTGCGACACTTTGGTCTCGGAGGAAGCTGGAAACAATCCCCTGTAAAACTCGGCCGGAATTGTGGGGGTTTATTTTGGGGGGTTACTGAGCTGTTTCTTTTAGGCTAGCAAAGGTCATAATTGCCTTGTGACTGAGACCGGCGTTGGCCAAGCCCAAAGAATGCCCTGCTTGTTAGCGCTCGGCTCTGCAATCGGGTCGCACTCTGGCCTCATTCTGGCCTTCCAGCAGAAACCAAAGGCCCGAAAAGAATCCCCCATCGAGCTGTGGGAGAGGGCTGTGGACTCGCCTCTTATTCAGCACAGCAGCGGCTTTGCGGGGGAAAAAGAAACTATAGAAACAATGAAAGCCCTCTCTAGTTCCCAGGTGCCTGTAATGAGGGAACTGACTAATTTCCATGTTTAATTTGGGAGAGGGCAAGCTGGGGGAGGTTTTTGTGGCTGCTGGAAGGCTGCCTGGAAGATATTCAGCCATCCTTCTCTTTACCCCCTGATAGAAACCAATCTTCCCGGGGCTCGCCAAGAGTTCCCGCTACCAGACCACATTCATCTTGCAAACCAGCAGGGGGAAGAATTCTCCAGCACAAAAAACAAGTTCTTAAATGAGGGTACTAATTCCCCTTCCCCCAGCCTCAATATGAGTGGTTCTGCAATTCTAATACAGTGGTACCTCGGGTTACATACGCTTCAGGTTACAGACTCCGCTAACCCAGAAATATTACCTCGGGTTAAGAACTTTGCTTCAGGATGAGAACAGAAATCGTGCTCTGGCGGCGCGGCGGCAGCAGGAGGCCCCATTAGCTACAGTGGTGCTTCAGGTTAAGAATAGTTTCAGGTTAAGAACGGACCTCCGGAATGAATTAAGTACTTAACCCGAGGTACCACTGTATCTATCTCGAGAGCAAGCAGATACTCAAGAGGCAAAGCTTTTTCCAAGACTGGGGGCGGGGGAATCATTTAGCATGGGTGCTAGGTTGTGGGGTGGGGGGCACAGAACCTCAGATTTGTATTGATTTTTCCTGATTTTTTTGTGGGGGTAGTTCCCCCCCCCCCCGGCTACACCTATGTCATCTAGGGTTTTAAAATACAGTGGTACCTCGGGTTACAGATGCTTCAGGTTACAGATGCTTCAGGTTACAGACTCTGCTAACCCAGAAATAGTACCTCGGGTTAAGAACTTTGCTTCAGGATGAGAACAGAAATTGTGTGGCGGCGGGGTGGCAGCAGCGGGAGGCCCCATTAGCTAAAGTGGTATTTCAGGTTAAGAACAATTTCAGGTTAAGAAGGCAGGCACCTCCAGAACAAATTAAGCTCTTAACCCGAGGTACCACTGTATATAATCTGTAACCCAGCTGCTATAGACATAGGAGTCCAGGGGCACATCTGCACCATCCTTTTAAAGCAGTTTTAAGCCCACTTTAAACAGTCAAAGCTTCCCCCAAAGAATTATGGGAGCTGTGGTTTGTTACGGGTGCTGAGAGTTGTTAGGAGACACTGCACTCTCCAATTCACAATATTCAGAGTTGAGCCCTCTTTGTAGCTCAGTGAGTGGCAATAGGTGCATAGCTGTCAACTGTCCCTTATTTGGCGGGAAAGTCCCTTATCCCAGCGCTGTGTCCCGCTGCTGTGCCTTATGGATGATGTCCCTTAAATTTCCCGGGTTTCAAAGGAAGCAGCTCCTCTCCCTCCCTCCCTGCCGGCCAGGGAGGAGGGAGGCTCCAACTGTGTTGCTTGGATGCGTCGCTCACCCGATAAGGAATCTAAGAACGGCTGGGGGTGGAGCTTGCATGCTTTGTGCCGATCAAATTGGCTGCATTGTCTGGGGACTCGCCTTTGCTCAGCGCTTCCCAGCGGAGAGGTGTCAGTGGTTTTCCTTGCCGCATCCCCTTTGCCGGGTTGCTGCGCTGTGGGAACCACCGCTTGAGGCTTTGTTTGGCTGCTGGCTGGGCTTTCTGCCTTTGGCTCGGAGGGCCTCAGAAGTCGAACATACCTGTGCTTTGAAAATCCCTTATTTTGGCTGCTGATCCCTTATTTCCGAGGCTGCTGGTCCCTTATTTTCAAATCTGTAAGTTGACAGCTATGGATAGGTGTCTCCTGACAACTCTTTACCAACCTTTACCAACTACATTTCCCAGGTGCCTTTGAGGGAAACCATGATTGTCAAAAGTGGTGTGTCACGGTCCTTTAAAAATATGGTGCGGATGTGTTCGAAGTGTGTGTGCGTTTGTGTTGTGGCAGCAACGATTGCAATCGCAATCAGTACATCATATCTGGAAGTCATGGCATCTGACGTAGAAGAGAGGGGTGCCCCTTTCGCTCTCTGGCAAAAGCGTCATTTCTTGCATTCCCATGTCATAGGGCTGCCATACGGGCATTAGTAGGATTTCAAAGGCAGAATTGACGCCCAATGCTTGGGCAAGTCAATCAAAAAAATTGTGGGTTTTGGGTGTTTTTGTCTTTAAAAAACTCAACAACTTTTGGTGGTTTTTAAGGTGGTCTTCCTAAAAAAAAAAAAAAAAAGCTCCACAACCTTGGGTGGTTTTAGCAACCCTACCATGTCAAGAAAAGCTGCACCTCGTGAACCATGCTTGTGACGGGACGACCCACCCAGATTGCTCACAGACACATGTGGACAGCTTTTAATTGATATTTCTTATTACATTTGCACTTGTCCCACCACCTCCTGGCAAATGGAAGGGGAAGAAATGGAGGCAGTGAGAGATTTTACTGTCTTGGGCTCCATGATCACTGCAGATGGTGACAGCAGTCACGAAATTAAAAGGCGCCTGCTTCTTGGGAGAAAAGCAATGACAAACCTAGACAGCATCTTAAAAAGCAGAGACATCACCTTGCCAACAAAGGTCCATATAGTTAAAGCTATGGTTTTCCCAGTAGTGATGTATGGAAGTGAGAGCTGGGCCATAAAGAAGGCTGATAGCCGAATAATTGATGCTTTTGAATTATGGTGCTGGAGGAGACTCTTGAGAGTCCCATGGACTGCAAGAAGATCAAACCTATCCATTCTGAAGGAAATCAGCCCTGAGTGCTCACTGGAAGGACAGATCCTGAAGCTGAGGCTCCAATACTTTGGCCACCTCATGAGAAGAGAAGACTCCCTCGAAAAGACCCTGATGTTGGGAAAGATGGAGGGCACAAGGAGAAGGGGATGACAGAGGACGAGATGGTTGGACAGTGTTCTCGAAGCTACCAGCATGAGTTTGACCAAACTGTGGGAGGCAGTGGAAGACAGGAGTGCCTGGCGTGCTTTGGTCCAGGGGGTCACGAAGAGTCGGACACGACTAAACAACAACATTACATTTGCATTCCACCTTTCCTTCAAGAGTGCAAGGAGGCTCCCCACAGAGGCAGTTTTAGGTGGACTGGTCACTGCGCTGAGGGGGGCACCACAACGATTCTGCGGAACAGAGTGTGAGAGGTGGGGCTGCCGGATTTTAGCGACACACCAGGCGCCGCAGAAATGTGAGAGCCCGGTGTCGGCCGCTGCTCCCCCACACCTCCATTTTGCCCTCACAACGTGAGGTGGGCTCAGGCCTAGTGGGAGCGACAGGCACCAGACCACCCAGGGAGCTTGAAGGGCCGAGTGCGGATCTGAAGCCGATCTGAACATGACGCTGCACCGAACCCCTTTTGGCGGTTCTTTCACACATGCAAGCAACACCCCATGGCCCGTCCTCCATTTTCGGCCTCTCTCTTCTCCACTCTCTTCCCCACTTCGGCTCCTTTTCTCAGCCTCTCGTGGTTGCCTCCTGAGTTAAGCTGTATTCTGAGCCCGGGCCTGGCAGGCCGTGAATGGCATGCAGTGTTTGGGAATGAATGCCCGAGAGCTGTGACAGACAGGCACTCGCTCTCAGTGAAAGCCCTGTCTTTACGCTGCTCCAAAGACACAGAACATACAAACACAGTTCTCCACTCCAGACTGAGATCGGGACAGGAAGAAAAGACTACTTTTTTCCAACCTTTCCTTTTTAATGTTCTCTCCCCCCCCCTTTCCCTGCCCCTCCCTTCCCTTCCCCGTCCTTTAAATGAAGCTTGCAAGAAAACTCTGTACCCAGTTGAATGGGCTGCAGGCAAGGATTGGCTCCGGAGGAGAGGTACAAAGGGGATTAGTGTTTAAAAGTCATGAATGGATCGTAGCAAGGCAAAAGTGTGTTTTTGGCTCCCGTCTCCTAGTTACCAGTTTGGGATTTGGGTGGGAGAAGGAAGGGGAAAGGGGGAAAAAATAAATAAAAACCCTGCTTGAGTTTTAGAGTGTCTGGGGAGCAGAGAAAATGTTTGCGTGACCGGCGGGCAGGCCCAAAGGCCTTTGCTGTGAGATCAGTATGTATAACTTGGAACCCTTTGGGCTTATGAGAGGATGGAAAGCAAGCGAAGAAAAAGGGCTTGCCTTTCTCCTGCCTTGTTTCGCTGGCATCCCAGTTTGGACACTTCTGAATTAGTAGCCACTCTGACACACACACTACAAACATGAGATGCGGCTGTATTCAAAATCAAGCCGTGTCTGCTTTGTCTAGGCTGTACACACAAAATACATTTGAAGCAAACCTCTGCCCCAATCCCACCTCCACAAGCATACTAGGAACCGTAGCTACAGTTCCCAGCACCCAAACTACAGTTCCCAGGATTCTTGAGGGGTGGGAATGTGTAGTAAATTCATGGTGTGTATGCGGCAGCCATTCTGCAAATTCCTGTTCCGCCCTCATATTTTCAAGGAGGATAGTCTTAGGTTCCCTCAAACCTTCAGGGAACCCTTTTCACACACATTTACTGCTAGTGGCCCCAGGAATCTTCTCAGCCACAAAAATGGTGCACTGAGGTTACAGGGACCTGCAGGTGTTACTGGACTACAACTCCCATAATCTCTGACCCCGTTGGCTGATGGGAATTGTAGTCCAACAATGTCTAGAGAGCCAACGGGGCCCCACCCCACAAGTCAGGTAATTTTAGACTCTTGACAATGTCTTGCTCCCCTCCGCATTTTATATAACAACATGCATTATTTCTCTTACTTCAAAATGTGGGGTAAGCCTATTTACTGTTCTGAGGTGTGGAAACCTGGACTTCCGTCCCTAATAATAATAATAATAATAATTATTATTATTATTATTATTATTATTATTTGTACCCCGCCCATCTGGCTGAGTTTCCCCAGCCACTCTGGGCGGCTTCCATAGAAACAAAAAAAAACACTAAAATATCATACATTAAAAACTTCCCTGAACAGGGCTGCCTTAAGATGTCTTCTGAATGTCAGGTAGTTGTTTATCGTTTTGACATCTGATGGGAGGGCGTTCCACAGGGCGGGGGCCACTACCGAAATGGCCCTCTGCCTGGTTCCCTGCAGCTTTGCTTCTCGCAATGAGGGAACCGCCAGAAGGCCCTCGGCGCTGGACCTCAGCGTCCGGGGAGAACGATGGGGGTGGAGACGCTCCTTCAGGTATACTGGGCCGAGGCCGTTTAGGGCTTTAAAGGTCAACACCAGCACTTTGAATTGTGCTCGGAAACATAGTGGGAGCCAATGTAGGTCTTTCAAGACCGGTGTTATGTGGTCTCGGCGGCCACCCCCAGTCACCAGTCTAGCTGCCGCATTCTGGATTAGCTGTAGTTTCCGAGTCACCTTCAAAGGTAGCCCCACGTAGAGCGCATTGCAGTAGTCCAAGCGGGAGATAACTAGAGCATGCACCACTCTGGCGAGACAGTCCGCGGGCAGGTAGGGTCTCAGCCTGCGTACCAGTCATGCCTTCACACCACCACTGAGCAGCTGCCAGCTGGCAGACATCACTCAACCCAAATCTCCCTCAAAATCTCCCTGGGAAGAGGGATTGGCTGTTAAACCACTCTGGCAATTATAGTTCCCTTGGCACCCTTAACAAACTACTGTTCCCGAGATTCTTGGGTTGGGGAGCCGTGACTGTTCATAGCGCTTCAAGTGTATAATATGGGTGTGGTCGGGGTCTGCAAACTGCAGCTTTAGGCAATTGTGTCCCAAAGGACTGAGAAGCATATCCTCAGGTTACTGAGCACCCACCAAAGGATACCACTTCTTTCCTGTCCCGATGGAATCGGTTGCTGTGATGGCGGTAGTGATTCGATTGCAAAGAGGGATCATGGCATTTCCTGTGCCCTCATTGCACTGCTTATGAACACAGTGTTAAGCATCCAGTTTCTTTAAGATACGAGCTTTGGCACATAAAGGGGCTGAGAGAAGAATGGAACTCCACAAAATGGGATGTTTTTGCTCTCCAAAATGCCAGCAATGTGTGTGGGAATGAGTTCCTGGCTCGGGACATTTTATTTTATCCTCACAATGCCCTCAGCATGCCACCAGCATTCCTGTGTGTGAGCAGGGCATGGTGAGCCACATCAGACTGTGAGGAAGAAGCCAGGCAGCATTACGTTCCCACATTACTTTTGGCTTGGTCCACAGAAGAAGGAGAGGAAGTAGACTTGCCTAGCCTTACAAGAAAGGAGATGAGAACTAACATCAGGAATAACTTTCTGAGGGTAAGGCTATTGGACAGTGGTAGAAACACCCACTGGAGGTGGTGGACTCTCCTTCCTTGGAGGTTTTTAAGCCATCTGTCATGGATGCTTTAGCTGTGATTCCTACATTGCAGGGGGTTGGACTCGATTGTGGTCCCTTCCAACTCTACAATTCTTTGAAATGTGTATATTTGAGGAAAATATTGCAGTGAAATGCTGGTGAATTTTCGTGAGGACTTTTTTTTAAAAAAAGGTTATAAATCGATGTGAAAATGTGGAGAACTAAATTTTAAAAGAATGAAAAAGGTGGGGGGAAGAGCACACATTTTTGCAAACCATGGTTTCTAAGGTGCCAAGGCTACATTGTACACCAGGCCTTATTAAAATGATTTCTTTATTTACCCCCTTTTTTTTTTACCCGTATGAAGCATATGGCAGTGGCATTGTACGAATGTCTCTCTCACACAACTTGATGCAAGACTTCTGAGTTTTGTTACAAAGCAGTTACGTGTAATGCTTGAACCAGGAAACTGTAGCTTAGTTCTTAACTACAAACTCGGGTCGCAAACCAGCATCAAACTGGTTGCTGCCCCAAGAGCATGATTATGTCACACAGGAATATTTCTGGATTCTTAAAGTCTTTAATATGACAAAAGGTAAAGGTAAAGGGACCCCTGACCGTTCGGCCCAGTCGTGGACGACGCTGGGGTTGCGGCACTCATCTCACTTTAATGGCCGAGGGAGCCGGCGTACAGTTTCTGGGTCATGTGGCCAGCATGACTAAGCTGCTTCTGGCGAACCAGAACAGTGCACGGAAACGCCGTTTACCTTCCCACCGGGATGGTATCTATTTATCTACTTGCACTTTGACTTGCTTTCGAACTGCTAGGTTGGCAGGAGCAGGGACCGAGCAACGGGAGCTCACTTGTGGGGATTCGAGCCGCCGACTTTCTGATTGGCAAGCCCTAGGCTCTGTGGTTTAACCCACAGCGCCACCCGCATCCCTTTAATATGACAAAGGGGCCAGTTAAAACAAGACAAATTCAAACTGGAAATAGGAGCCCATTGTTTATTAAAGAGGATGAACTAGGACAGTCTGCCAGGAGAGTGATGGATCTTCCAAAGCCTTGCGGCCTTGGAATCAAGGTTGGACATTTTAGCCAAACACAATGTAATGGGCTTGATAGAGTAAGGAGGAAATAGCAAATGTCTCACATAAGACAGAAGGTCAGGCTCAAAGCTCTTAATGTTGTTCATTTTCAAAGAGGTATGAAGTAGGGTAAAAATCATGTCTTTTATTGGCTAGATAGCGGTCGAAGCAGGCACGCAGCTGAGTCCTGTAGGGCTGGTTTCTAGGTAACTCCCATCTACTAAGCTATTAACAAAGAAGCAGCTAATTCTGAAAGCACATCGTTTCAAATTAAAAGATCAGGGGGCCAGATCAGATGAGGCGCAATTGACGCAGTTAGCTCCAATGGCGGCTTTTCTCCCCAATGCAAATAGAAGGAGCAAGTGGGTGGGAGACAGTCCAGATTGGGATCACGGGGGATTGGGATCAAGGAAAGGTTTCAAGTCCCCTTACCTGTCATGCCAGTAGGCGTTTGTTATTCCCTCTTGGCTCCAGGGAACGCTGGGAACTGTCAGGGTAGAGCCAGGATTTAGATGGCGGCACTTAAATCCGGACCTGGACACAATCTCCAATGAAGGTGAATGAAGCAGTATGCGCCGTTCTGCAGTGATTTAGAGGAGCAGGAGCAGGCAGCACTTGATCACATGTCACAGAAGGGATGGCAATGTACATCTCCTGGGGTGCTATTGGCCGATCCTCTGCATGCTGTTTTTATCTACCCATCTTTGTTGGTTAGAGCATGGTGCTGATGACACTAGGTTGCAGGTTCGATCCCCATATGGGACAGCTGCATATTCCTTCATTGGGCATTCTCATACCCTGCAACATTTCTCTGATGAAAATAGGGATGTCCTATTCTAACAACAACATTTATACCTTGCCCATCTTACTTGGTTGCTCCAGAAACTCTGGGTGGCTTCCAACATATACAAAAACATAATAAAACATTAAAACATATCCTTCTATAGGGCTGCCTTCAGATGTCTTCTAAGGGTTGTATAGTTACATATCTCCTTGGCTCAGAGGCTCACATAACTCCATACTCTCCAACATTTCTCCGATGCAAATAGGGGCATCCTAAGGAAATAAGGGACGCGGGGGGCGCTGTGGTCTAAACCACAGAGCCTAGGGCTTGCCGATTGGAAGGTGGGCGGTTCGAATCCCCGCGACGGGGTGAGCTCCCGTTGCTTGGTCCCTGCTCCTGCCAGCCTAGCAGTTTGAAAGCACATCAAAGTGCAAGTAGATAAATAGGTACTGCTCCGGCGGGAAGGTAAAAGGCGTTTCCGTGCGCTGCTCTGGTTCGCCAGAAGAGGCTTAGTCATGCTGGCTACATGACCCGGAAGCTGTACACCGGCTCCCTCAGCTAGTAAAGCGAGATGAGCGCCGCAACCCCAGAGTCATCCGCGACTGGACTTAACGTCCAGGGGTCCCTTTACCTTTACCTTTATGGAAATGAGGGACATTCCAGAATCAAATCAGGAACCGGGAAGGCTTTCTCTAAATCTGGAACTGTTCCTGGAAAACAGGGGCACTTGGAGGGTCTGCAATCTTCCCCAATCGAAGTCCCTTTCAGATTTTTCTTGACTACAACGCCTCTCAGCCCCAGTTAGCATGGGATGGGGATGATTTGAGTTGTAGTCCACCAGTGCCTGGAGGTCATCAGATTGGGGAAGGTTAGGTTACAGCTCGAGAACAGATAATTCTTAGCACTCCCCAAATTTGTTCGATGCCACAAAAGGTAAACTCGAGTGCAGATGCTAGAACATACCTTTCCTTGATAGTGTGGTAAACCAGGAAGAAATAAGGAAACCAATTAGTCTATGGCAAAGCAATAACATCAATATCCTAGAGAGGCCAGGAGGGGATCCTGAATGGGGTATGGACTGGTATGGTTTTTATGCTGTGGACTGGCTGATAAGTGAGGACAGTTACCATGGATACTCTCAGCTGGGACCAGGAAGGGACATGCCTTGCTACTGCGTCCCTGTGTGACAGCAGCTTGCAGATATGCTCATATAAGACGTAAGTGCCGGAATCATTTGTCGTAATCCCTATGTCTTTGTATGATTTGTCATCTTAATAACAAAAACGTGTTTGCTTTACGGTTATTGCTAGCTTTATGGATACTGTGCTGTACTTGGATTTTTCTTCTTAAGTTGCTGAGATGGTTTATGTATTTCTGTGTTTTGATGCAAACTGTTTGAGATCTACTGACATAAATGCCTTGGGGTGCATCCGGACTGTAAGTATTTTGTGGGAGGGATACAGGCCTTTTGTGTGCATTTAAGTGCTTTGTCGCCCCCAACACAACAAATAATAGAATCATAGAATTGGAAGGGATCCCAAGGGTCATCTAGTCCAACCCCCTGCGATGCAGGAATCTCAACTTAATAAACTTAAAAAAACCCAAAACCACAACACACTGATTTTTTGAATGGTTTGGAAAGTGTTGGGGAAATGCTTTGAAAAGTGTAGGTTGAACAAATGATTAACAGACGTGTAAGCAAATCAGGATGAATGCTCATTGTCATCAAGCTGTCCTCTAAACCAGGCATGGCCAAACTTGGCCCTCCAGATGTTTTGGGACTACAACTCCCATCATCCCTAGCTAACAGGACCAGTGGTCAGGGATGATGGGAATTGTAGTCCCAAAACTATGCCATGCCTGCTCTAAACAGATCAGAACAAATCCTCAATAAAGGTTGAATAAGCTAGCTGTCCAGAGAAATCCCCCACCATGGCAAATGTGTGACTGAGCTATAACACATCAGATGGCAGATGGGGTGTCAGGTGTGTGTGCAGGAGCCAGGCCCTGTGACCAATAGGACTTTGCAGGACTGGGGCGTTCCTAAGTTTGTTCTGAAGAGGCAAGGCGTAGCCTCACAGGTGAGGCCGATTGGTAACTCACAGCACCTGGTGGCAAGAGCTGGGAAGGCATATAAGGTCAGCATTTCCCTTTGGCTCTTTGCCACAGCAACAGACTTCCTGCCTTGCTGTGTTTGGCTTCTTGCTTCCTGATCCTTGAACCTCGGCTTCTTGACTCCTTGCTTCCTGACCCTCGGACCCTCGGCTTCTTGACTCCCAGCTCTCTGACTCCTGGCTACTGGACCCCCATTCCTGCTCCCACCCCGCCATCTTGCCCCTGGTCCTGACCTTCCCTGCTGGGACTTCGATCGCCCATGAACCGGACCATGACATGGGGGCATGTGTGGCTGAACTTTCTTTTGTATAAATAAATAAACAATCCTTGCCCATGGAAAATTAGCGTGTCTGGGACATGCCTCGCCATGCCTTGTTCCTGGTAGGCTAGCTTTCTGTGTATAGGGAATTCTCTTTTGAGGTGCGCTCAGTCAGCTGTCCTCCTACCCTCCCATCTGAAGTGGAATAGATGGGAAATTGAATCACCACCAGGTGGGCTACCTGCAAGAATTAGGCCTAGAATATATTTGGAACCAATGACAGGTACATCTACATCTAACTCTGCCACTCTGGAAGAAGGACTGCCAGTATTTTATTTCAAAGATATTTCCATTCAGATGGAACCAGGAAGTAGAATTTTTGAGTTAGGGTGGAGTATGGAAGAATCTGGCAAGGAGCAGGAGGTACCACAGCAGAGGCCAAGTCAGGTTGAAAGGTGGAAGAATGTGTTGCATTATGGGTAATTTTTAAAAAAAGTTTACTGGCTTTTCTGGCCCCAATACAATACCAGCTCTGGGATTTTATGGGGCTATGGACAGGGCCTACTTACAGTAGGGTAGCTACTTACACATTGCCAAAAGTAAGAAAATGCATGACTGGAAAAGAAGAAGAAGAAGAAGAGTTTGGATTTGATATCCCGCTTTATCACTACCCGAAGGAGTCTCAAAGCGGCTAACATTCTCCTTTCCCTTCCTCCCCCACAACAAACACTCTGTGAGGTGAGTGGGGCTGAGAGACTTCACAGAAGTGTGACTGGCCCAAGGTCACCCAGCAGCTGCATGTGGAGGAGCGGAGACGCGAACCCGGTTCCCCAGATTACGAGACTACCGCTCTTAACCACTACACCACACTGGCTCTCAAGGTCATACTGAATATTTGCATAATTTTATACGCACATATTTACTGTCACCCTAGTATAGGAAGCTGTGATCAGGTGCTTGTATGCGCTACCTCAGTGCGCTCTGCCCGGATGCTCCCTGTTGATGGACAGCCTCAAGGCCCTCCCTCCTTTGAAACCAAGCTTGTACCAGAGAGGCCTACACAGAGAGAGGACTCCTTCAAACACAGGACCGTCCTTTATGAAAGATGATGTGTGGCTATCCAATCTTCGAGTGCCTCTGATCTTGGGCACTCTCTGCAAAGTGCAGGGCGGTGGTTAGAGTGTCGGACAAGGACCTGGGAAACCAGGGTTCGAATCCCCTACTCAGCCCCGAAGATCGCTGGGTGACCTTGGGCCAGTCACTGCCTCTCAGACTGACAGGGATTGCTGTGTGTGGATAAAATGTGCTTGGGGGGGGGGGGACAGCTACTATGAGCTCCTTGGAAGAGAGATGGTATAGAAATGTAATAAATAAAAACGAATATGGCAGAATTTATTTGGGGGTGGGGCTCTTTGCAAATCTTGAAGCCCTGACCTCTCTCCACCACTGTCAGGAAAAAAGTTGTGTCCTGACCGCTTGGCGGCCCTGACTTGGAACCGTAATCTGATTTCTGTCTCTCCAGCGACGTTTGTCCCCCCCACCCCGCCGCCGCCTTCAGTTCTAGGCCTGCATTTGCCAAGGCTGGGGGAGCTGCCTTTGATCTCCATACTCTGAGAGGAGCCAACATTGCACTTCGACCAGGGGAGGGAAAGGAGCCCCAAGTGCAGGCTTTGAACAGGCGTGGAGGTGGAGGAGCTGAGATTGAGCAGAGGGGGCTGGGTACCAGTGCACCTGAAATATGCTCGGAGTTGAGAGTGGATTTCATGCTCTTTATTCAGCTCATGGTGGTGAGGAGGAATGGAAGTTCCCCCAGAATGTCTGCTTTATATACATTATTTACACAATGGGCCCCACGTGATTGGCTATTTCCGGGATTCACCTGTAGGCCAATCAGGTTGCGGATTCACTTCCACCTGGAGCTGGATCCTATTGTTCTAGGACCAATCAGACTGCTGCATTCTGGATCCTATTGTTCTAGCACCACTCAGACTGCTGCATTCTGAATCCTATTGTTCTAGGGCCAATCAGACTGCTGCATTCTGGATCCTATTGTTTTAGGACCAATCAGACTGCTGCATTTTGGATCCTATTCAGCTCAGTACATAACAGCACCCCCTCTAAGTTGCATGGTAACAGCTGCTGCTCGCATGCAACAGCCTCACAGGGTGGAGGAGAATGTCTGTGGGATAGTCGTGGGGTTATTTCCTGACTGAAAAGATTCTACATAAGAAGTGGCAAAATGCATACGCAAGGACTGCATGGGCTGCTGGCCTTTCCTACCAGAAAGCCGGGGGGGGGGGTCTTCTTGGTATGCAGAGTGTGACCATTCCCCTTTCTGTGTGTAATGCCTTCTGGCCACAGCCCTCAGCAGAAACGTTTGCATTGCACACTGGAAGCTGGTACCACTGCAATTCCATATTGGTGGCTCGGTTTGGAGGGAGTCTGTGTACTGCCGCCGGTGGCTGCCGATTGCCTAAATCCTTGCAGTCTCCTTCAGGTACAAGGAAGGAAGAGCTGGCAAGTTTTGGTGGCTGTTTGGTTCAGACTAGTGTGTGGGCGTGCAAGGCACAGATTCTGGCAGAAGGCAGCCTCTCCAGCTTGTATGTGTTTCTGTCCCCATCTCAGAAAGTCCTTCGTACATTTGTCAGCACGAAACGGGGACGCTTGGATTATACAACTGTAATTATTCACTGCGAGGTTGACAGTAAGCAGTATCACACGCGTGCCAGGGTTCGGCTGATAGTGGCCGTGTTTCTGTAATTAATTCTGGGACTAAAACGGCATTTCCCAGCTATACGGAAAACACATATCTGCTGTGCATGATAGGAAAACCGATTATTTATTTATTTGCTTGGAAAACTTACAAACTCTTCTGATAAAAATAAATACACTTCCAGGTGGTGTGCAGATAAAATTATATGTAAGACATGGCCAAAATCATCAAGCAATTAAAAGCAGAGGCATGGTAAAAGGTAAAGGTAAAGGGACCCCTGGCCATTAAGTTCAGTCGCAGACAACTCTGGGGTTGCGGCGCTCATCTCGCTTTACTGGCCAAGGGAGCCGGCGTTTGTCTGCAGACAGCTTCCGGTTCATGTGGCCAGCATGACTAAGCTCTTCTGGCAAAACCAGAGCAGCGCACGGAAACGCCGTTTACCTTCCCCTCAGAGTGGTACCTATTTATCTACTTGCACTTTGACGTGCTTTCGAACTGCGAGGTGGGCAGGAGCAGGGACTGCGCAAGGGGAGCTCATCCCGTCACAGGGATTCGAACCGCCGACCTTCTGATCGGCAAGCCCTAGGCTCTGTGGTTTAGACCACAGCGCTACCCGCATCCTCTCTAGAGTGGGTTATCAGGCAGATTGCAGTCCTTCTAACACCTAAGTGAAAATGTTTTTGTTCATACAGTCCAGAGACTATTGCAGTCTGAATCGTTTCTCCTCTCCTCTGTAATGCTGTGAAATCTGAATTGAGATATCTAGGAACAATATGAGTGGCTCTGCCCACATTCATTTACATTCATAACACACTGTGCTATGCCCTTTTTTGGTTATTATTATTATTATTATTATTATTATTATTATTATTAATCCAGGACGGCTTTGGTCCAAATCTGGCCCCGCGTCTTAAATCGATGAACAACACAAAAAATCATGTTCTAGGCAGGGCCAGTTTCAATTTCAGGGTTGCTTTTGGACAGTGTTGGGGAGGGAAAATAAAGATAAGCGCAATAAAAACTTAGCAGGGCCTATTCTTAGCAATCAGGCGCAGCCTGTTTTCTGTCTTGGGAGCTGCCAGGCCTCCTCTGGAGATAGCGCATTCATATCTCTGACAGAATCAAGTATGTCATATGCAGGGCAAGCCATTTAGATTCTGGCGCCAACTTCCCATGCCTAAGTAGATTTTGTTTCAACAGTCATTAATGTGTTCTGTTTTGGGGGGTTTTTAACTCGTAAAAATGCAAAATCATCTGTAATCATAAGCCAGGGCTAGTTTAAAAAGCAAATAAAGCTTGCGATAATAGAATACGTATACCTACTTTGGGCCAATCCAGACAGATGGTTTTTTTTCTTTGGGGGCGGGGCGGGGGGTGTATTCTGCAACATGTTCCTGTTGCAATGACAGTGCATTTTGTGGTGGGTTTATAGGGAGATGTCCACGCATCAATCTGCTTTATTAGTTGTTCTGTGAAGAAACCGCCAACGTTACTACATTATCACTGTCTGAAAATGCACTCTTGCACCTTAGTGCAACAAAAGTGGGAGTCACACCGTACCCCGAAACATTTCTCGAATGAAAAGTTAAAGGATTTTGGGAGGAAGCTGTGGGACACGCACTGATTGGAAACGAACCAGTGTTTCTGTCCCGAAACTTTTGCAGGTTCAAACTCCTGAAAACAGGATCACCGGCCCAATATCATCACCAGCAAAATTCACAATCAATGTGCAATAAAAAGGACATCAGGCTTGACTAGAAATGGCCAAATTCTGGAAGCCGGCAGTCAGCTTAAACTTTGGAGCAATGGCTCCACAGACATTGGCGTAATGTACTCACGTAAATATAGGTGTTCAGTCTAAAATTGGCCAAAGGAAAGGCAAAACCTTTGACTTTTTGCTACCTGGAGCACACAAAAGGAACACATTAAGGACATATACTAGGGTCTTCCTTATGTTCCTCCTCCTTCACACCGCATTGGATACAGTCCTTTAACTCTGAGCCTCAAATTCTCTCTCTCTTTTTTTGTATGGCTCCTTCACATGTGGTAGGTGGGGAAGATACTCAAACATAAGCTCCCTCCTGCACTTCTCTACTTTGTTCTCAAGTAACATACAAGTTTCCCTCACACATAATTTAAGTTGCTTCCCCAGAGCACCTGCTTTCCCCATCATTCTTTAACTTTACAGACAACACTGCTCCCAGACCGTTGCATGCCAGTGTTGTCGCTCTATCTCCTTTTAAAAAAAGTATTACAGTGGCACCTCAGGTTACATACGCTTCAGGTTACATACACTTCAGGTTACAGACCCACTAACCCAGAAATATTACCTCAGGTTAAGTATTTTGCTTCAGGATAATAACAAAAATAGTGCTCCAGCGGCACAGCAGCAACAGGAGGCCCCATTAGCTAAAGTGGTGCTTCAGGTTAAGAACAGTTTCAGGTTAAGAACAGACCTCCGGAACGAATTAAGTACCGTATTTTTTGCACCATAACACTCACTTTTTTCCTCCTAGAAAGTAAGGGGAAATGTCTGTACATGTTATGGAGGAAATGCCTACGGGTGGCATGCCTACAGATTTTCCTCCTCTAAAAACTTACGTGCGTGTTATGCACAACTAGGATAAATTGCGCATACAAATGCATACATCAGCAAAAATAACATTAAAAATGTGTCATATCAGAGGGTGTTGCAAACACATGTCTGTTAAGCGGAATGGCATACAAGTACAGTGGTACTTTGGGTTACATACGCTTCAGGTTACATACGCTTCAGGTTACACACTCCTCTAACCCAGAAATAGTGCTTCAGGTTAAGAACTTTGCTTCAGGATGAGAACAGAAATCGGGCTCCAGCGGCGCGGCGGCAGCAGGAGGCCCCATTAGCTAAAGTGGTGCTTCAGGTTAAGAACAGTTTCAGGTTAAGAACGGACCTCCGGAATGAATTAAGTACTTAACCCGAGGTACCAGTGTATGTGCATTTGGCGAAAATTCACTGAATATTTTTTCCTGAGGGCTTAAGCAAAAAATACGCAAGGCAGCTCTCCTCTGCTCTTCACATGGAAACCAAATAGGCTGTTAGAAGAGGGGCGAAACCTCCCCCCTTGGCTCTGGCCATTGAAATGCAGTGAGCTGCTTCTGGAGGGTGGCCGAAGCTCTCCATCCTTCCTCTGTCGGCCCCCAGCAGGATAGTAAAAATATTTTGCAAGCCTAGTAACGTAACTCCAGCCTCCAAATGCCATCCCCCATCAAAGGATGTTTTGGAGAGATGCTTAGATTTGGGCTTTTGGAAGGAGCATGACATGCCCTAAGCTGTTGCCTGCCCCAAAATGTTTGTCACTTGTGCTAAACTTTGGAATCACAAATAAATAGATCGATAGGAATGACCATTGTCGATCTATGTAATGGAGTATCGGTGGAAACATATACAGTGGTACCTTGGGTTACGAACTTAATTCGTTCTGGAGGTCCATTCTTAACCTGAAACTGTTCTTAACCTGAGGTACCACTTTAGCTAATGGGGCCTCCCGCTGCCACCGCCGCACGATCTCTGTTCTCATCCTGAAGCAAAGTTCTTAACCTGAGGTACTATTTCTATGTTAGCGGAGTCTGTAACCTGAAGCGTCTGTAACCTGAGGTACCACTGTATATACTGTGTCTGTGTCATAGCTGTCAACTTACAGATTTGAAAATAAGGGACCAGCAGCCTCGAAAATAAGGGATCAGCAGCCAAAATTAGGGATTTTGCTATTGTAAAGAGTTACATACATTGGTAGGATTGACAGATGCTGTCAATCCGGCATGAGGCGGTTGCGGCGGCGCCCTTCTGCGTCCCTCCCCATCCCCTCCTCTTCCTCCTCCCTCAGGCCGCCTCTTCAGCCGCCGCCACCGCTACTGCCTCCGGGCTCGCAGGCGGCGTGGGCAAGAGTCTCTCTCCCTCCCCCCCCTCAGGCAGGGAAGGGCCGATGGAACTCCTTGCGCCAGGATGACAGCGCCAGCACGCGCTCTCTCTTGTGGCGGAGGACCCCAAGCCGCTGCTTCCCTCCCAAGCCGGGTGAGCATGAAACCCAGGAAATTTAAGGGACATCATCAATAAGGGACAGCAGTGGGACACGGCGCTGGGATAAGGTAGTTTCCCGCCAAATAAGGGACAGTTGACAGCTATGGTCTGTGTGTGTGTGTGTGTGTGTGTGTCTAATAAAGCATGCTCATTCTACTTCTTTCACAGATCATTGCTGCAAAATAATATGCAGCCTGAAATTATTTGCCAGCTCACCTGTCATTTGTGGGGATGAGGGCACAGCAGCGTAGGAAGCTACTTTGTTTTTGGTTTATAATTTGATTTTACAACTCCATTCACATTCATAATCACAAATAATAAAAACAACACAAGATTCTTTCGAACCTCCAGACTTCCTGCCTCCCCTCTATGGGTTCTTTTTTTCAATCTGCATATTATACGTTCATCTAATTTACAGTCCCCCATTATATACAAAGTCTGTTTATTTAAAACCTGCCAAAGAGCTCAAGTGTTTACAGTGGTCTTTCAAATATAATATAAATTTGTCGCAATCTTTATTGAAGTTTCGATCCTCCTGGTTTCTGATCTTCCCGGTTAGTCTTGCCATCTCTGCATAGTCCAGTAGTTTCATCTGCCAGTCCACCCTGCTAAGGGTCTTCTCATTTTTGCAACTCTGGGCAAGAAGCATCCTTGCAGCTGTTGTAGCATATGTAAACAGTATTTTCAGTTCCTTCAGAAACTCTGCACCTACAATTCCTAACAAAAAGACTTCTGGTTTTTTAACAGAAGTTATTTTACACATTTTTTTTCAATTCATTGTATATCATTTCCCAGAATTCCACAGGAAGCTACCTTGGTCCATCCAACTCGGTACCTTGGTTCCCAAACTTACTCCGTTCCGGAAGTCTGTTCCAAAACCAAAGCGTTCCAAAACCAAGGTGCGCTTTCCCGTAGAAAGTAATGTAAAATGGATTAATCCATTCCAGACTTTTAAAAACAACCCCTAAAACAGCAATTTAACATGAATTTTACCATCTAACGAGACCATTGATCCATAAAATGAAAGCAATAATCAATGTACTGCGCTATAAAATAAATAAGACAGTATGGTAGATGATTAAAAAAAAATTTCTTACGTGTACTGATAATAGTCATTGTTTGGGAGGCTTTTATCCATTTCCGCAGTCATGCAATCAATCAATCAGTAGTTGAACTGGGTTCCACACAGTCACAAAAACAAGTGATGAAAATGGTCACAAGCCACAGTCACAGTAAAAAAAATGAAAAAGCCACACGCACACACACACAAAATGCAAATAAATAGCAAAAACAAAAGCTCCAAATATCACCTTTGTGTTGCATAGGTGCTTGGGACTCAACGGCCAACAGACTCAACAGGACGCCTCTGATTTGCAGTGTGGGATTCAATTCACAAACAGAACACACTCAACAGGAAGCGGAACAGGTTCAGCTTCCAAGGCAAAGTTCACAAACCGGAACACCTCCTTCCAGGTTTGCAGCGTTCTGTTTCCAAGCTGTTCATAAATTAAGCTGTTCTCAAACCAAGGGGCCACTGTAATCTGATTGACAGCAGCATTCCAGACAGGGGTCTCTCCCCTCTCTACCTGGAGAGGCTGGGTACTGAACCTGCGACTTTCCATGGGCAAAGCAGATCCTCTACCCCCTTTGCCCTTCCCAGGACATAGTGTTCTCCTCTTCTTTTAATGCACTTTTCCCCCCACCACCCGAACGTTAATAATTGAAATGCCAGGGCGTTCCAAATGCAACTGAATGATTGATGCAACTGGCAGGGTAAATCTTCTATACTTTTCCAGTCTGTTCCCCAACTGGCCCACCATATGGTGGATAGTAAAAGGCAATGCTTTTTGCTTCTTCTTTTTTAAAAAACAAAAAGAGGGAGAAGATTGCCCTGCCTTGGATCTTGCAGTCAAAAGCCACATGTTTTATGCAGGGAGGGAGGCTGCTGTTCAAGGACTATTCTCTGGGCTCTGATGTTCCTGCCCGCATTCGGAATGAGCACATCCTGTCATTTTAAAGGCGTGATTTACCAGTGCGAAGTCATGGCAAGGGCACTCCTCCTGAGGCTGTTTGAACAGGTGCTCCTGCTGTCTACTAGCGCAACCAGAGATTTGCTTGAAATGCGGGAAGCCGAAGGATGCTTAGCTCACAGTGGAGGGGAGCCGAGATATAGCGCTTGGAGCAGCTCTGCTTTGCCAGGAGGACCCGAGTGCCAAAATGCAGAAGCCTTCTGGGCAAAGACTTCCATGGTCTTCAATCCATGCATTATCTAGCACAGGGGTCAGCAAACTTTTTCAGCAGGGGGCCAGTCCACTGTCCCTCAGACCTTGTGGGGGGCCAGACTATATTTTGAGGGGGGGGGATGAATGAATTCCTATGCCCCACAAATAACCCAGAGATGCATTTTAAATAAAAGGACACTCTAACATGTAAAACTCCTGCCAACCTAGCAGTTCGAAAGCATGTCAAAGTGCAAGTAGATAAATAGGTACCGCTCTGGCGGGAAGGTAAACAGCGTTTCCATGCGCTGCTCTGGTTTGCCAGAAGCGGCTTAGTCATGCTGGCCACATGACCCGGAAGCTGTACACCAGCTCCCTCGGCCAATAAAGTGAGATGAGCACCGCAACCCCAGAGTTGGTCACGACTGGACCTAATGGTCAGGGGTCCCTTTACCTTTAACATGTAAAAACACCAGGCAGGCCCCACAAATAACCCAGAGATGCATTTTAAATAAAAGGACACATTCTACTCATGTAAAAACACACTGATTCCTGGACCGTCCAGGCGATTGGGCCGGATTCTGCCCCCGGGCCTTAGTTTGCCTACCCATGATCTAGCAGTTTCTCAACACCAAACAGGACTGAGCTGAAAGTGGGTGGGTATTTCACGAACGCTTTTTGCTGCATCGGGAAGCACGCCTCCTTTCAAAGATAGTTTTGCTCATCCTTTTAACAGGTTGCTTCTGTTAACTGAGCAGTCACAAAGCGAGCAGGGAGTTTAGACCCCGGCTGTTTATTACCGTATTTTTCGCCCTATAAGACGCATTTTTCCCCCTCCAAAAATGAAGGGGAAATGTGTGTGCGTCTTATGGGGCGAATGCAGGCTTTCGCTGAAGCCTGGAGAGTGAGGGGGGTCGGTATGCACCGACCCCTCTCGCTCTCCAGACTTCAGGAAGCTATCCGCTAGCTGTGGGAGACCCAGCTCTCCCAGGGCTAGCGGAGAGCTTGCCTGCACCCAGAAGCTTGGGGCGCGCTGAGCTCCGCACGCCCCAAGCTTCGGGATTAGCGCAGCGGTCCGCTAGCCCTGGGAGAGCCGCACGGCTCTCCCACGGCTAGCGAACTGCTTGCCGGCACCCAGAAGCTTGGGGCGCGGTGAGCTCCACACGCCCCAAGCTTTGGGATTAGCGCAGTGCTCCGCTAGCCCTGGGAGAGCCGCGCGGCTCTCCCACGGCTAGCGGAGACCTTGCCGGCACCCAGAAGCTTGGGGCGTGCTGAGCTCCACACGCCCCAAGCTTCGGGATCAGCGCAGCGCACCTGGGGGGGAAATAATTCCCCCCCTTTATTTCCCCCCAAAAAAACTAGTTTCGTCCTATGGGCCGGTGCGTCTTATGGGGCGAAAAATACAGTATTTGCTTGTGGTGAGGTTACGTGACATTGTTTCAAGCAAGCGTCACCCCATACTTTCCAGTGCATTTCCCAAGTCCAATTAGGGGGGCGGGCAGGTGAGGATGCAGGGAAGTGAATTTGTTGCACACGAGTTCCAAATCGAGTTTGATAATGCAGCCTGAATTTGGTGGCATGTGATTAAATTCTGCCTGAAAATATCAGCAGTCTGAAATGCCCACGGATAGGAATCCTTTTGATGTCATGGGATTACGACTCCCACCATTCCCTCTTGGCATTAGGCAGCTGCCCTCACTACACTTTTCTAGATACCTGCTGAAAACTTTTCAGTTTTCGGCAGCAAGAATATTATTGGCACAAAAATGGAAGCAAGAAGAATTACCGACGAAAGAAGAATGGACGAAAGAAGAATGAAATTGATGGACTATGCAGAACTTGATAAATTAACTGGAAGGATTTGAAACCCGCGGGATAAGAGATTCTTAGAAGACTGGAGTACATATACAAACTATTTGGAAAGTAATTGTACTGAACAGATTACGCTAGTAGGACTGCAAGAAGTTTTGTAAGGAGGGTTATTCGAAAGGAAGACTATGAGGAGAATTATTAGTTAATCATAATGATAACGATAACGATATCTTTATTGTCATTGTCCCATGTGGAACAATGAAATTGAAAAACTACATAAAACTACCACAAAACTACATAAAAACTACATAAAATTACTGCCAAACTACATAAAACATTTAAAAACCCCTAAAAACTCTAAAACCCCATTTTAAAATACACTATACTATAGAGACCCCTTATGCTGCATTTAGAAACAGAATTGCATTTGCATAGAAACTGTTTCTAAGGCGGCTAGTCCTGGCCTTTATAACCCTATACCTTCTTCCAGAAGGCAGAAGCTGAAAGAGATCATTTCCAGGGTGCGTACTATCCTGTGCTATCTCTGCCGCTTAATAGTGAAATTAAGCACTGCAGAATAAGTGATAAAGAACGAAAAATCATCAGAGGTGTTGATGGAAGTCTAAAACATTGTATAAGATGAAAAGTTATGTTATATGCCTGTTGGAAATGATATGTTTAAAAAAACCAATAAAAATGTATAAAAGAAAAAAAGAAAACTTTTCAGTTTTCAGACAGGCCTATCCAGACACAAAATCTGGTTGTTTCTGTTTTTCTGAATTCGTTTTAAATGTTATGTTGTGCTTTAATTGCTTTTTGATGTTTTTAAATGTTTTCAACATGTTTTTATATTGGTTTTATCTGCCTTTTCTAATCACAGAAGTGTTTGCCACCCTGGGCCAGCTTGAGAGGAAGGGTGGGATATAAATTTAAAATAAATCTAATAAATAAATACTTGCCCATTGGCCATGGTGGCTGCAGTTGCTGGAATCCAGCATCTGGAGGGCTACAGGTCCCCAATCTCTGTTTTGAAGTATCCATCTAAGAACAGATGTTGGGGAAGAGGGGATAGTAATTTGTCCCTTTTGCCAAGACAAACGGACTAATGTTATCTTCCCAACGACTCTCAATACCTTGAACAAACTAGTTCCCAGGATCCTTTTTTTGGGGGGGGGGGAGCCACAATTGTTTAAAGTGGTATAATAGTGTTCTAAACGTACGATGAGATGTGGCCATTGACAACAAGTGTGGCTTGAGAAATTCCGCTTTGGATTTAAACCATGCCAATATTTTCTGTTCTGTATGGGCTATGTGAGAAGAAGTGTTTGGATTTGATATCCCGCTTTATCACTACCCTAAGGAGTCTCAAAGCGGCTAACATTCTCCTTTCCCTTCCTCCCCCACAGCAAACACCCTGTGAGGTGAGTGAGGCTGAGAGACTTCAGAGAAGTGTGACTGGCCCAAGGTCACCCAGCAGCTGCATGTGGAGGAGCGGAGACGCGAACCCGGTTCACCAGATTACGAGTCCACCACTCTTAACCACTACACCACACTGGCATAAATGGAGCATGGCAGGAGGGGCATAGGACCCTATCAAACAAAATGCTCATCGAAAATAAAAAATGAGGGGCTGACGTATTTTGAGTCTTTGATATCTGCAGTCAAAAATTCAAATGTGAAAATCTGAGGGCGAATTTCCCTCAGATTTGAAAAAACAACAACAACACCCATTGATTTCAGCATCAACCAGATGTGGAAGAGCTGTTTGTGACGGCAAACCTGTACCCTTCTACTTGGGAGTAAGCCCTCTTGTACTCAATGGGACTTATTCTGAGCCGACCTATTTAAGGTTGCACCGTAAAATGTAATTCTATATAGCAGGGTTTGGGGACACCTGTAGCCTCTTGGTGTTGCTGTATTAAAATCCCCATTATCTCTGACCATTGGCCATGCTGACTGGGGCTGACTCCCCACCATAGCTGTCAACGTTTCCCTTTTTTTAAGGGAAATTACCTTATTCCAAATAGGATTCCTCGCAAGAAAGGGGGAAAGTTGACAGCTATGCTCCCCACCTCCACTGCGCACACTTAGACCTGGGAGTAAGTCCCATTAGACACAGTCTAGAATTGCACTACACGTGCGGTTAGCTCAAAGTGGGAATTTAATTAAAAAGCAGCCCACCTGCTGGGATCATACATGATTCCATTTCCTTTTCCTCAAACATGTGAAGAGAATTAGGTTAATAAAGCGATTGACATAGCAATGACTAATACGATTAAAGGTACTAGAATAATTCTTCTGTGGCGGCTGAAGGCCAGTCAGTAAATTAACTCGTTAGATTCCCTCTTTCCCCCATTTCCAGGATGGGAAACTGTGTTGCAGCAAAGGTGACACAGAGACCTTTAATGACTAACAAGTTATTAGGGGGCATAAGCTTTTGCAGTCTAAAGTCAGACCATCAGATGTAATCCTTAGTTGCATATCCATTTAAAGGGATATAAAAGGGAGCCCACAGTTCTTCCTTCATGACAGACAATTTCCTCCTTGACCCATTTTTATTAGATTCCTGGTTTCGCCTTTCAGGGGGCATATTGATATTTCACAGTGTTTCATTTTTAAACTCAGCAGAGTAGGCATCATCACTCCTATATCTCTCTCTATTGTCCCTGAATCTTGAATTATGACCATAATAACATCGATTTATTTTATTTTTATGGTAGATTTATTTGTGGTCAACCAGTGAAACCCCCCGGGTCTGCCCTGCCTTTAGCTCTTATTCTGGTTTGTAACAGACACTAATTATTAATATTAATATCAATACTGTACAGTGGTACCTCGGGTTAAGAACTTAATTCTTTTTTTAAAAAAAATTATTCAAAATTAAAACAAAACATATTATCCAGAAACATATCACCCTTATTTTTCCCCCATTTTTCCTCCCTTCCCCCACCCTCCTACACAAAAGCCACCCCCTCCACCCCGGCTTCCCTCAGTTCCAGCCTTTGATTTCTCTAAGAATGTTGTTTTCTGCATGTTACACAGTTGTACAGATCCTCAAATTATTTAGCTGATTATCACCAATAGAAAAGTTTGTGAATGTTTATTCAAAGCCAGCCAAGGAGTCCAGTTCACTTTGTTGTGTCTTCAAATACTTTGTAAAGGGTTCCCATTCATCTTTAAAGTCACAGTTATCCTTGTCCCATAGCTTATATGTCAATTTTGCCAGTTCTGCATAGTCCATCAATTTTTCTTGCCATGATTCTTTAGTTGGGGTTTCTTCAGTCTTCCACCCTTGTGCTATTAGAACTCTCGTGGCCGTTGTCGCATACGTAAAGATGTACTTCAGTTTTTTGGGCAGATCTTTCCCTACAATCCCTAACAAAAATGCTTCAGGTTTTTTAACAAATGTTACATGGAACATTTTCTTCAATTCATTGTATATCATTCCCAATTTTTTAAAATTACATTACAATCCCACTTAATTCTTAAACTGAGGTACCACTTTAGCTAATGGGGCCTCCTGCGCCGCCGCCGCACAATTTCTGTTCTCATCCTGAAGCAAAGTTCTTAACCCGAGGTACTATTTCTGGGTTAGCGGAGTCTGTAACCTGAAGCGTCTGTAACCCGAGGTACCACTGTATTTCCTTGGAACAGGACTGCTGAAATGTGACTTACCTCTGAGTAGGCTTTCACAGGCTTGGCAGCAAAAGTCTTTTGCAAAGCCGTTTTAATGCTGTGCGATACGTTCTTTAAAGAAAAGTTCAGTGTGGTGTGTGACCTTGGATGGCACAGATGGTTAATAAATTGTTATGTACCAGAGTCTAGCGCTGAGGTTCTGGACCTGTCAGAATTTGACAGATTGCCTCCCCCTCCTCCCCGCACCCGCCTCCTTTCCCTTCTTCCTTTGGGAAACGCTTGGCCCTGCACTGACATCTATCCTTGATTAATAGGAGAGCATCAAAATGCGAGGAAAAGATACTCTTTCAAAGAGGACAGTTTGAGAGGGTGTGCTTTTTTATGCTAAGAAGGAAATCTGTTAATTACCTTGATCAATGCTTAACATGACAGCAATAATAATAAACTATTAACTGGATTGCTGTAAGGCGCTGTACATGGGGCCAGCTTGAAAAACTCTCCAGAAAACTCACTTGCAACCCAAAAAGGAGGAAAAAGTTGCCACCGGAATTTTGATTGGGGCTGGAAGAATGAAACATTATCACTACTCATAGTAGTACTACTAGTTACACTACCTTGCATTGTGGGGGTTCGACTAGATGTCCCTTGGGGTCCCTTCCAACAAGTAATTTACAATATTAAAAACTGCGTTCTTGGCTTAGGGGTAGAATTAGAATAGGTGATAGTAAATATTAAGGATTAAAATATTAATAAAGGAGAGGAGGTTAGTAATTGAATGGAGTCAATATTATTAGAAATATGAATTTGGAGAACTTTTATATAGGTGATATAGTGAAATTCAGTTAGAGGGGATTCGAGGAAGTCAGTTATCAATGTAATGAGAATTAGGTATTTGAAGAATCAATTTTTCTTTGTGTTTAATTTATTGTAGTGTAATGTGTTTTTCTTTGTGTGTTTTGTTATGTCATTTTTGTGATAAATGTGGAAAATCAATAATTTTTTTGGAAAAGAATAAAAAATAATAACTGTGTTCTTATACATTTGTATTAAAACACTGTATTCTTATCTAATGCTGTATTTATAAACCTCTTAACTCATTAACAGTACCAGCAAAATAATGAAAACATCATAAAACCATAAACCATGTCAGTGGCTGACATATAGGATTTGCCTAGGCTACCGGTTTGCTTGCAGGACCAAAATTTGAGCTAATGAGATGCATTTGTTTGGGTGTCAGGCTAGGAGGAGGGAGCCCTGAGTTCAAATCCCCACCTCCTGCAAGTTCATTTAGGCCAGTCACCGACTCTCAACCTGATCTACCTCTCACAAGGTTGTGAGAATAAGGAGGAGAGAAGTGAGGAGAATAAGTGAGGAGATTCACGTGTGGGGCCTTGTGGTCCTTGGAGGAAGGGTGGAACAAATAAGGAGCAAATACATAAATGAAAATAAGGTGCTGGGCCTGCTCTGAGCCTCTCCACTGGCTGAAATTCTTCAGGTAGCTAGGCGGGGCCTTTTGGATGGTGGCACCTCCAAGGAGGCTCCATCGCTGTTGGGTTGTTGTTGTTTTTATCACTTGGTCAAAACATGGCAGCTTTTGCTAGTGGGTAGCTACTGTCCTTTTACTTTTAGGCTCCTGTCATAATTGGTTAGTTTCAGCTAAGGAGGTTGGGTTCGCAGACACTTATTCCCCATTGTTAACTTTATTTCTTCTAACAAAGAGTTTCCATTTTGTTTCTTTCCAGCTCTGTGATCTGCTGGCATCTCTGGGTTTTGCTGTTGTTATTTGGAAGCAGAGATAGATTTTTTAATTTAAAGCATAAATAAGGAAGCTCTGCTCTGCCCTTTTTGTGGGAAAACACAGAGAAACACGCAGGACTGCCTCAGCTCTCCTCAGGGTCCAGAGGTTGTGTGGCTGCTTTGAATTCCAACTGAGCAGACCGCACTTTGTGCTTAGTGACTGGCTGGCTGATTGACAGTGATAGATTGACTGCTCTTTCTCTCTCCCCATCCCCACCAGATCCTCCTTTGGCCTCTCTCACTGTGGAAGCTGAAGTGGAGCTATTAATGTGTACATAGATCAAGATTTGCCAACCGCAGGGAGACAGCGATGTCCTCCCTGGCATAGCTGTTAACTTTCCAGGTCAGCCTTTTTTCTTCTCTGGCATGCTCCTGAGAATCTTCCCTCCTTGCAAAAATAAAAAATAAAAAATCAGTGTGGTGGCAGCAACGGGGAAGAGATGAAGGAAAGGCTGGATCTCTCCAGGCTTGCATGACTACCAGCCAGCTTAATTGCTTTTGTGTGTCCGCGAAATGAAAACTCCTTCCTCAAATGGCATGTAAAAGGTCGCCTTTGTCTCTGCCTTAAAAATCGATACCTGCCTAAAGTGTGCTTGGCTCCCACAAATGTTTTCTAGCATGGC
The DNA here is from genome assembly GCF_965112155.1 of Podarcis liolepis. NCBI lineage: Eukaryota > Metazoa > Chordata > Lepidosauria > Squamata > Lacertidae > Podarcis > Podarcis liolepis. The sequence goes on along the minus strand of NC_139555.1, from coordinate 106,236,660 downwards.
AGGAATGCTTTGAAACACCTGGAGGAAGGTTTGCCCGCGACCAAGGGGCGTGTGGGAAGGGCAGGTATGTGCTGGTGCTGCTGCAGAGAGAAACTTTCAGAATTCTTATAAGCAAAGCTCTTTTCCCTCCCCCTTTCCTGCGGAGGATCCCTCCGTCACATCCCAGTCTGCCTCCTGCTCCCGCCCTCCCATTGAGAGAATAGATTGCTGCCAACACGGTTGGGGAAAGAGGCAATCATGCAGTTGTCTCGCGCAGCCGTGCATAAAACTGGGCCGTCTATTTCTCAGGCAAGGGAGCAGATGGGCAGCTGGCAATGCAGAACTTTTCCCTCGCCTCGGACAGGACTTGCCCAGTTCACTGTGGAGGAAAAAGGGGATGCAACGAATCTCCATCATTTCTTGGTTTGGGAAGCAAGATGATCAAAGAGCCAGTGTGGTGGTGTGGTTAAGAGCAGTAGACTCGTAATTTGGTGAACCAGGTTCGCGTCTCCGCTCCTCCACATGCAGCTGCTGGGTGACCTTGGCTAGTCACACTTCTTTGAAATCTCTCAGCCCCACTCACCTCACAGAGTGTTTGTTGTGGGGGAGGAAGGGAAAGGCGATTGTTAGCCGCTTTGAGACTCCTTCGGGTAGTGATAAAGTGGGATATCAAATCCAAACTCTTCTTCTTCATATCTGCCGCCCTGAATGAGCGCCCCAAAAACAGTGGCATGTATTTTGAAAAGTTACCATAGAACTGGTTAAAGGAACCCAACAACCTGAAATAGCACTGATCCTTGCACAAGATTGTGCACTCTGCACAACGGCAAGCCAGCCAGTGTTTTGACTCGGGAACAAATAATGTTATGAAGGGGTGGGTGGGTGTGTCATTCTGGGTAAAACTCTGGGTCCTCTTCCAGACCTGCGGCCCTGTATCTGTGAAGGTAGAATGTAATAGGGGAAACTCGCCCAGTCAGTTCCTTTGTCAAGGTGATGGCTTTGGCTGGCTAGTAAGCATCACGATTTAGCATATCCAAAGAAGTTGCTCTTTGCCATAGAAGCAAGCAGGGTTGGCCTTGCCCCGCTCCCATGTATGAAGGAGAACAATAGCCAGAATTGGGTGTATTGGCTGGAAACTGGAGGTGGAAAGCTGGAAACTGCATGTCTTGCTCTGTGCCGCTCTTTGGGGTTTCCCTGGAAACCTAATGGAGAGGCAAGATCTGTTGGGGTGTTAATGCCATGAGCCCCTCCACCCTACGCTCGGGTTGTAAGGTAAAGGTAAAGGGACCCCTGACCATTAGGTCCAGTCGTGGCTGACTCTGGGGTTGCAGCGCTCATCTCGCTTTATTGGCTGAGGGAGCCGGCGTACAGCTTCCGGGTCATGTGGCCAGCATGACTAAGCCGCTTCTGGCAAACCAGAGCAATGCACAGAAATGCCGTTTACCTTCCCGCCAGAGTGGTACCTATTTATCTACTTGCACTTTGACATGCAGGAGCTGGGACCGAGCAACGGGAGCTCACCCCATTGCGGGGATTCGAACCGCCGACCTTCTGATCGGCAAGTCCTAGGCTCTGTGGTTTAACCCACAGTGCCACCTGCGTCCCTATGCTCAGGTTGTAAATATGTACAAATAAAACCATATATAGCCTAAAGACACCACAATCTTTGCTGGCCTTCGTTCCAAGGAAACCAAACCTGGATAAGCGCAGGAATTCTGGGAGCCTTTTGCTGCTCTGAGATTGGGGTGGGGCATTGCAATATCATCCCGCCTTTTAGGCTGGCTAGTGTTTGCAATGGGGAACAAGGATTAGTAACCGCCAACCTCCTGTGCGGAAGCAAACAGATCTGCAGTTTAAAATGGGAAGCCATGTGCATTTAGGGCTCCTCCAGACATTCGTTTCATTGTGCATTTATGATGGAATCGGGGCAATTACACACAATCATGTCTTCAATACAGTTTGCATTTGCAAATTTATGGGGCAGTCAAACTGCTTCATTTCCAAAATAACATAATAGAGGGGTTGCTGAATCAGGCCAGCTGCCCATCTAGTCCAGCAACCTGTTGTCACAGTGGCCAACCAGAAGCCAATCAAATTTTCTATTTCTTTATTTATTCTTGTTCCACTTTTGGCATCCTATAGTGCAAGAGTGTCCCTCCGGATGGCAATAATACAGTGGTACCTCGGATTACATATGCTTCAGGTTACATACGCTTCAGGTTACAGACTCCGCTAACTCAGAAATAGTACTTCAGGTTAAGAACTTTGCTTCAGGATGAGAACGGAAATCGTGCTCTGGCAGCACAACGGCAGCAGGTGGCCCCATTAGCTAAAGTGGTGCTTCAGGTTAAGAACAGTTTCAGGTTAAGTACGAACCTCAGGAATGAATTAAGTACTTAACCTGAGGTACAACTGTATAGCAGCACTGGGGAAGCATCTCAGAACAACTAATACAGTGGCGTGATGTGTGGATAGGTAAAGGTAAAGGTACCCCTGGCCATTAGGTCCAGTCGTGACCGACTCTGGGGTTGCGCGCTCATCTCGCTCTATAGGCCGAGGGAGACGGCGTTTGTCCACAGACAGCTTCTGGGTCATGTGGCCAGCATGACTAAGCCACTTCTGGCGAACCAGAGCAGCGCACGGAAACACCGTTTACCTTCCCGCCAGAGCGGTACCTATTTATCTACTTGCACTTTTATGTGCTTTTGAACTGCTAGGTTGGCAGGAGATGTGTGGATGGTTGAGTATAAATAGACCACCAATGCGCTATTACTGTGCCAACCATGTGGTGAAGAACACAGCTGTTGTTTTTTAAAAAAAAATGTTGGGAAAGGGCCATAAACCTCTCCTCTCACCACCCCCAGAACACAATGGATGTGTAACAGATACCTGTGGTTTCTCCATTTCAGGAGCAAAAAACGAAAACAAAAAACACCTTTGCAGCTGTGAATAAATGTCCTGAACATAGCAAGAGGTTTTCGGAAAAAGTGATGACTCCTGGCCTAGGATGTTGTGCAGTCAGCACAGCACCAACCCAGCTTGTGTTCTGACTAAGGAACAAAGTTCAAGAATATCACATATTAATGCAGTTAAGGCGCTCCTTTTCCCACCCCTTGGACACATAGATAAGATGTTTCTCCTTTTTAAAGGAATGGGGAAGAAATGAGCACTGACAGTAGAATCTGAAATGGTCTGCTGTATGAAATAGCATGCATTGCAGTCAATCGAGGGCAAGCGAGCTGGCATGGCAACTTGAAACCCGGCAGGACGGGAAGTCGCCCAGTCAAATAACAACCCTCGGATCTCTACTTCCACTCCTCCTCCTAACCTCCCTTTTTGAGAAAAGTGGCAGGTTCTCAAGTGGTTTTTAAGCAGTGTGCTTAAGGTAATCAGAGGTTTGGTTCTCGGCAGAGCACAATGTACAATGTGAAAGATTAAAGTTAGTATAAGAAAGATAAAATTGTTCTTTGTTGGGGCTGCGGGGGCCAAACAAGACTCGATGCCGTCCTTGCAATTAGTGATGGTACGAAAGGCCTTTTTAAGAGTACATTGCAGGAGTAGGGGCGAGATGACTTGGATCATGGCCATTTTCCTTACATTGATCCAGAGGCCAGCGGCTATGGTGGCCTCGGATTCGGACTCAGATGCTGAACCTGAGGGATCCCAGCCTGCACAGGAGTCCCCGCCTCCAGAACCAGCTTGAGCCTGAAGGGTCCTCACCTGTGCTGGATCCTCAGGTGCAGACATCAGCTGAGTCTGCTCTGGCTCCTGAGGTTTGACTCCTGAGGTTTGGATATTTTACATGCACAAGGATGGAAATATATACCATTACCTACAACGGACGAATGGTTGCTCAAATTACTATTTAGTTAGAGAAAAATCGTTGATCTTTATTAATGATGGAAAAATCCTTATGAACTTTTTGCGTGAAAAAGGTATCTGGGTTCGAAGACTGTAGAAAATGCTGGTTTATAGAACGTAGAATTGTTGCGTGTTACCTTGGAGCGAATGTTTTGAATATTTTTAAATATATCGCTGACATAAGAAGAATTGGAAGCCCTTCCTTTTTCTCTCTCCTTTACCCTTTTTCTTTTCCTCTTTCCTTAATTTTTGTTTGTATTCTGACTCCTTTTTTATCTTTTTGTATTATAAAATATATTTTGTAGTTGATATTAATCTTTGCATTACAGTGGTACCTCGGGTAAGTACTTAATTTGTTCCGGAGGTCCGTTCTTAACCTGAAACCTGAAGCACCACTTTAGCTAACGGGGCCTCCTGCTGCTGCCACGCCGCTGGAGCACAATTTCTGTTCTCATTCTGAAGCAAAGTTCTTAACCTGAAGCACTATTTCTGGGTTAGCGGAGTCTGTAACCTGAAGCGTATGTAACCTGAGGTACCACTGTATCTTCCTTTAAGCTTTAATAAAATCTATTTTTTAAAAAACTCCATTTCAAACTTAGGGATAAGGGATGGTTGCGCAAGAAAGTGATGTAGGTGCCTGATTAGTACAGTAGTTCTTCAGATTACAGGTGCGGGTGGCTCCACATTTGAACACATGTTGAGGCCATGTGCCAGTTCATACACTCATCCATCTCCCAAGACTTTAGCATGGCAGAGTGGGCCTATGACTCCCCTGCAATACACACACACACAAAGACTTTTTGTGGAAAATGTTAGCTGTGTACTTCCCACAGGAAAGCTCACGGTACATTTTCTTTGAATGCCACCTTGACATATTAAACCACGCATTGCCGATTTGCTAGCCCACTCTTCCCTTTTCGATTCATCTTTCTTTTTATGGAAAATGACAACACCTGTCAACATAATGGTATGGATTTGGGGGGGGGGCAGTAGCAAAAAATATATATATAAAGAGTCCTGCGGCACCTTAAAAGACTAGCCTATTTATTATGGCCTAAACTTCCGTGGACTCAAAGCCCACTTTGTCAGATGCATTAAGTGAAATCTTAAATGGCAAGTGTATGAAGGAGAAAATTGTAAAATGTGGGGTGGATGGCAACGAGATGCAAATAACTGCAGCCAGGGATCATTAGAGCATTATGCTAAATGAGCACACCTTTTACAATAGCAAATTGGTGATAATTTACTCAGCGTTGCTGAGATGAATGTGGTTAATGATATAAGTCTACATATCTTTTTATTCATATGCAACATTATGCATTTTTAGAGGTGCTCAGTTTCTCCATGGCACCTTGCATAGGAGACTGGGCCGGCCACTGATATGTACAGTGGTACCTCGGGTTAAGAACTTAATTCATTCCGGAGATCCATTCTTAACCTGAAACTGTTCTTAACCTGAGGTACCACTTCAGCTAATGGGGCCTCCCGCTGCCGCCGGAACATGATTTCTGTTTTCATCCTGAAGCGAAGTTCTTAACCTGAGGTACTATTTCTGGGTTAGCGGAGTCTGTAACCTGAAGTGTATGTAACCTGAAGCGTCTGTAATGCGAGGTACCACTGTACTTAACCTAGTATGAATTCAAGGGATGAGGGGAGCATGGCACACAGTGGGCACCCCCAGGGCAGTTTTTGGGCGCAGATATCCAGGTCCCCAGAATGCAGTAGGGCTGGCTTACCACATTTCAAAGCCTCTTTAATAATACACAGGCACACATGTAACTTGCAACTTATGCACATTTAACATCTTCACCTTTTATGTGCCTGGCAATATTTTTTTAAAGGGGGCGGAAAGGAGCCGTCCATTGGGGGGGGGAGACTTTGGTAATCCCACCAATGTGTTTTGACTATATGTGATGTTGGTGCTTTCCCCAGAACTTAACCCCATGTAAACTGAGAGTGGCCGGTGCATCCAGTTAAGTCTGCATCATTTGCATCCAGCACTTGACCCGATCCTATCCATTGAACGAGGGCCTCATCTTGGGTGGTGATGGGCCTCCTCTTAAACTTGTTGTTGTTTAGTTGTTTAGTTGTGTCCGACTCTTTGTGACCCCATGGACCAGAGCACACCAGGCATGGTCAAACTCATGCTGGTAGCTTCGAGAACACTGTCCAACCATCTCGTCCTCTGTCATCCCCTTCTCCTTGTGCCCTCCATCTTTCCCAACATCAGGGTCTTTTCCAGGGAGTCTTCTCTTCTCACGAGGTGGCCAAAGTATTGGAGCCTCAGCTTCAGGATCTGTCCTTCCAGTGAGAACTCAGGGCTGATTTCCTTCAGAATGGAGAGGTTTGATCTTCTTGCAGTCCATGGGACTCTCAAGAGTCTCCTCCAGCACCATAATTCAAAAGCATCAATTCTTCAGCGATCAGCCTTCTTTATGGTCCAGCTCTCACTTCCATACATCACTACTGGGAAAACCATAGCTTTAACTATACGGACCTTTGTTGGCAAGGTGATGTCTCTTCGCCACGGCAAGGCAGTGATCCATGAAGGGGCCTCTTAAACTTACCTACGAACAAAACTCCTAAGCCTGGCTTGGCTGGAGAGCGGGGCGAACCCATGCGCTCCTGTCTTACCCTTTCTATGGCCCGGGGATTACTAAAGTCCCAGGCAGCGCGGTGGTCTCCTGGGTCCGCCTTATGTTGCCAAAGGGATCTCCCCACTTGGGTTCAGCGCTGTGTACCATTCCAGGCGGAGTTGTGGGGGTTAGAGAGAAGGAGCAGCTCTGGGGGTTTGGCTTGGCTTTTGTCCGCCCTTCATTCACTCTCTCTCTCTTCTTTTTTTCTTTGCAGTAGCCGCTCGCTCTCAGCAGGGGCTCCCTCGCCTTGCCTCCTTGTTTGCTTAGCGGCGGGCCGGCCGCAGAACTACTTTTGCGCACACAGCAGCAGAAGCAGCAGCAGCCGCGTCGCCCTCCCGGGTTTTTGTGCGCGTGTGAGTGTGCGCGCCGCGCTCTCTTGCAAGGAAACTCGACGGATCGCTTGGGGCGCCCCGCGGTAGCGTGCCTGGAGGAGCCGTGCCTTTTCCGCGCAGCCCGATCGCCCAAGGAAGAGGAGGGATAACCGCGGGGGCTTGTTGACACAGGCACGATCCCGGGAGTTGGAATTCCCCCCACATACACACACCACATACACACACACACACCCAGCGCGAAGGTGACGGGGGACCCTGGCGGCTGCAGCTGGTGCGTAAGAGTGCTGTGCGCGGAAGAGACTCTGCTACTTAACTGCTTTCACGTCCCTTATTATTGTCCTGGAGCAAGAAGGGAGAAGACGACTTGATCCAGCACCCCTGCTCTCTTCCGCCTCCTCCCCGGTGCAGTTTCGCCGGAGATGGCATTTTGGGTGAGTTGCTCGCTTGTTTTTCCCCCACCCACCCGCGGCTAAATTTGCGTTCTCTTTTGTTTGCACGCTCCCTCCAAGACCTGGTGGCTTCTGCCCGGGCTGGGAGAAGCAGCAACACCAGAAAAGAAAAGAAGGGAAAGTGAGCTTTTTGTGGTATGTGTGCTTAATATTCTTTGCATTGAGAATGGTGGCAAGGGGGATCGCGCAGAGCCCTCCCCCCCGTCTCCTCCCCCCCCCGTTTCTCATTTTCTGCACCTCGTCTTTCCAAGTTTTCCCCTCCGGCGCCCATTCATTCCCCCTACCCTCCCTTCCCTTTCCCGGCGCAATCGAGGCGGCGCACGCGGCTTTTGAATGGAACTTTTCCACGCCGCGCAAAAGGGCATCGGGTTTGGGCGGCTTCTTTGGCCGGGTCCCTCGGAACTTATTTGGGAGGCCTCCGATCTGGTTTGGGGGGTGGGGTGGGAGGCCGGCATCGCCTCCCTCGCCGGGCACTGAGGAGCGCTTGTCTACACATCTGTGTGTCTGTGTGTGAGTTGGCCGGCCGCTGCGTCCTCGGGAGAGCGAGGTGTGTTTACAAGGACAGCCTCCGGCCTTCCAGAATGACCCTTTTATTCTTGCCTGCCCGCTCGCCTCCCCCATTTCGCTTGCAGCCCCACCCCGGCAGCCTAGCAAGAGGGATGTGTGTGTGGGAATAAGGGCGCATTTCTGCCACTTTTAAGCCTTGCCAAGGGAAGATGGGTTTGGCTGGACTTTTCCCTCCAAAGAGACCAGCAGTGTTCCTTGGGAATCTCTCGGTTTCAGCCATCCTAGCCCTCTAGAGCGGCCCCCATCTCCCTGTCCCATTTGTCTGGAGGAGGAGGGGGGGGGGAGGAAGGAGAGCCATCCAGCAGTGGCAGCAGCAGCAGCAGAGACCCTTCCCCTCCCAGCACTGGAGGGCTGGACTTGGTCCCACCCCCCTCTGCCTCCTTTGTTCAGATGGAGGTGCTTGTTTGTCCCACTGGGAGCTCAGGAAGAAACATGAAACCTGCTTACCAGAAGGAGGGAGAAGTGGGGTGGATGCGGGGAGAGCTCCATGCTCCTCTCTGAAACCTGCCTATATTATGGGGAGTTGGGGGGCACGCAATAGGGAGGGGGAACAGAATAGCTGATGTACTTTTTTGCCCATGTGCGTACTTAGGGGGAGAGGCTGAAGGACTTTAGAGAGGGAAAGTCCTGTTGAAGGGGAGACGGATGATAGCCCTGCAAAGGTTCCAGCAATTTTTGCTCTGTGTTTGGAACAGGGAGTGTCCCACTCTGTGTACATTATTACACACACGCACACCCTTCTTGTGATCTGCTAGCAACAAGATTCACGGAGATGTTCAGTACAAGTGAATAAGATCTCAGTTTGCACTCTCACCTCCCAACTTTTAGGCTAAGCCTTCCCAGATTTGATGGCGTGCAAGAACTTTGTCTGCAGAGTTGGCGGTTTCTGAGTAAAAAAACCCCCAACAACCACTTGCTTAAAATCACTTAATTGTTGGGTTTAGTTCCCCATTTGACCATCCTTTTGTGCTCACCCCAATCAAAGAGGCGAATGGGATGATTCACCCTCTCTCCCCCTCTGTGCATGTTAATAAGGTAGTAAAAATTTTATGTACAGTTTCCTGGGCAAACGGTAGTTATTACATGGCAATTAATTCAGAATCAAGTCTGTGTGTGCTTTGTGAGCATGTTAGAAGTTGTTCATTTAAGACAGATTCATTTATTAACAGAGTTTATAATTCACACAGAGGATCTCCCCTTCTGGATTTTTTTTTGGGGGGGGTCAGGATTGTGGCTTGGGTTAAACCAGTGGCGTAGCGTGGGGGTGCAGGGGGGGCCGGCCGCACCGGGCGCAACATCTGGGGGTTAGGGTTAGGGGGCGCAAATCCATGGGTTAGGGGGCGCAAATCCACGGGTTAGGGGGCGCAAATCCACGGGTTAGGGGGCGCAAATTACTTGCCTTGCCCAGGGTGCTGACAACCCACACTACGCCACTGGGTTAAACCCCTGACTCCTGCAGGCTGTGGTCCCAGTCCGGATCAGGTCCCCCCAGAGGCAGATGTTTATGGCTAAAAAAAGGGAAGGACACTTGCAGCACCAAGCTGAGTGTTAGCATCATGTGTAGTTTGGTCCATGCAAAGCTCAAGCCTTAAGATCACAAGACGAGCCCTGTTGATTCAGGCCAGTGTGACCCATCTACTCCAGCATTCTGTTCTCACAGTGGCCAGCTAGATGCCTGTGGGAAACCTCCAAGCAGGACATGAGTGCAGCAGCACTGCCTACCTGTGATTCCCAACAACTGGAATTCTGTGTCATGCAGCCTCTGACAGAGCATAGCCTTTGTACTCATTCATCAGATGTCAGAATAACAAAGTGACTTTCTTTTTCTTTTTTAGTTTGTTGTTGTAGTATTTGTTCTCTTTTGTTAATTTGTGATGTTTGTTACACTTGCAGAAAACCCAATAAAAATATTATTTTTTAAAAAATAAGAAAATGGTAAAAGCAGGCAGGGTCCTACTTTCCCCTGGGTAAACTGAGGCTGCAATCCAAGGGCCATTTAACCTGGGAGTAAACCCCTTTGGAACATAGGAAGCTGCCTTCTGCTGAGTCAGTCCAGTGGCCAGTTTAGCTCAGTGTTGTCACTACACAAATGGCAGTAGCTCCCCAGCATTTTGGACGCTGGACAGTCCCACTCTGGGGGTTGAACCAGCGAGTTCCTGGAGGCTGAACCTGGGACTTGCTGCTGACAGGGCAGATGCTCTGCCACTCAGCAACAGCCCTTCCTCCCATCTGAATCCAGCAGAACTTCTGGGCTAGATGTGGTTGGGATTTCCCTGTAAAGGAGTCATTATTACCATTAGTGCACCCAGTGGCTATGTAATCTGTCAATACGACATTTCGTTCGGGAACGCTTTCCTTTCAGTTTGGAATAACTGGGCTTGTTTTCGGGGGGGGGGGGTTAAGAAAACCTAGTATCCGCTTGCTGGGAGAGTTAGTGAGAACAGCTAGTGGTATTTTGCCTTTCCCACCGGCCCTCTAGCTACTGAATACAGTGGCACCTCGGGTTACATACGCTTCAGGTTACAGACTCTGCTAACCCAGAAATAGTACCTTGGGTTAAGAACTTTACTTCAGGATGAGAACAGAAATTGCGTGGCGGCACAGCGGCAGCGTGAGGCCCCATTAGCTAAAGTGGTGCTTCAGGTTAAGAACAGTTTCAGGTTAAGAACGGACCTCCGGAACGAATTAAGTACGTAACCAGAGGTACCACTGTAGTACAGAAAACCTGAGACGTGAGACCACCCCCTTTTTAAAAAAACCACTAATTCTTCCCCAAAAGGACCACGCCTCCTTCTGTAGCAATGTAGACTTGGGAATCTATCCTGACAATAAATATTATGAGTTGTGGACTCATAGTACAAAATAATTGCCTTTCTTTGGAAAAGTTGCCAAACTTTGCTGTGGCTGACCTAGAGAGAGGGAATTCGTGCTTTGGGAAGGACAGTGTTATTAGCCGGAGCCTGCGCTGTGGGTGGGTTGCCAGGAGATTTCCTTTGCAAGTGTGTCAGATGCAAATCAAAAGAGAGGAGGGGGAGCTTCAAGACTCTTTTTGCTAACAGCTGTGGCAGACGGCCACTTTCATCACCTTGCGCTGCCTGCAGAGGAGCAAATGTAGCACATTGTGGTGTGACCGTTTGCCAGCAGATGTCACCCCTTGCGCTGGAGAGAAATGGGAAGAGTCCCTGAAGATTTGGGGAGGAGGGGGGAGGCCTTCGCTCCCTCTCCTCCAGGCAGAGGCTGGGCTTGGGGCTTTGTTAAGCCACCGCCTTTTCTTTTAGGCCAAATCCTATTGTCGCCCCATCGGCTGTTGGGGGCATCTGCGCCCCAAGCCACTTAACTGCATTTCCAATCAAGCTGACAACGCGGCTGGGTCAAAAGTCCAAAAATAATGGACCACTTCCATGGGACGCTGTGCCGGGTTGACTTGGGGGAGAGGAAGGGACATTCCTTTAAATGAAGGACATCTGGCAACTCTGCTGCTGGCTGCCGGCTCTTTGATTTACTGGGGTCAAGTGGGTGGTGCCGAGATCTCGTTTCATTCGTTCAGCAGAGGCTAAGTCACCGGGTGCGTGGGTGTGAGAAGAAAAGAGCCCCAATATAACCATGTGTACAAATGAATGCTTTGGAAGACTATATTTGGTGCTGTGGTCTCCCTGCGTATGTTTGCAGTCGCAGAGGGTTGCCATGTTAGTCTCTTGCAGGAAGCAGCAAGGCGTCTGTAAGACTAAGACCAGGTTTTTCTATGCAAGAGCCTTCATAATCTGATGTGCAACATGGACATTGAAGGTTATGGATGCCCCATGCCTCCAGCTGCCCAGCTTCTCAACCGTCCTTCACTGTGACGCTGTGGTCTAAACCACTGAGCCTCTTGGGCTTGCTGATCGGTGGAAGTCGGCGGTTTGAATCCCTGCGACGGGCTGAGCTCCTGTTGCTCTATCCCAGCTCCTGCCAACCTAGCAGTTCAAAAGCACGCCAGTGCAAGTAGATAAATAGGTACCGCAATGGTGGGACGGTAAACAGCATTTCTGTGCACTGAGGGCCTTTTCGGTAGTGGTGCCCACCCTGTGGAATCCCCTCCCATCAGATGTCAAGGAAATAAACAACTATCTGACTTTTAGAAGACATCTGAAGGCAGCCCTGTTTAGGCAGGTTTTTAATGTTTGGTGTTTTATTGTGCTTTTAATTCTGTTTGGAGCCACCCAGAGTGGCTGGGAAAACCCAGTCGGATGGGCGGGGTATAAATAGTAAAATATTATTATTATTATCTGTCACGGTGTCCCGTTGCGCTGGAAGCGGTTTGTCATGCTGGCCACATGACCAGAAAGCTATCTGTGGACAAACGCCACCTCCCTCGGCCTGAAAAGCGAGATGAGCGCCTTTAACTGGACGTAACCATCCAGGGCTCCTTTTACTCTGTAGTGTGATCAGGGAACACCCAGTTGTTGGCTTATGCGTGCTTGCGATTTATTCATTTCTTTAAACAATTTATACGCCACTTAACTACAGTAGCAGTTTACAAAGACACAATACAAAAACAAAACAAAACAATCAGTTAAAACACCTGCTGGAATAATAATAATAATAATAAAGGCGCTGGAAGTTCAGTAGGGAGGGAACCTGTCTGACCTCAGCTGGAAAGACTTCCGTAAAATTGGGCCCACAATACTGAGAGCACGACTCTGGTGCATCCAAGCAATGGGGGACCATTAACAGTGTTACTCCCTTGAAGACCTCAGTGATCAGGGCAGGGATATAAGGGATCAGGCAGTCCTTGAGGTATCCCGGGCCCAAATTGTTAAGAGCTTTGTAAATTGGCCCAGGAACCTTGAACCTGGCCCAGTAACGTATGGGCAGCCAGTGCAAACTTTTGAGCACATGATGGTTCAGCACCCGTTTGAAGATCTCCAGCAAGGGAGAACGCTTTCCCCTCTATTGGCTCCATTGTCATCCTGTTCTTACTGACAGATTGAGAGGGAGACTGTGCATGTCGCTGGACTACAATTCTCATCATGCCTGACCATTGGCCATGCTGACTGGGGCTGATGGGAGTTGGAGTCCAGCGACAACAGGAGGGTCATGAGGTGTGGGGTATACAATGCATCCATAGTAGAGAGGTAGAGAGAAGAATTGTTTCCAAAGTTGAGGTTAAAAAGGTGAAAGCCGGAAGACACATGCATGATGAGCCCGCACGGGTGGTTTACTAGCGCATGAATCCACAAAGGTTTAAAGGTAAAGGGACCCCTGACCATTAGGTCCAGTCGTGGCCGACTCTGGGGTTGCGGCTTTATTGGCCGAGGGAGCCGGCGTACAGCTTCCAGGTCATGTGGCCAGCATGACTAAGCCGCTTCTGGTGAACCACAGCAGCGCACGGAAACGCCGTTTACCTTCCCGCCAGAGCGGTACCTATTTATCTACTTGCACGTTGACATGCTTTGGAACTGCTAGGTTGGCAGGAGCTGGGACCAAGCAACGGGAGCTCACCCCATCGCGGGGATTCGAACCGCCGACCTTCTGATTGGCAAGTCCTAGGCTTTGTGGTTTAACCCACAGCACCACCCACAAAGATTTATTCCTCCGTAAATTTGTTCCTCTTTAAGGTGCTGCAGGGGTCTTACTTTAAACATTTTGGGATACTTGGAGAAAAAGGGTAGCTGAGAGACTGGAGGTATTGGTGTCTGCATTCAAGGCCGACATCTCTGGTTGTCATCCTAAAAAGAAAATTATATAACATCTTTTTTAAAAAAGTATGGACATTAAAGATTCATGGCACTTCTGGAGCCCTGGCACTGGAAGCAGCAAAGCCTTGTTTGTGCTGGAGAACTTTCACCTTCTGCAGGAAACCCAGTCCAGTTTCCCCTTGCATTGTTGGGTGGCCTTGAATGTATTGGTTGCTCTCAACGTTTGTAAAATAGGCTGCAGGCTACCCAAACACACAGCAGGTACCGTACTTGCAGCAGCTATCTGTATTGTTAAAAGTTCTGCGTTGCTTTCAAGGTGTACAAATGGCCTTGCAGAAAAGTAAAGCACATGGCAAGTTTGTGTGGGAAGGTTTGCAGTGGTTCTCAAAGGGTGTGGCAAGTGTCGCGGAAAGATTCATGGACAATTAAAGAAACATTTAAACATGTCAGTGCATTGTAATAGAGTACAGCATAGCATAGTATCAAAATAATTTTTTTGGGGGGAGGGATATACAACCAGTAACAATATCTAAGCCTCTCTTCAAGAATATTGGCTATTCTGCTATGGTTCTCGACAGCATATTGTTGTGAACAGGGATTTTCAACAAATACAAAAGATCAGAAAAGAGAAAGGCTTCTTTGTGTAAGAAGATGAGAGTTTGTCTCAAATTAGGCCTCACCTAAATGAGATTACCCGGCAAGAGCAAGCGCACACCTCTCATGGAGTTTGTATACATGCTTCATATTTAAGAGGCTCGTTTATAATTATATTTTGGGAATGATTCATGTTCTCATGTAGCTGTGTTGTTTTATACTTTTCTGGGTGTCCCATGATAATAATACAAAGTATTTGTGTTCTGTGTTGTAAATCAAGCACGGCTAGGAGTTGCTTCTGTGTGTTTTCCAATGTATTTCTTATCAGTTACAAATTCAGTGAGCAAAGTTTTGTTCTGAAAGTGTGGCCCAGAGGAAAAAAAAGTTTGAGAACCACTGGTCTAAGTACAGTGGTACCTCAGGTTACATACGCTTCAGGTTACATAGGCTTCAGGTTACAGACTCTGCTAACCCAGAAATATCACCTCGGGTTAAGAACTTTGCTTCAGGATGAGAACACAAATTGTGTTCCAGCGGCGCGGCAGCAGCGGGAGGCCCCATTTGCTAAAGTGGTGCTTCAGGTTAAGAACAGTTTCAGGTTAAGAACGGACCTCCAGAACGAATTAAGTACTTAACCTGAGGTACCACTGTAGAGGGGAAAGCTGAAAGTTTAGAAACACCATTGAGGAAGTTAGACCTCAATGGAGCGTTGAGGCAAATGTGATGGGGCACCCACTTGTGTTTTGCTTACCTGTGTGCCTTGTTCACTCATAATAAAGCAGGCAGTGAGGTGGGGGTGTTTATTTATTTATTGTCTGAAATGGGCGAGGCGAGGAAAAGCCCTCCTCAGCCCATGAATGGGCCATTTTGGCCATGACTAATTCATGGGAGGCGGATGCGGGTGGCGCGGTGGTCTAAACCACAGAGCCTAGGGCTTGCCGATCAGAAGGTTGGCGGTTCGAATCCCCGTGACGGGGTGAGCTCCCGTTGCTCGGTCCCTTCTCCTGCCCACCTAGCAGTTCGAAAGCACGTCAAAGTGCAAGTAGATAAATAGGTACTGCTCTGGACGGAAGGTAAACGGCTTTTCCGTGCGCTGCTCTGGTTTGCCAGAAGTGGCTTAGTGATGCTGGCCACATGACCCGGAACCTGTCTGCAGACAAACGCCAGCTCCCTCGGCCTATAGAGCGAGATGAGCGCACAAACCCAGAGTCGTCTGTGACTGGACCTAAAGTTAGGGGTACCTTTACCTTTAATTCATGGGAGCATTAAAATAGTTAGGGTGTGCTCCCAACTGATGCTCTGAGATAGCTCAGGCAGTGGAGCATGAGACTCTTAATCTCAGGGTTGTGAGTTCAAGCCCCGTGTTGGGGAACAGATTCCTGCATTGCAGGGGGTTGGACTAGATGACACTCGTGGTCTCTTCCAATTCTGTGAAAAGTCCACAATACTGTGATATCTTGGGGAGGAGCTTCACATATTTTGCCTGGGGAAGACGAGTGTCTGAGACCCTGGAGAACCACTGCCAATCAGTGTGGACAAAAACAACCTAGACGGACCAAGCATCCGACACTGACAGGTTCCTATGTTCATTCTGGTGCTT
Source organism: Podarcis liolepis (assembly GCF_965112155.1). Lineage (NCBI taxonomy): Eukaryota > Metazoa > Chordata > Lepidosauria > Squamata > Lacertidae > Podarcis > Podarcis liolepis. The sequence continues at coordinate 106,220,964 of NC_139555.1, read as the reverse complement.
TTTGGGAAAGACTGACAATGGGACTTCTCTTCATCTCCCACCTGAAACTCACAAGATGATCTCATTATGGCCGAAATAGCTCTCTGACAGCCAGCAATGTTTCTGATTGAATGCCATTGGTATGACATTCAAATATGCCAACAATCCTCACACTGAGGGTGGAGGATTTCCAGTGGCAAGCAAGGAAGTACTTGTATTTCAGAAATTAAGGGTTGCTTAAGTTTCTGATAGGGACGCTAAACCAAGGAGCCTAGGGCTTTCCGATCAGAAGGTTGGCGGTTCGAATCCCCGCAAAGGGGTGAGCCCCCATTGCTTGGTCCCTGCTCCTGCCAACCTAGCAGTTCAAAAGCACATCAAAGTGCAAGTAGATAAATAGGTACTGCTCCGGTGGGAAGGTAAACGGTGTTTCCGTGCGCTGCTCTGGTTCGCCAGAAGCGGCTTAGTCATGCTGGCCACATGACCCGGAAGCTGTACGCCGGCTCCCTTGGCCATTAAAGTGAGATGAGTGCCGCAACGCCAGCGTCGCCCGCGACTGGACCAACGGTCAGGGGTCCCTTTACCTTTACCTAAGTTTCTGATGTGCCCCAATCACAGGACAAAGAACAGAATCACAGAAGGCAGCAGATGGAAAGCACCTGCCAGTCTGCAGTAGCCAGAGACGTGATGGGAGGCGTTCTGTTGCACAGTTTGCAATATCCTTTGCTAAATTCATCACTCTTATCCCGTAGCTATCATCCTTTATCTCCTTAAGCCTCTGCTGTGGTTCCCTCTCATTTTTCTACATCAGCCACAAGCTCCTGGCACCAGTGACAAAATGAATCACAGTAAGGTGTTTGTGGGAGCTGCTCGTTCCAGGTGAAGGAAGTGTGTCAAAGAAGCCAAATACTTTATATTTGATCTCCAGTACAGATAATGCATGCAGGAGATCTGGGAATGTTTCCTCTTTCTCAGCTTGCAAGGGTCTCCCTGATGACTTTATGTGTGTTATCTGCATTTGCAGCAATTCCTTGTTGCCAGCGTGGACTTGATCAGTAAAATTAGTTTTGTGTTTTGCGAGAAATCTGTATTAAGTTGTTCTCGCTGTTGCACAAACGAACGCGCGCACTCTCTCTCTCTCCATCTGCAAATTAGCCAAGCAGGTTAATAATTTACCAGTCCCCCTCTTCCTTCCCTCTACATCTGTTGTAGTTTTGTAAAATCTCATTTGGGAAACAGCTTTGTTAAAGATCGCCCTCCCCTTTTCGCCATAGCACACTGTTAATCTCCTGGGAGAATGTGCTGGCATGGAAATCTTTGCAGGCTCTTTTCTGCTGCTCATTTTGGCTCCGGCCAGAGTCCCTCCTTCTTTCTCTCTCTTAGTTCTCTAACAATGCCCGGGGTGCCATATTCTGGAGCCAGACTAGGAGAAAGATGGAGCACAGAAAGTCCAGGTTGGAAAGATGGATGGAAGGTTTAGTTAGCCCCTGTGTGGGGGCAGGTAGGAACTAGACTGAAAAGGCAAATGAAGAAGGCGTAAAGGTTATTTATTATCTTAGGAAGCTACCTTATACCTAGTCACAGATAGGTAGCCGTGTTGGTCTGCCATAGTCAAAATAAAAAAGTTCCAGTAGCACCTTAAAGACCAACTAAGTTAGTTCTTGGTATGAGCTTAAGTGTGCATGCACACTTCTTCAGATACACTGCAACAGAAGTTGCCAGATCCTTCTATATAGTGAGAAGGTGGGGAGGGGTATTACTTAGAAGGCCTTTTCCTGCAAGACCTATTGCAGTCGTTAAGAGTCGTCAACAGGCTCATCTCAGCTATCTGCCAATCACCCATTCCCACCACTCTTCTGAGTAATACCCCTCCCCACCTTCTCACTATATAGAAGGATCTGGCAACTTCTGTTTCAGTGTATCTGAAGAAGTGTGCATGCACACGAAAGCTCATACCAAGAACTAACTTAGTTGGTCTTTAAGGTGCTACTGGAAGGAACTTTTTTATTTTACCTTATACCTAGTCCAACTTGTTGGCATCTGTCTGTCTCAGAAGACAATGGATGAGTGTGCCTTTGATGGGGAAGTCAAACCATTGGAGGGTTACAGCGCATTCTGTGGTTGTAGAGACTGATATGGGAGAGACATACAGTGGTACCTTGGGTTACAAACACCTTGGGTTACAAACTCCGCTAACCTGGAAGTAGTACCTCGGGTTAAGAACTTTGCTTCAGGAGGAGAACAGAAATTGCGCGGCGGCGGCAGCAGAAGGCCCCATTAGCTAAAGTGGTACCTCAGGTTAAGAACGGTTTCAGGTTAAGAATGGACTTCCGGAACAAATTAAGTTCGTTACCAGAGGTATTGTCCCTCACAAATACCACTGTATTGTCCCTCACAAATCCTCACATTTCCCCAACTTCCTTTTGGCAAGGAATAACAATAAGACTTTAATGGCGGTTTAAGTTTGTAATGTTAAGTCTGCATTGAACAACAATGAGCATATGATGTTTCCTTTGGGCCTTCCAGAGTAGTACTGCTATCTGAGAGCCTTGGGGGGGGCTAACCTTTGGTCCAGGGTTGTCTTTACCATAGGCGCCAGGGGTGCTGGGCACCCGGGCACCGGGCTCTCTGGGGCGCATGGCTGAGAGTCCGGGGCCCGAGAGTTGGAGTCTGGGGAAGAGCCTGCCCGTCGTGAGCGAGCCAGCTAGGTGCTGAGGCGGCCGGCTGGCTCTGCCCTTCTGTGTGCCTGGGATTGGCATAGGTCCATGGAGAGGCCCACCCAGCGCACGCTGGTTATGCCATGAGGCGCCCGGCTTCACTCAGTCGCTGATGCCTTGGGCTGGTTTGTTGCGCTAGGCTCCTTATGTTTCCTGTTTTCTTTTCCTGAGCTGAGATAATCATGGTGTCAGCTCCCTAAAAAAAGGTTGACAACTCTGGGGAACCTTTCTACAAAAAAGCTATGTTTTCTTCAACTTGTAATGGAGTTGATGTAGCCTTTAAAAAGGACCTTATTTGACACGTATACTGTATGGTGTTTTGGGGTAGGGTTATTTTATTTGTTTTATTGTGTTGTATTGCATTTTTTTATATATAGATATAATTCACCCTGGTACCTTATGGTCAAGGGTGGGTAACAAATATAATAATGATGATGATGATGATCCTAACCCACAGCGCACACTTGGTAACAAGGCACAGATTTACAGATTCTTCTTTCCTTGATGGGCTTGTGTACTTAGAATTCTATGACTTGAAAAGTTCAAGGTGTCTTTCATGCCAGAGCTGAAAGATGTGCTGCTAATGAGACAATTAAAAGAATAAAACACAAACTCAAGGTCAGATAAAACGTGCATTCATAGTCCAATTTTAAATGTCTTATGGAGGGGAAAGCTCTCATGGATTTTTCAGCTAGCCTAGCTAAAGTCAAGTACTTATACAGCACAACCCTGTGCGTGTTTACTCAAAAGTAATTCCCACCTCTTGTTTGGCATCTGGGTAAGGGCCAGCTGAACCTCATGGGCACCAAAAGTGGTCTACCACAAGACCGCAGCAATTTGGGTATTATGATCCCAGGTCATTTAGAGCTTTACCAGTGAGACCTGCAGCAAAATGCAGCATGGAGTTCCCCTGTTTTAAGCCAGCCATGCCCTTTTGCAGGACACTCCATTCCATTCTCCCGCTTTTGCCCCTATCCTTTTGTGAAGCTTAGGGTTCCTCAGGCGTGCTAATTCATAGAATCATAGAGTTGGAAGAGACCACAAGGGCCATCGAGTCCAACCCCCTGCCAAGCAGGAAACACCATCAGAGCACTCCTGACATATGGTTGTCAAGCCTCTGCTTAAAGACCTCCAAAGTAGGAGACTCCACCACACTCCTTGGCAGCAAATTCCACTGTCAAACAGCTCTTACTGTCAGGAAGTTCTTCCTAATGTTTAGGTGGAATCTTCTTTCTTGTAGTTTGGATCCATTGCTCCGTGTCCGCTTCTCTGGAGCAGCAGAAAACAACCTTTCTCCCTCCTCTATGTGACATCCTTTTAATTTCTTCCTCCTGTGCCATTATACATACAACAGGTCAAAATAAGCTCTTTGAATTGTGACTAGAAAACAAACTGGAAGCCAGTCAAGAACTTTTAACACTGTTGAAAAATGTTCAGAAAGGCAGGACCCAGTTAACAACCTGGCTGCTGTTCTGAAGCAGTTGTAGTTTCCAAGTAGTCTTCAAAGAGGCTCAAGTGATTCACAAGTGTTTTCTTGTAAACCTGCCCATTTCCTCAGGCTCTGGTGGGTGAATACATATTTTGAAAGACGTAAAACCAGCACCTTAAAATGCAATAAAACAGATTTTAAAATGCAGTGCTAAAAGCTGCCCTCCACACCAAAGGGCAGCCGGTCGAAGTGCCTTAAGTTGCTTCTGCAAAAGGCTTGGGCCTTGGAAAGACTCCTGAGGAAGATCCCTCATACTTGTTGCATTGGACCATCAAACCCAGCACTCTGCCTCTGATAGCAGCCAGCCTGAAACCCCCTGTAGTTTCCTCTCAGCCTCTGGTGCTCCAGGGATGGGGAACCTGTGGTCCTCCAAATGTTGTTGGACTACAACTCCCATCCTCCTTGACCATTGGCCATAGTGGCTGGGGTTGATGGGAGCTCTGGTCCAATAAAAGCACAAATAAATACAGTGGTGCCTCGTTTTTTAGTGTCTCGGAAGCGTTTCGGTTTTCGAACGCCGCAAACCCGGAAGTAATTGCTTCCGTTTTCAAACGCGCCTCAGAAGTTGAACGGCTTCTGCTGCGTGTATTTCAATTTTTCCAATTGAACTTGCAGCCAGCCCTTTGCGCCTTGGTTTTTGAACGTTTCGGAAGTCGAACGGTCTTCCTGAATGGATTACGTTTGAGAACCGAGGTACCACTGTAGTTAAAACAGAATCAGCGAAGCAATAACCCCCTCTGCCACAAACACATTTAAAAAGCTGTAGAATATTAATCAGCCAAAGGCCTGGTAGCAGAGGAACGGGGGTTTTTTGCCTGGTGCCTAACGATATGTAAGGAAGGCGTCAGGTGAACCTCCCTGTTCACACTTAAACTAAGAGACCTTGGTAGTACTGTCTTCCCTAAGGCCACATTCACACCGAACATTTAAAGTGCTGTGATACCACTTTAAGCAATCATGGCTTCTTCCAGAGAATTCTGGGAAGTGTAGTTTGTTTAGGGTGCTGATTGTTGATAGGAAGCCTCTTATTCCCCTGGCAGAACTACAATTCCCAGAGTTCCCTGTGAAGAGGAATTGACGGTTCAGTCACTCTGGGAATTGTAGTTCTGCCAGGGGTCTCCTGACAACTCCAGGCACCCTTAACAAACTACAGCTGAACTGAAGCCACGACTTTTTAAAAGCAGCTTCAAATATATGGCATGAGTGTGGCCTGCCTTTGTGGAGCGTGCTTGTGTGTCCGCATTTCATTTTCCTTTAAAGCCAAATAGGAACACTTATCGCTTCTGTGCCCCACTCTCAATAGCAGGCAGAAATTATGCTCTTGAGGAGGGAAAGAGGACACAGAACATAGTTTTCCCACCTGCCAGGAGCACCGGCTCGCCATCTGATTCCGGCAATTGGAGGCATTTACAGCTACGGCCTAGTCGCTTTGGCACATGCACCCATGTTAATGTGAGAGGAGAGGTTGCTGGGGCGGAAAGCAAAACAACGCAGGATGCATCATGCGGGAAATTGGTGCCTTGGGGGCCTGGAGGAGAAAAGCTGAAGCAGAATAATGGTTTGAGGGTACTGGTGCTGCTACCTTGTTAAAGCTCAGCAAGTTTTAGCTTGACCTGGATGGGAGATGGCAGCGGAGAGCCCCAGGTAAGTTTCTTTGAGCTTACTGAAGTGCCGTAAAATGTAAGTGTAACCAAGTAGATTAAAAAACTTATTTCTGAGATTCTGAAATTGGGCAAGCAGTCTCTAATCAGTCGTACTTAACTGCTGCTAGTAGTAGTGCAATTTCGTAACCACTAGTAGATGGTGAATTTGGCCTTTTAAAAAAACATTTATGCCATATATTACCCACCCTTCCTCAAAGGAGTTTGTGGTAGCATGCATAGTTCTTCCCTGCCTTGTTTGGCCTCACGGTAACCCTGCAATATAGGCTATGTCTAGTTAGCTTGATAGCTGAGCAGGGTTTTTGAACCCTAGGCATCTTGTATAGGCCCTGACCAGGGGTAGGCAACCTAAGGCCTGGGGGCCAGATGCAGCCCAATCGCCTTCTCAATCCGGCCCGCAGACGGTCCAGGAATCAGCGTGTTTGTACATGAGTAGAATGTGTCCTTTTATTTAAAATGCATCTCTGGTTTATTTGTGGGGCATAGGAATTCATTCACCCCCCCCTCAAAAAAAAATAGAGGCCGGCCCACCACATGGTCTGAGGGACGGTGGACCGGCCCACAGCTGAAAAAGGTTGCTGACCCCTGATCTAGACTGTAAGCTGCGCTTAGCCTCAGTTGGCAGTGTTTGGTCGTCATCTGCATGTGGGCAGGGTTGTGATGGGAACAAACCTATGTGAGCCTTTGACTGGCGACTCCCCTCTCCACTGCAAAGGGAACACTGGAAGCTTTCCTATCCTTTTCACATAAATCACCGCTCACGGTGCTGTCCGAACCCTACGCTATGGTTAATCTGAAGTGTGCTTTGTTGGACATGAGCCAGCTTCAAACTGTGGGTTACAGTGGTACCTCGGGTTAAGAACTTAATTCGATCCGGAGGTCCGTTCTAAACCTGAAACCGTTCTTAACCTGAGGTACTACTTTAGCTAATGGGGCCTCCCGCCGCCGCTGCACGATTTCTGTTCTCATCCTGAAGCAAAGTTCTTAACCCGAGGTACTATTTCTGGTTTAGCGGAGTCTGTAACCTGAAGCGCCTGTACCCTGAGGTACCACTGTACAGTCATACCTCATGTTACGTCCACTTCATGTTACGTTCTTTCAGGTTACGTCCCGCGGCGACCCGGAAAGGGTTACTTCCGGGTTTTGCTGCTCGCGCATGCGCAGACGTGCAAAATGACGTCATGCGCAGAAGCGGCGAATCGCAACCCGCGTGTGCACAGACATACCACTGTGAGTTGCGTTCCTTTCATATTGCGAACGGGCCTCTGGAACGGATCCCTTTCACAACCAGAGGTACCACTGTATAAAGTTTGCTTGATTCACCCAACTCCAGTGTTAAGATTAACCGTGGTTTGTGGTAAAAAACTGCTGTTGGCATCTGTCTGTCTTGAGAGACAGTGGAGTTCGTCTCTGGAGGTGAAGTTGGACCTCTGTGTTAGCAGCACCGAAGTGACCAACCTGGGGCTAAAGCCTGGGCTGTGGGTCTAGAGGTCCTGGGCTGCCCAGATGACAAGACACCCACTATTGGCCTTGCTAATGTGGTCCAAGCAGAGCAATATGTTTGATGCCAGCTTGGCTGCAGGAGTTGCTGGAAGGAGGTATCTAAGGTGTCTTGGAGACTCCACTCCGGATTCATGTAGGGTTTACTCCTCCCAAAGATCTCCCTCAAGGCAGCATAGGATAAGACTTTTCCTTTTTCTAGATGGGCTACCTTCTCAGGTTGGCAAGCCCCACCTGCCCCTTACTTTCCTCTGCAGCATGTGCAGAAAATGCCGTCTTGACCGTTCAACCCACTTTTGGTCTCGTCCGCTTAATCCCCCAGTGCCTGTCTTTGCATACAGGGGAAGTCCATTCATCAAGGGTTTGAGACTCATTGGCTACCCTCACCGGTCGAAGCCATTCCTGGGGCGTGGCCGCTGTCGCATGCTGACAGCTTCTAGGAGCCACAGGTGAGAGCTGAGGGGCAAGGTGTGGACAAAAGGTGAGAAAACTACCCCAGAAGGAGCACAACGTATCTCCCACCAGAGGTACTAAACGGGCTTAGTGAAGCGCTTGGCAAAAGAAAAGGTTATGTATGAAAAAGAAGCAAAACGGCAAGAAGAGAAGATTTGAGAAAATGAAAGCTGAAGATTCTGAAAATTATGCAATTAAAAAACAGATTGAGATCGTGCAAGACTTTTGAATGATGATTCCTGATTGCCAACGCAGATTAGAAGCTGCACGTGCAGATCTTGCCCAGCTATTAGAAAATGGAAAAGAGTTGGGAGAAGCTGAAGAATATAAAGAAGCACTTTCGGTACTTGAGTCAATAAAATTAGAAGCCTAGATAGAGTAGTGAAAAATCAATGTACGCTTTGGGTCCATTGTTACATTTTACTAATGTTTGACCACTTCTGTATTTTTTAAAGTAGTGTTAGGAATGATGATGTGCTCGATAATGAGCTCTCGGATTTGAGTGCTCTGTAAACTGATGTTGTTGTTGTTTAGTCGTTTAGTCGTGTCCGACTCTTCGTGACCCCATGGACCAGAGCACGCCAGGCACTTCTGTCTTCCACTGCCTCCCGCAGTTTGGTCAAACTCATGCTGGTAGCTTCGAGAACACTGTCCCACCATCTCGTCCTCTGTCGTCCCCTTCTCCTTGTGCCCTCCATCTTTCCCAATATTGCGGTCTTTTCCAGGGAGTCTTCTCTTCTCATGAGGTGGCCAAAGTAGACTGATAGCTGTGGTCTTATATATACAGTGGTACCTCGGGTTACATAGGCTTCAGGTTACATACGCTTCAGGTTACAGACTCCGCTAACCCTGAAATTGTATCTCGGGTTAAGAACTTTGCTTCAGGATGAGAACAGAAATCGTGCTCCAGCGGCGCGGTAGCAGCAGGAGGCCCCATTAGCTAAACTGGTGCTTCAGGTTAAGAACAATTTCAGGTTAAGAATGGACCTCCGGAACGAATTAAGTACATAACCAGAGGTACCACTGTACTAGCCTTTTGCACTCTTTAACTTGTCTGATGTTCCTAACCCTTCTTTTAGACTTTCTTAGCTTCTTTTGGATGCTTATGGACACACACACACACATATATATATATATATATATATATATATATATATATATATATATATTTGCTTTCGTAGATTTTCACGGGTACAGGAATGCAGGTTTTGGTGTCTTCGGGTGTCTTCCCGTGTAAGAGTTGGGGTGTCTAGGCGACGTTTCGACGAGGTCTCACTCGTCATCTTCAGGCTGGTGCTTTCGGCTTCTTGTTACTGGAACAGAGCAGGATCTCAGTGTTTGAGTTCCTATAAATACTGTTGAGGGGGTGTGGTGTATAGCCTCCAAACGTTCTGGGCAGAGAGGAAGTTCCCAGGTTAGTGTGCCTTTTCTTCTTTTGTTCCTTAATTACTTGAGGGATATCTTGAGTGATTTCTTGAGTGATATTCTGAGTACCACTTAGGTGGGTCATTAAGTGTGGATTAGTTGCTAAAGCTTTCGTGTCTTGACCTCTTGAGCTTGTGAAGAGTTTTTCTGAGAAGATGGCTGTACTGCACTTAGTTGTGCTCTGGCTTGGCTTCGTGTATAGGGGCGAGCTGTGGTTTTGTGCCCTGTGCCAGCCAGATCTGTGTAGGGATTGCAGGGGGGTGCAGCATCCGGAGGTGCCACTATGGTTTGGCTACTGGATGGTGTCTGTAATTTATCTGTGGAGAGGGTCTGGGTTTGGGTCTGGTGTGGTTGATTGGTGATGGCGTTCTGTGTGCCTCTGGTTCTGGTGTCGGTTTTTGTGGGGAGGGCTAATTTCCAGATGTCTGGCAGGCGGGACGTGTCGTCACGCTTGTTCATGTTGTGAGGGTGTTTCTCTATCTCGATGGCTTCCATGATTATTCTCTTGTGGTGATGTTCCATGTTAAAGAGCAATTTGGAATCTGCAAAATTAATTTCGTGTCCTGTTTCTTTCATGTGTTGGAAAAGAGAGGAAGTTTTTTCTTCTTTTTTGACGGCATTCTTGTGTTCTGCGATACGTGCATTTATTCGTCTGTTTGTTTGTCCAATGTACGTGGCTGGGCAGGCTTTGCAGGGTATTTCATAGACCCCTTGGTTTTCCAACTGGATTTTATCTTTGGGGTTTCTGAGGATATTGGCTATTTTTTGGTTGGTGCAAAAGGCTGTTTTGATATTGTGTTTATGGAGGATTTTGCTAATTTTATCTGTAGTGCCCTTGATATAAGGAAGGAGGGCCATGCCATTGTTTTCTTCTGTGTCTTGGTTTTTGGGGGGTGTTTAAAATCCAGTTGGAAAACCAAGGGGTCTATGAAATACCCTGCAAAGCCTGCCCAGCCACGTACATTGGACAAACAAACAGACGAATAAATGCACGTATCGCAGAACACAAGAATGCCGTCAAAAAAGAAGAAAAAACTTCCTCTCTTTTCCAACACATGAAAGAAACAGGACACGAAATTAATTTTGCAGATTCCAAATTGCTCTTTAACATGGAACATCACCACAAGAGAATAATCATGGAAGCCATCGAGATAGAGAAACACCCTCACAACATGAACAAGCGTGACGACACGTCCCGCCTGCCAGACATCTGGAAATTAGCCCTCCCCACAAAAACCGACACCAGAACCAGAGGCACACAGAACGCCATCACCAATCAACCACACCAGACCCAAACCCAGACCCTCTCCACAGATAAATTACAGACACCATCCAGTAGCCAAACCATAGTGGCACCTCCGGATGCTACACCCCCCTGCAATCCCTACACAGATCTGGCTGGCACAGGGCACAAAACCACAGCTCGCCCCTATACACGAAGCCAAGCCAGAGCACAACTAAGTGCAGTACAGCCATCTTCTCAGAAAAACTCTTCACAAGCTCAAGAGGTCAAGACACGAAAGCTTTAGCAACTAATCCACACTTAATGACCCACCTAAGTGGTACTCAGAATATCACTCAAGAAATCACTCAAGATATCCCTCAAGTAATTAAGGAACAAAAGAAGAAAAGGCACACTAACCTGGGAACTTCCTCTCTGCCCAGAACGTTTGGAGGCTATACACCACACCCCCTCAACAGTATTTATAGGAACTCAAACACTGAGATCCTGCTCTGTTCCAGTAACAAGAAGCCGAAAGCACCAGCCTGAAGATGACGAGTGAGACCTCGTCGAAACGTCGCCTAGACACCCCAACTCTTACACGGGAAGACACCCGAAGACACCAAAACCTGCATATATATATATATATATATATATATACACACACACACACACACACACACACTCTGTTTTAACTCCTTTTAGTTTTTTAAAAAAACAAAATAAAATGTGTTTTTTGTTTAGATTTTAAATGATTTTAAACAATTGTACCCCTCACCTCCTTATGCTGGTCCACGGCTGTAATAAAGATTTGTTGTTGATGTGCTCAAATGATCTGTACCTTTTTTTTGAAAGTTCTATTTTTATTTTGTATTTTGTGGTTTTATATCTTGATTTTATTCTGTGAACCACCTTGAGACCCCCGGGTATACGGCGGTATATAAATTCAATTAATAATAATACCTCTCCCCTAGCACCCCTAATTACAGTGGTACCTCGGGTTAAGTACTTAATTCGTTCCGGAGGTCCGTACTTAACCTGAAACTGTTCTTAACCTGAAGCACCACTTTAGCTAATGGGGCCTCCTGCTGCTGCTGCGCCGCCGGAGCACGATTTCTGTTCTCATCCTGAAGCAAAGTTCTTAACCTGAAGCACTATTTCTGGGTTAGCACAGTCTGTAACCTGAAGCGTATGTAACCTGAAGCGTATGTAACCCGAGGTAGCACTGTAACTAAACTGTAGTTATCAAAAATGGTAGTGAAAGCTTCTGAACTCACGGCCATGCAGGGCGAGGACAGTGGGGATTGTGTGAGCCTGACGCGGCAGCTAAAAAAGCCAATGCAATTCTGGGCTGCATCAATAGGAGTATAGCATCTAGATCAAGGGAAGTTATAGTGCCACTGTATTCTGCTCTGGTCAGACCTCACCTGGAGTACTGTGTCCAGTTCTGGGCACCACAATTCAAGAAGGACACTGACAAACTGGAACGTGTCCAGAGGAGGGCAACCAAAATGGTCAAAGGCCTGGAAACGATGCCTTATGAGGAACGGCTAAGGGAGCTGGGCATGTTTAGCCTGGAGAAGAGGAGGTTAAGGGGTGATATGATAGCCATGTTCAAATATATAAAAGGATGTCACATAGAGGAGGGAGAAAGGTTGTTTTCTGCTGCTCCAGAGAAGCGGACACGGAGCAATGGATGCAAACTACAAGAAAGAAGATTCCACCTAAACATTAGGAAGAACTTCCTGACAGTAAGAGCTGTTTGACAGTGGAATTTGCTGCCAAGGAGTGTGGTGGAGTCTCCTACTTTGGAAGTCTTTAAGCAGAGGCTTGACAACCATATGTCAGGAGTGCTCTGATGGTGTTTCCTGCTTGGCAGGGGGTTGGACTCGATGGCCCTTGTGGTCTCTTCCAACTCTATGATTCTATGATTCTATTCTATGATTCTATGAAACATGCACAGGCTCATTCCCACTACAATAACCCAAGGGTGGGGAACCTGAGACCTGCATCCCAGTCTAGGCCCCTCTTATCAGACTCTCCGTAGGCCACACCCCTGCATCATGCCCTCCTTTCGTACTTTTTCCTGGGGCGGGACATGTCCTTGAATGTTGCAAACACCCTTTTGCTTGCTAGGATTGATGGAATTGTGTGCATGTAGAAACCTCTGGCTTTGGTGTGGCTGGAATGTAGCCTCCTGCGAGGTAAAAGTCGCACCCATCCCTCTTTCCGCTTTTGCCTATGGCCCTACCCATCACTACATCCAGACCCCAGAAGGTCCCCCAGGAAAAAGGTTCCCCAAACCCTGCAAGAAGAAAAAAACATGTTTTATTGTTCTAGTTACAGGTAGGTAGCCATGTCGGTCTGTTGTAGTCGAAACAAAATGAAAAAAATTCCAGTAGCACCTTAGAGACCAACTAAGTGAGTTATTGGTATGAGCTTTCGTGTGCACGCACACTTCTTCAGATATGTTTTATTGTGATGTCTGGAGGCGGCCCGAAGCTGTAATGTCTCACCTCAGAAATGGCATTTCCTTTGGCTTCCTAAGGGCCCTTCACCATGCAAGGCGTTTACGTCCTCAAAATTGTCCCTGCATTGTTTCAGCTCCTGACACAATGGCGCCTTGTCAGCTCGGGCTGTCAGGTGGGGTTTCGCTTGAGTGCGACTTGAGAGGTATACGCCGGGCACTTCCGAGGCTGGAAGGAAGCCTTAATGCATAAAATGGACCGACACGAATGGAAACACCTGCCTCACCCACTGATTGGGTGCTGCATTTAGTGTAAAATGCTGTTGCTGCATTTAGTGTAAAAAAACTAAGGGCAGGAGGGATACCTGTGACAGCAGATGATCTTCCAAGGGCCACCTGGCCAGTGCAGAGCTGCTGTCACTATCTGTCCAGCATATGGCTTAAGGCAATGTACAGCGTATAATTTAAAAAATAGCTAAAGAACAATCAAAAACATAAAAAGTGGCAGAAAGTGAATTTAAGAACAAAGCAAAATGACCACCCATGTGACCAATCCTCATTTGTGACTGATCGCAAGTGCCAGATCATCTTGGGTATATACATATGCCCTGTGTTTGTGATTCTTAAAGCTCCCGTAGCTATTCTTTTTAATCCCTCCTCCTTTCTTGGCTTTGCCTTTAATGTGTGCCTGTACTTGTCCAATCCTCCCTCTCTCCCTCTTCCTCTCTTGTCTCCTTAATGCAGAATTTTGATGTTAAGGAACTCAGGGCACAGAATTTCAAACAGCCCTGAGCCCTCAAGTTTACAGCTGCAAATCCGACTGGCAAAGTGAGCCTCCTTTGCTGGTCCATCACCTATTTTCAGATTGCTGAGGCTTTTTCATTTTTATAATATCTAAAAATACCTTCATTGTCACTAGCACGGGATTGCTTTATTTTTAAAAAATATGCTCCTTTACGTAGCTGTCTTTTTAAATAGAAAGTTAAGAAAAGAAAAATAAGGTGCTTTGGGTGGTTGTGGGGTTTTTTTGAAAAAATGATGGTGGTGGTGGTTTTAAAGTGTTAAGCCAGGTTTGGTGACGTTGCTGGTTTTAATTTAGTTCTGGGTTGTTGTTTAATTTAATGAACGAAAGCTTCCCAGGGGGTGCAAAGATCCCCTCGCGATATAAGCACGATGTGCTGTTAACCATGTTCTTGCCATAACTGCCTGCTGTGCCGCCATGCCAGTCAGTGGGCCTGGGACAGGTGGGGCCTGGGTAATTAAATGTCACGGCACCCCAAGGAACATCCTTACACAGTCCTGTCTCCCGCCTTTCTCAAAAGTTTTACGTAAACAGGGCACAACCCTGCTATTAGCGGGGCTTGTTCTGAGTTGTTCCCGAGGGATGGGTAAGGTGCTCTCTTTTGCACAGGTTTGGGGACAGGGGGCGGCTTCTGTGGGAAGATGCTGACTTGAGCCAAAACGGAGTGGTGTTATTCCACTTGCCGGAAGAAGGGATCTCATCTCCCTGGTGGGGAAAGATGGGGAGGGTGCCGTTTTAAGCGCAGCTGGCCCTGGGTGGGAGTTTGGCTTGCGTTCCCTGCCGTTCTCTCCCTCTCTGGCCTGGGTGCCAGGGAGTGACAGTTTACAGGCAGGCAGCCAAGCCCTGAATGGAGGAATGTGTGAGGCCTTCAGCTTTCACATGCTTTTATCAAGAGCGCAAAGAATAGCCTGGACTCAAGCTGCAATGCTCAGGTCAGAAGGAGAGAGGAATGTTCGCGTTAACCCACGAGGTGCCGGCCAGGAAGTGGCCAGCCAGGCCCTTGGGGAACTGTGTTTGGGGCACCTTGGGCCTAAGGAGTTTGCCAATGAGGGGCATGCGTCTCTGACGTGGCGTTCTGCATTACAGTGGCAACCAAATACAGTAATGAAATTTGGGGGCCCATGACCACCACAGCGCTATAATACCTATTGAACAGTCATGGATTCTTCCTCCCCCCCCTCCCCCAAAGAATCCTAGGAAATGTAGTTTTTTTTTCTCAAGGGAGCTGAGAGCAGTTAAGAGAACTCTATTCCTCCCTGCTCCTGCCAACCTAGCAGTTCTAAAGCACGTCAAAGTGCAAGTACAGTGGTACCTCGGGTTAAGTACTTAATTCGTTCCGGAGGTCCGTTCTTAACCTGAAGCACCACTTTAGCTAATGGGGCCTCCCGCTGCCGCTGCACAATTTCTGTTCTCATCCTGAAGCAAAGTTCTTAACCTGAGGTACTATTTCTGGGTTAGCAGAGTCTGTAACCTGAAGCGTCTGTAACCTGAGGTACCACTGTAGATAAATAGGTACCACTCCGGCGGGAAGGTAAACAGCGTTTCCATGCTCTGCTCTGGTTCGCCAGAAGCGGCTTAGTCATGCTGGCCACGTGACCCGGGAGCTGTACGCCGGCTCCCTCGGCCAATAAAGTGAGATGAGCGCCGCAACCCCAGAGTCGGTCCCTTTACCTTTACCTTTATTCCCTTCAGAGCTGCTCAGGTGGGTTCTTGCTTCCCTCCTCTCTGTCCCCCCCCCCATTTTGTTGCATGGCGAACCATGTTTTGCAACACTTCCCACAAGAACTTGCATGTGTTTTTATTTTCTGTGTGGCTGTTTGCTCACCTTAAGTGCAAGGCAAAAGTTTTTTATAAGGCAGATCATTGCAAGTACCTGCAGTCCATTAGGGTAGCTTGTGGCCTGTTTTTACAAAGATCCACAAGACCGCCCAATGATGCTTGCCTCCCAGCAAAAGGAAACTGCCCGTCTCACCTGGATTTCCTAGAGAAGGTGAAAGTTCTCCAGCACAAACAAAACCTTGCTGCCTCCAAAGCCAGGGCTTTGACTTGCCACACATCTCCAGCAGTGCTATGAATCTTTAATATCCATGCATATATATTTTTTTGGGGTAAAAGATGTTATATAATTTTCTTTTTAGGCCGGCCTCAAACACACACAGCATTACCTCCGGTCTCTCAGTTATCCTCCTCTTTTTCAAATATCCTAAAATGTTTTAACTAAGACCCATGTGGCACCTTAAAGAGGAAGAAAGTTGTGGTGGAAGGAACTTTTGAGGTTTGAGGCCACAACTCATATATTTTTAATGTATGTGCAGCACTTACCAAGTTTTAGGCGCTTGTGTCAGTGTTAAATAACAACAGCAGCATAGGAACTTTCAGAGCATTCATGTGCCAATTAATTCTGCTCCCCCAGCCATAAATTTACCCCCAACAAGCAAAAATGAGAAAGGCAATTTTGCCCTCTTTTATATCCAAGCCCCTTCCTCAGTTTGACCCGAACCCAAGGATTTTTGAATGTTTACTGCAGCACAAACCAAACAGACGTGGCAACTGCATGCACAATATCCCATGGAGAAAAATGTTACGTTGTATGTGTGGATAAGATGATAGGCATCAGAAAATAACAGGTGCAAGTCAGGCGATGTGGGAAGGGGAAAAAACGACAGAATGGTGGAGAATCGATTGGGAGCATGGGATGACATGAGCTCAATTTATATCCCTTCTTCCAAGGAGCTCATATCCAGTTTTCCCCACCAACAGCAACTCTGTGAAGCAGGTTAGGCTGAGAGACAGTGACTGGCCCAGAACTCTTTCCCCTTTATCGTAGACGCACAGTTCAAACAGTAAGAAGATCACCAAATTCCAGCTGCACATTTGAACCTGATTTGAAGCTCTTGTGAAACAAACCCCTTCTTTCCTGAAAAGATTGGACTTTGGGGGATAAGGAGAGTGTGGGTGGGTTGGGGGAAAATGCATTGAAAAGTGTGGGTTGACAAGGGCGTTAAACCCTCCCACTAACAAAAAAGGATGAATGCTCATTAAATAGGCATTGCCATCTAATCTCTTTGCAAATAAGTTGGGATGAATATTTGCTAAACAGGTCATCTGGGTGTGGCTAACTCGCATTTGCCTGCCATCTCACGTACTGGAGTGCTCATTCCTCAAAGAGTTGTTATTTTTAAAAATGTATATATATCAATCAGGTTATGTATTACCTCAGTGTTATCTCCCTGGCACTTTCCATTCGTACAACTGGGTAAATTGAGAGAGAACAAAGTGCCTGGTGTTCAGTGGCATGAATACATTGGCTCCCAGTACGTTTCCGAGCACTATTCAAAGTGTTGGTGCTGACCTTTAAAGCCCTAAATGGCCTCAGCCCAGTATACCTGAAGGAGTGTCTCCACTTCCATCGTTCTGCCCGGACACTGAGGTTCAGCGCTGAGGGCCTCCCTCATTGCAAGAAGCAAAGCTACAGGGAACCAGGCAGAGGGCCTTCTCCGTAGCGGCGCCCGCCCTGTGGAACGCCCTCCCATCAGATGTCAAAGTGATAAACAGCTACCTGACATTTAGAAGACATCTGAAGGCAGCTCTGTTTAGGGAAGTTTTTAATGTGTGACATTTTAATGTATTTTTGGTATTTGTTGAAAGCCACCCAGAGTGGCTGGGGAAACCCGGCTGGATGGGCGGGGTACAAATAGAAAATAATAATAATAATAATAATAATAATAATAATAATAATAATAATAATTAATACCAGCCTGCTGGATCAGGCCAATGGCCCACCTAGTCCAGCGTCCTGTTCTCACAGTGGCTGACCAGTTTCCTGTGGGAAATGTACAAGCAGGACCTGAGCACAAGAGCTCTCACTCCTCCAGCCACTGTGGAGGCAGAGCATATAAACATTATGCGTGTGTGCATGTGTGTGTGTTTGAATGTTGTGTGGTCTGCCTCAGTCTGCCTCATAGAATCCTAGAGTTGGAAGAGACCCCAAGGGCCATCAAGTCCAACCCCCTGCCAAGCAGGAAACACCATCAGAGCACTCCTGACATATGGTTGTCAAGCCTCTGCTTAAAGACCTCCAAAGTAGGAGACTCCACCACACTCCTTGGCAGCAAATTCCACTGTCGAACAGCTCTTACTGTCAGGAAGTTCTTCCTAATGTTTAGGTGGCATCTTCTTTCTTGCGGGTTGGCCCTGGTGTTGGGCAATGTATGGTTTTGATCTATGGGCTACTTTTAAAATGAGGCTGCATTTTAAATTGCATTTTAACCTGTACAGTGGTACCTCAGGTTAAGAACTTTATTCGTTCTGGAGGTCAGTTCTTCACCTGAAACTGTTCTTAACCTGAGGTACCACTTTAACTAATGGGGCCTCCCGCCGCCGCTGCACAATTTCTGTTCTCATCCTGAAGTAAAGTTCTTAACCTGAGGTACTATTTCTGGGTTAGCGGAGTCTGTAACCTGAAGCGTCTGTAACCCGAGGTAACACTGTACCTGCTTGTGCACGTAGCAACCTGTCTGCTTGCCTGGATGCAGCCCTTCAGCCGGAAATGTTGGCCACCTCCGCCCTGCAGGCACAACTACCACCAACAGGAATCTGGTTGGCTGCTGTGTGAAGAGAATGCTGGACTAGATGGCCTTTGGCCTCATCCTGCAGAGCTCTCTTTATTTTCTTAAAATGTTTGTCATGCTGCTGCCAGGTGAAAACTGCCCTCTTTGCCTGGACATTTTAATGTTATTACAAATCCCATCGGTGCTGCAAGTGGAGAACTCAAGTTGCGGCTCGCTGGATATTTTTTAAGGCGTGCTTTATTTTGACCTCCTTTCTGTTGCTTTGGTTTTTATGGTGGCATGGTATTATTATGAACTGCCTTTGGATCATGTGGCAGAGGGCAGGCTAGAGCATCTCTTACAAATAAATAAAACAAAAATAGCTAGTAGTGGTGGTTGATACACTTAACCTTCCCCAATAATTTATCTCCTTTTAAACCTGTCTGAGGCACAGACTGCCAACACATCTTTGTGGAAGTGTATTCCGTAAATCAATGAAATGGGTATGGCGCTACATTCAGAAGAGGCAACAGGAGGCATTTCCTCACATATTGGCCCTATCTACACTATACTTTTAAAAGCAGGATCATACCACTTTAAACAGGCATGGCTTCCCCCACCCCACCGCGATGGAGGTTTTAAATGTTTGATGCTTTATTGTGTTTTTATATTTTGCTGGAAGCCGCCTAGTGTGACTGGGACAACCCATTATCATCATCATCATCATCACCACTTGTCCCAACAACTCTCTGCACCCTTCACAAACCACAGGAGTCTCTGGGGGAAAGCCTTACGGTCTTCAAATTAAAACATATTGGAGATCCTGGGCCACAGGGAGGTTAGACTGGCCTCAACCAGAGCCAGGTCCTTTTCGGCCATGGCCCCGATCTGGTGGAACGCTCTGTCACAAGAAACTAGGGCCCTGCGGGACTTGAAATTTTTCCGTAGGGCCTGCAAGACAGAGCTGTTCCACCAGGCCTTTGGCCAAGGCACAGTCTGACCCCCTCCTTTGGTAATCCTCACAGAACTCTAGCCCAGTGGTTGCCATTAATTTGATTTTGAATTGGTTTTAGAATGCATTTCAATCAATTGATTGTGATTTTATGTAAATTGTGTTACTTTTATAGTTGTTAGCTGCTCTGAGCCTGGCTTTGGCTGGGGAGGGTGGGATATAAATATAAATTTATTATTATTATTATTAGTAGTAGTAGTAGTACAGTACTGCTTTAAACATATAGTGTAGAGAGATGCAATGTTTGAAGACATGTCTGTTCCTAATCGTATGGCCAAACCCAATGAATGGCTCTGATCTCTTAATATTATGATCAGCTGTTTCTGGTTGTGCTCTATTCTAGCCAATGCTTGGTTAGTGTATACGTGTGTGTGTGTGTGAGTAAGGAGTGGAGTTATTCCCACAAATCCCCAAATTTGCAGGCGGGGTGGGTGGGTGGGTGCAGTGGCGTAGCGTGGGTTGTCAGCACCCGGGGCAAGGCAAGTAATTTGCGCCCCCTAACCCGTGGATTTGCGCCCCCTAATCCGTGGATTTGCGCCCCCTAACCCGTGGATTTGCGCCCCCTAACCCTAACCCCCAGATGTTGCGCCCAGTGTGGCCGGCCCCCCCTGCACCCCCCACGCTACGCCACTGGGTGGGTGGATGGGGGTGGGCAGAAGTGCCCAGTGCTGCAGCCTCTTCAGCTCTGCTCACTGGACTGGGAGAAATTTGAGCTAATGGACACTGGGCAGAGCTTGTTAGCCAAGCTTGGTTTGCATCATTGTTCATTCAGCTGCCTCCTTCATTGAGGTGTTTTGTGAGAAGGCCCTTTGTCTCTCTGGAGGAGGGATGGGGGGGGTATAAGCTGCAGAAGAACTTCCTACCCGGATCCGGGCAGGCAGGCGGAGAGCAGGCTTTAGATGCCAGGGTGTGAAATGCCTGCCTGGGCCTATTGGAACGCAACTCCTTCTCCGCTGGAAATAACTTGCCCATGTTGTCAGTTGGGAAGCTGGCATTTTGCGCTAATTGCTCATATCACAGATGGTTTCGAGGGCTCGCCGGCCACCTGCCAGGGAGTCGGCATTGTAAGAGGAACGGTTTGGGAGCTAGATCTGCAAGTCACATTCTTCTGGGCATAAAAAGAAGAGGGGAAAATTCAGGTAACGGATCCTCTCCTGGCTGTTGTCTGATTTTCTTTTTTGCAAAGGTGCCGAGAAAACCACTTTAATTCAATCCAAAGATACTTGCAGCTTTTCTATGCTACAGAAGAGCACAGGTTTCAATAACATTTGCCAGAAGCTCCTTGGAGAAACATTGGGAGATGCCTAACAGAATTCTCAGCACCCTTAACAAATGCCTTATTTTATTTTATTTTATTTATTTTATTTTAAACACTTTGAAATCAGGCCTTTTGGCTTGGCCCTTCAATCAAGTATGCTGGCAATCCAGGTCAGCTTTCCAAATGCTGAGCTTGCTAGATCAAAGCTCTCTCTGTGTGTGTGTTCCCTGCAGCTCAGTTCCTCAGAAGCTAATTTAAACAAGCTTTTACAAAACTTGGCTTTTGAACCATGAATTTCCTTGGAAACGTATCTGAGGAGGAGGAGGAGGAGGGATTCCACAATTTGAAGGTTATTAATGGTTGATACGTTTTGTTGAAAAGCAAGTTGCTTGGTGATTTATTTAGTTATTTCATAACATTTATACGTAGCTTGATCGGAGAAAAAAACCCTCAAGGCGGTTTACGAAAAAGATTGTGATGATGATAAAATTGCTTGCTGCTGCTGCTGCTACTTTCGCCAGATTTTGTAACTGCAATGCTGCTATCTGGAACAGTTTTGCTTGCAGCTGCTGCTGCTAAACTATTTTATTCCCCTTTCCACCTCCCTAACTTCTCCCGGCTTCCCCTACCCCATGCCAATTCTGAGCCCAACACAGATAGCAATGCAGAAGACTGTTGTGTGTATTCTAGGGTACTCTCTCAGTTCCTGCCAGGTGGTTTAATAGGCCTGGCCACAGTGGCCTGCACAGTGCATCCCAGAACATGCCCCCAGAATCCTTTGCAACGTGCTGGAGTCAGTGTGGCCGATGCTTCATCAGACAGAATGGTGTGAAAAGCTTTCCCTGACCTGGAAAACTGTGAACCTTGATGGTTGATCAGCCTTATCACAAATAAGAGTTGAAGAATTAACATGCTTGCTCCACCGCACCCCTTCAACCAGTTGTGTGTCTCAATACCCCCTTGGGCGCTGTGAGGAAACACCTGTCTGTTGTGGGACCCTAGCACAAAGTGGGGTGGGGCAGTGTGAGCCCCAACCTGGGTGAAACTCCCTCCTCAAGAGTATCTAGAGAGGCTCAGGAGAAAAGTGGCTGAGTGGGTCGGACTGGAAACCCCATCCCAGGCTGCCACAGCTTTCTGGGAGATTAACTCGCAGGCAGAGACATTACTCACCAATCAGGAATGCAGCTCTCTTTTTCCTTAATGAGAACAAAACATTTTTATTCCTGTTAGTTAAAAAGGAAGCGAGGACTACTGTCAGTCACCATGCCAACAGAATCTCCCACCCCCTCTGCCCCCAGGGGGTGATGGGTGTCTTCTGTCTCCATCCTTGTTTGGAAAGGTGAAGCAGACGAGCCAAAACTTGACAAACTGGCAAGGGAAGGCGGTTTCCATGCAGCGATTGTCGAGCTGTTGCACAGGCCAGCTAGGCTCACACAGCTTTACAGTGCGACATCCAAGCGTCCCTGCAAAGGACTTCCTCCTGGCTGGCGCCAGAATTGGTGTAAGATCACCAGCATCCTCTTGGGCTATGAGCTTTTGAGCCTTTGCCTGAATGACACGAATGCAAGAAGAGCTCTGCTGGATCAGGGTCAAAGGTCCATCTGGCCCAGTGTCCTGTTTCCTGCAGTGGCCCAGCAGATGTTTCTGGGAAGCTGATGGGAAGCAAAGCACAGGAACATAGGAAGCTTATTCTCAGTCAGACCAACTGGTCAGTCTAGCTCAGTAGTGGCTCTCTGGGGTTCCAACCAAGGGACATTCATAGTCCTACCTGGGACCTTTCATCTGCAAAGCAGGGGCTGTACCACATGCTGCCCAGCCATCCCGATTTAAGCGGGACATCCCGGAATTATAGAAGTCATCCCAGCTTCTGGTTGGATCCCAGAATGTCCTGTTTTTTGGTCTGGCACTCTGGCGTGTTGTCAGCAGAGCATCACCTGGATTTTGTAGGATATGCTGTCGATGAGCTGCACCCCTATAAATACAAACCCAGCATGTCCCCTGCTGTTGATCCCTAGTATGTGCTGCTCAGAGGCATATTGTCCCTGAACTTGGAGGACCCATTGGCGATGATGACAAATCGTCATACTTTTTGCAGCTGTGTATTTAACACCTGGGAAACCAAGGCAACCAGGAATTCAAGGTAGTTGAGTGGGTGGTAGTGGGGGGACCAGTAAGCCTAGCTTCCTCCTCCTCTGTGTCAGCCACAGAGCCCATCATGACCAGCAGAGCTTGTGGAGGAGGGGTGGATCACTCTTTCTCTCCTGGGTGGAAACATTTTTGTCTCCCCTGCCCCTTTCCTCTTTTACAAGCCTGCTAAGGGGCTAGCAGCCTGTATTCTTACTTTGGCTGCTACTCTAACATGGAAATGCAGGCTAGTAAATGTCTTTGCAGGCTAGTAACTTGGGTGAACTTATTTACAAGCCACCAGCAGGCCTGTTCTGCATTACTTTGTCTGGCACATTTTAAAGCTATCTGAGTCATCGCCATAACCTGCGGCCATAAGTTAGTTATATGTTGTGCTCTTCTTCTGTTTTACGGTTAATATTCATGTTCTGGGATCACAACGTTGCTCTGATGTAAGGTGTATGCATGTGTGTGCATGCATGGGGTCCATGGTTGGCCATTCATTAATTCATTATCGCATCACCCTACTATTTGTTCCTAGCATCCAGCAATTCTTAGTGCGCGTCCATTAATAATTTGCAGTAGAGGACTGTGGAGTGGCGTTGCGGCGTTCACCTGAACTCTAGTTGCCTGTGTCACTGCTGTGTAACAAAACAGAGAGGGAAAGGGGTGAGGTTGGTGGAATGCAAATGCACCAAAGGGAACATTAG
Organism: Podarcis liolepis; assembly: GCF_965112155.1. Classification (NCBI taxonomy): domain Eukaryota; kingdom Metazoa; phylum Chordata; class Lepidosauria; order Squamata; family Lacertidae; genus Podarcis; species Podarcis liolepis. The sequence continues at coordinate 106,197,598 of NC_139555.1, read as the reverse complement.
ATTGGTTCTGCTGGTGTGTTTGCACTGTGCCAACCTTCCATTCTCTGCCCTGGCTGCAGTGATGCAGGCAAAGGGAGGTCAGGTCAGTGCCGCTGCCCCATCCGGCCATCCACTGCTGTTCATTTGGTTGATGATTGAGAGGTCCATATTCTGTGAATATGGTTGATCGCTCCTGAAAGCTTATGTTCCTGTTTTGGAGTCAATATTATGCTGCAGTACTGCATTGACGGAAGGTGTGCGGTCCTTCATTTATTTATTACAGTCCCCCCCCCCCCCACCTTTCCAAGGAACTCAGGTTGTGATGAGTGTTGCCACCGCCCCATCATGCCCTAAGCACACATATGGAAAGAATAAGTTCCTACATTTAGGCCCACCGTTTTTAATTTTTTTTTAATCGAATTCTAAATTATATTACAAGTCAAAACTACAAAAGAAAAAACAATCTCTCAAACGACCTGTTGATGGAATTTGCCATTGTACTGTTGAGAGTGTATTAACTTATGGTCTGTGTGTGTGGTTTGGGAGCTGCACGGTCAGGGAAAAAACAATGCTGTCCAAGGTTGTAAAGACTGCGGAGAGAATAATTGGGTGCACACTTCCCACCTTGGATCAAATCTATGCTTCCAGGTGTCATAAGAAAGCTGCAGAGATAGTGCAGGATAGTGCGCACCCCGGAAATGATCTCTTTCAGCTTCTGCCTTCTGGAAGAAGGTACAGGGTTATAAAGACTAGGACTAGCCGCCTGAGAAACAGTTTCTATCCAAATGCAGTTTTGGTTTTAAACGCAGTGTAAGGTAGTCTCTGTGGGTGTATATTGTATTTAATTATGGGGTATCAGAGTTTTTAGGGGTTAACTAGGCTGGGATAGCAGGCTTGTTTATTGAATGTATGATGTAGAATTTTTCAATTTCGTTGTTCTGTATGGGACAATGGCAATAAAGATTATCGTATTAAAAAAACAAAGCGGAAGAGGGTGCAGAATGAATTCAGGAAGAAGACAATATTGCATCATAAACAAGCATCTTTTGATGAGACATAGAGGACAAAAGAATTATTGTAAAGGGAAGGATCAGTCTGGTATTAGATCTAGCTCCAGCTGACCATTTTTTTCTGTTTTGGCAGGGAGCGAGGCAGCTTTCTATTGACACCAGTTGTTGTCATGTGTTGAATAAAAGGATACCAATCAATAATAAAGCAGTCCGTGCTTTTCCGTCCCTGGGCTTTTTTAACACAACTAGTCAACTGTTCAGAGAGTACAGTGGTCCAAACTCTTAATGTCCCATGCATCTAAAGAAATATATAGGCCCAAGGTTACTTGCATTTGCTTTGCTTGGGATGAGACATTCTCGTTGTGTTTTTCTTACAGCTTGAGGTGCATTGACTGAGAAGAGAAATGAAGCCCAGGCAGTCCAGATGGTAAGTAAAAGGGGTCACAATTCCATGCTGTACTACTGAGGAGCAAGCCGTGGACCAGAGGCCAGGGAGGCCGAGAGTCTGGATGATGCTCTTGGCACAGAATGAGAAGCCCCATTTGTAGGCAATCAAAGTGGGTGTTGGGCAGGAGTGGATTGTTCCGTTTGGACTCCTGAGGTGAAATGAGAAGGTACCACCCTCCACTGAAGCCTCACTTACTGGAAGCCACTGAAGCCGCTTCTCTTCTCCCCTTCTGGGAGGTGGGGCGCAGAGTTGCCCCTTGGATTCTGCTTCCTGAGGCGGTTGCCTCAGTCTGCCTCATGGGCGGGTTGGCCCTGGTGTTGGGCAATGTATGCTTTTGATCTATGGGCTACTTTTAAAACGAGGCTGCATTTTAAATTGCATTTTAACCTGTACAGTGGTACCTCAGGTTAAGTACTTAATTTGTTCCAGAGGTCCGTACTTAACCTGAAACTGTTCTTAACCTGAAGCACCACTTTAGCTAATGGGGCCTTCTGCTGCTGCCATGCTGCCGGAACACGATTTCTGTTCTCATCCTGAAGCAAAGTTCTTAACCTGAGGTATTATTTTTGGGTTAGCGGAGTCTGTAACCTGAAGCGTATGTAACCCGAGGTACCACTGTATTTTAAATTGTTTTTTTTTAAAAAAACAACAACACATTATTATGTTTTTACTGTAATTTTAATGGTGTTAGCTGCCCTGAGCCCGGCTCTGGCTGGGGAGGGCGGGGTATAAATACAATTTATTATTATTATTACTATTATTATTATTATTATTATTGGGGGTGGTAGGAGCAGCCACGACTGCATCATGCAAGCTCAGAATTTTTTACATCACTGGAGTGCAACCTAGCAAACCTAGACACGTGTGGTTTGGGCTTTTTTTGTAGGAGGGAGGTTTATGCACGTTGTATACTGACCAGTAGGAGATTAAGTTTACCAACCAACCCTCCCACCCCCTGTTTTCTTTCCTGAAGGTTGCCTGAACCCCAGGTATCCCGCTCATTTCTGGCTGCAGCTCTAAGCTATTTACCAGCAGACTTTCAACTGCTGCCGTTGCATCGATTGTGGACTCCTGCCAGAACTTGCCTATAGGACTCAGGTAAGTTTGTTCTGCGATGTATAACATGCATGCAGCCCACTGTGCAGAGGAGAGCAAAAATTGCATGGCCGCATGTCGAGTTTTTGCAGGTGAAGAAAGTTCCTGCCATTTTGGAGGACAAATCACCACCCTCTCGTAATTCTTGGTGACTAATCGGGCACCCACACTCCTCGTTGTACCTTGAACTCTACTGTCCCCTTCATGGCGACATCATCCGTATTGGAACTCTGTTTGTGACATGGTTGTGCTGCTGTTGGGTAGCAAAAGAAAAGGAATTCTGGTGGCTGCCTCCTGGTTGTCCTGTAAACCATGGTTTGGATGACTGAGAATGAACTCCATGCCTGTACCCCCTGCTTTCTTGTTTTGATCAAACCATAGTTTGCTGTGGTGTTTGAATGTTGCAAACTTTGCTTTGATCAAACCATGGTAGTTTGAGCTAAACAGGAAGTAACACATTAAGCTGTGCATGTGAGGGAGGGAGAAGGGGGCATGTGGGTCATGATAATTGCTCCTGATTCTTTTAAACTATGGTGTGGAGGATCATTTTAATACCACCATTCTGTACAAGTACTGTTAGTAAGAGAAGCTGCACATAGCCTGACCGCCGTAGTTCATGTGGTGGTAACCTCAAAACTGGATTACTGCATTTCACACTATGTACCGTATTTTTCGCTCTACAATACGCACCCAACCATAAGACACACCTAGTTTTTAGACGAGGAAGACAAGAAACAAGAAGGCAACACAAAGCCTCTTGAGTGAAGAGGCAGGAGCGCTCCCGCTGCGCTCAATAGGCTTTGCGTGGCTATCCCTGAAGCCAGGAGAGCAAGAGGGATCGCTGTGCACCGATCCCTCTTGCTCTTCTGGCTTCAGCAATAGCTGCGCAGCCTGCATTCACTCCATAAGATGCACACATAATTTCCCCCTACTTTTTAGCGTCTTATAGAGTGGAAAATACGGTCGATCTGGCCTTGGGCCTGTTTTGGAAGCTCCAGCTGGTGCACAGTGCTATAGCCAGACTGCTGAAGGGGGCATCTGGTCAACAATATGTGACGCCATTAATAAAAGGTCTGCACTGGCTACCCTTCTAGTACTGTAGTCTGCTAAGGGTTGTTAGTGTTGAATGGTTTCTTTAAATGTAAAGGTTCATCATTGTTCCACTCGATGTGTGTGTCTTTAAGGGGCCGGAGCAAGGGCCAGAGCAAACTAACGAGACCCAGCTTTACAGCTGTGAAACATAGCAGGTGCTGCTGAGTTGTATTTGATTAAGGTGTGTCAGCATCTGCGTGTAGTATATAAGGAGCAGCACCTAGCTCTCCCATTACCCTGGGGGATGGGTTGGTGGTTGGGTCATGTTTGTTTGTTAATATATTTAGTGTTAATGGAGTTTTTGTTTTTCTTATTAAAACCTTTAAGTTATTTTTGAGTCCTTTCCTTTTAATGCATGATCTCCCCAGCAAGCTCTCTGCAGCGTCACTATACTGCAAAAAGCCAACATCTTTGGTTATGGGCCCAGCTGCTGAGTGGATGACTGCATATTTTTGGACTCTGAGAAAGGTTTGAAAAACTCCTTCTCCTGTTAGCGTAGTTTTTGTGGGTCTGGAAGAGTTCCAGAATGGTTGACCGGGTTCCTGAAGCTGAGAAGGCTCTGGTCTTCCCACAGCTGACAGATGAGAACTATAGTTTATGGTCTTTTCGGGTGGAGGCGCTTTTGACCTCTAGAGAAGTATGGACCTATGTAACTGATGACCCTCCTGACCCTGTAACTAATGCTTGGTCGAAAGGAGATGCAAAAGCCAGGGCGATAATTAATTTGGCAGTCAGCGACCAGCAAGTAGTCTATATAAGAAATAAGAAAACTGCCAAAGAAATGTGGGACAGACTTGCAGCAGTGCATGTTAGAAAAGAGTCAGAGTCTGCATTGACCTTTTTCAAGCAGTTGTACCAGACGAAGTTGCAGCCTGGTGGAGATTTGGCAGCACACTTGAGACGTCTGGAGGCAATACGCGGCGAGTTAATTCGAAGGGACATGGAGATACCTGATATTCAGTATGTTTTTATCATTCTATGTTCCCTTAATGAGGACTTTGATGGGGTAGCTAGCCAGATATCTGCCGTTCCACCAGCACAATTAACTGTGGAAGGGGTAACGGCAAGATTAATGGGCGAGTTGGATAGAAGGGAGGCTTGTGCCATAAGCACTCCTGTTTCCAGAAAGAATGAGGAACACCATATGCAAACCTGTGGTGATACAACTGCATTTAAAGCTGCAAAGCGTTGTTGGTTCTGCAATAAGCAAGGACATTTTGCAAGGGACTGCAGATCCAAAAGAAAGCAAAGTACTCCCAAGCCTGTTTCTGTTTGTCAATCACGGTCGTCAGCCCAGCAGCCAGCATCGTATAGTAGAGACAGAAACGAGCCGCGAGCTTTTCACGCTCGGACTACAGATCGTAAAAGGATTAAAGGTGCCAAGTGGAATTCTTTTATTGTCGACTCAGGTGCATCCCAGCACGTCTGCAACAATCGAAGCTTGTTTATTTCTTTTGAAGAGGAAATTGGTAATGTACATTTAGCCAATTCACAAGTCTTGCAGTCGCTTGGCAGGGGTACTGTTAAACTTGACTCTTTAAACATTACAATAGCGAACTGTATTTACTGCCCGTCAATGGACAATTTATTATCAGTAAGGTGTTTTGCTCGTCAAGGCATAACTGTGCGTTTCTTAAAGTCAATGTGTGAGTTTTTCGAGGGGAACAAACGTCTATTGTATGCCCGGGAATCTGATGGTTTATATAGACTGTATTTTCGCAACTACTCACAATCGCATATAAATTGCAGAGCAGCACAGTCAAGCCAGGGGTTGAGGAATGTAAGACCACATTCTGGGTGTATCCACGTGGCGCACAGAATTCTGGGACACCTGAATTTTGCTGATGTAATTAAGACAAAGAATATTGTCAATGGCCTCAACTTAAAACCATGTAAATTCTTTATGCAGTGTCTATCCTGTTGCAAGAATAAGATTAAGGTTGCACGCAAGGGTAGGTGCTCAGATAGGAAAGTAACTGAGCCATTTGAGCGTGTACATTGTGATTTAGTTGGGCCACTCCCACCATCATTAGGAGGTTCGAAGTACTGGCTTACCCTGATAGACCAGTATAGTAGATATTGTTGGACTTATGCAATAGCCGAGAAGTCCCAAGCATTTGAGAAGTACAAGGTTTTTTGCAACTGGGTAAAAACGCACTTTAACAAACCAATTAAGAACCTGTTTTCTGACCGGGGCGGGGAATTTGTTTCTGAGGATTTTGAGAAATTCCTGGAAGCGCAGGGGACTACTCATGAGTTATCTTGCCCCCGAAGTCCCTGGCAAAATGGACTTGTTGAAGTTGTGCAGCGTGACCTGCAGGCAGGGGTTAAAACTTATCTGCACGATGCTAATCTGCCCAAAGACTTTTGGGCTGAAGCGCTCCATGCCTTTTGTTATGTTAGAAATCGCAGTTATCATTCTGGTTTAGATGTCACCCCCTATGAGAAGCTGTTTAAAAAACGCCCTAATCTGAAATACCTACGCATTTGGGGTTCAGATGTAATTATGCATTATCCTGCTAAGCAGAAATTGGGTGAACGTAGTGTTCAGGGAAAATTAATGGGCTACCAGCAGGGGGCGTACAGAATTTACATACCAGCAACTGGCAAATTTCATATTACCAGAAGCATGATACAAACTGTAAATTGGAATGGGGTTGCTGTTTTCCAAGATACTGATGGTATAAATGATACTGAGGAAGAAGAGGAAGCAGCAGCAGCAGCAGGAGAAAATGGTGCTTCTGAATTAATGGAAGAAGACAAAAAGCCTGTTGAATCTGATAATTTGTTTGATTTAAAGTCACAGGCACCTGAGGGGAGGTTAGATTCTCTTGAGTTTTCTGACCGTGAGCTTAGCCTACAGGCACCTCTTCAGTCTGACAATGATAATTTACAACCTGAAACTAGTAGTTCACTCAGTTCCATTAAGTCTGAGGAGTCTGACTCTCCTTCCGGACTGAGACGTTCAGATAGAAAGAGGCAGAAGCCACAACGTTTCGCAGATGAACATTTTAATACTATGTATGCCAATAAGGTGGTTTTTGAGCCAAAAAGCTACAATGATGTTCAGAATTTACCTAAGCACCAAGCTGTAAATTGGTATAAAGCTATGAACTCTGAGATAGCTTCTTTAAAAGAGCATAACGCTTGGTCTCTTGTACCACAAACCCCAGATATGAGACTTATTGATTCAAAATGGGTTTATAGAGTTAAAATGAATGACAAAAATGAAGTTGTAAGGTACAAGGCAAGACTAGTTGCTAGGGGCTTTCAACAAATTCCAGGCGAAGATTATGATTTGTGTTATTCACCAAGTGTAAAATATGAAACAGTTAAGCTTTTGTTAAAAGATGCATCACAATGTGGAAAAGCCCACTACACAATGTTTCTCTGCTCTTAAGAGAGTGGTAATGTACCTTAAACATACCAAACATTATAGGTTGCAGTTTACACCCAGTATTGATAAAGGTTTTGAAATTTTCTGCGATGCATCTCATGCAGTAGAACAAAATAATTGCAGGGGTGTGTCTGGTATGGTGTTTTGTTATAACGGTTGTCCATTTGAATGGAAGTCCCAGACACAAACCATTATTTGTCTCTCCACAACAGAGAGTGAATTATGTGCATGCGTTCAGGCCACTCGTGATGTAGAATGGTATCTGCAAGTATTTGCAGACCTACAGATGCAAGTAACACTACCAGTAAAAGTTTACCTTGATTCCCAGAGTGGACTTGCTATCCTGTGTTCAGAGACCAATACGCAGCGCACTAGAGTCTTAAGATTACGTTTAGAATTTGTAAAGAAACTAATTGCTGATGAAATGGTTATATTTAAATATGTTCCAGGTGACAATCAAATTGCGGACATTTTTACTAAAGCACTTCCAAAGGTTACACATGAAAAACATGTACAAAGTATGCTTTATGTTTTTGTTCCACAATGATGAACCGCAGGGGAAATGTTGAATGGTTTCTTTAAATGTAAAGGTTCATCATTGTTCCACTCGATGTGTGTGTCTTTAAGGGGCCGGAGCAAGGGCCAGAGCAAACTAACGAGACCCAGCTTTACAGCTGTGAAACATAGCAGGTGCTGCTGAGTTGTATTTGATTAAGGTGTGTCAGCATCTGCGTGTAGTATATAAGGAGCAGCACCTAGCTCTCCCATTACCCTGGGGGATGGGTTGGTGGTTGGGTCATGTTTGTTTGTTAATATATTTAGTGTTAATGGAGTTTTTGTTTTTCTTATTAAAACCTTTAAGTTATTTTTGAGTCCTTTCCTTTTAATGCATGATCTCCCCAGCAAGCTCTCTCCAGCGTCACTATACTGCAAAAAGCCAACAGTTAGGAGACATTCTCAGAGTGATTTAACCAGGCACCCCCAAACTCTGCCCTCCAGATGTTTTGGGACTACAATTCCCATCATCCCTGACCACTGGTCCTGTTAGCTAGGGATGATGGGAGTTGTAGTCCCAAACCATCTGGAGGGCCGAGTTTGGGGGTGCCTGCATTTAACTGTCAGCTCTTCCTCCCAGGGAACTCTGGGAACTGCATCACTGCAAGGCAGCCAACCCCAAAGTCGGCTCTCCAGATGTTTTGGGACTACAACTCCCATCATCCCTAGCTAACAGAACCTGTGGTCAGGGTTGATGGGAATTGTAGTCCCAAAACAGCTGGAGGGCGAAGTTTGGGGATGCCTGCTGCAAGGGGAATAGGGCTCTCCTAACAATTCTCAGCACCCTTAGCAAACTACAGCTCCCAGAATTCCTTGGAGGACGCCATGACGCTTTGAAGTGGCATCACCGTGCTTAAAACGTATGATATGAACACGGACCAAGATAAACAAAAGAGCAATTTAAGAAACAGGGGCAAGAGCGGAAGCAACTGCTGACCAGCAGCCTCTTCCTACTTCCTTAAGGAGAGCTGATTGGCAGCTGCGCAGGATGCAGCTGGCTCTTAATAGCCGTGACTCGTACCCCACAGCAGGCTGCCACTTTTGTTGGAAGTGTCATTCTGGAGTCCTCAGCTGGGCAGCCTGAATAAGGGCAGAGCTCAGCCGCCCCAGGGCTATGGTCCAAAGACACCTGAGGCAGGAGCCTGGATGGAAAGCCACCTGGAAGCTTCCTGTGGGCTGCTGAGAGGGCCAGTGTGGGAGACAGGCAGGAAGTAAGTGCTTAGCGTGGCTGAAATCGATTGCCTCTATGTGAACTATTCATTTCTTAACCTGCTGGGTTCCGATGTCGGCTATGCTATGTTTTGTATTTTTATTATCAGCATCCTTGAATGCATTTTATGCAAGAAAGCTGCAAGTGCAATAAATGAAATAAAGACAATTACCAGAGGTTAAAACAGGGGTTCCTAAAGTGGTCCGTGGACCAGATGTGGACCATGAGCTTCATTCAAGTGGTCTGTGGCATGCCTGCTCTTGTTGGTTTTTAATAGTATTTTTATTTCTTCTTTTTTTCTTTACCTTGGGTTTTATTGTATCGCAGATCTGTGGGATGCAAATTGTAAGGCGATAGGAAAAATTAAAAAGCAATGCAAATGCAATTACAAATCATACAGCATCTAGCACAGGGAATTAAGGTTGCTACAACAGGCGAAAAAATTGTTAAGTAGTCTACCAAGACCCTCAGCCATTTGGATTAAAGCTTCTGGACCACACAGCACTTACCTGGGACAAAGACCCGCTGAGCATGCAGGAACTTACTTCTGTGTAAACATGTATAGGCTTACACTCTTTAAGTCCCACTAAAGCCAGGGGAGCTTACTTCTGAGTAGATATGCTTTGAATCGTGCTGGGTGTGAACCCTAATAGGTAAAGGTAAAGGGACCCCTGACCGTTAGGTCCAGTTGCAGATGACTCTAGGGTTGCGGCGCTCATCTTGCTTTACTGGCCGAGGGAGCCGGCGTACAGCTTCCAGGTCATGTGGCCAGAATGACTAAGCTGCTTCTGGCAAACCAGAGCAGCGCACAGAAACGCTGTTTACCTTCCCGCCGGAGCGGTACCTGTTTATCTACTTGCACTGTGTGCTTTCGAACTGCTAGGTTGGCAGGAGCAGGGACCGAGCAATGGGAGCTCACCCTGTTGCAGGGATTCGAACTGCCGATCTTCCGATCGGCAAGCCCTAAGCTCTGTGGTTTAACCCACTTCCCTGTGAACCCTAATAGGTGATAGCAATTGCTTTGAATGCCAATTTAGTCTACTCCTTTTGCCTCGTGTTTCATTCTTTTTGAATATCACAAATTGAACCTCGTCTTCGAAAAAAGGCAGGATGCAAATACATTAAATGATAATAATTGATAGTAATTTGTGCTGTTAGTTTTGGGGCAGCAATGGGAGAGGGACATACCTAAGGCCCACACATGTCAAGTGAAGTGAAGTGCATGACTTTGTCTCCTTAGTCTAGGACAAGATTAGGAGGCCCGGGTTCAAAACAGGAGAGGGCTGCTGCACCTTTTTTTGTTGCATGGAAATGGGAATTTCAGCTTGTCATACATTAAACGCAGGGACCCAGCTATTAAAGGTGCAGGAGCACCTGTTCCCATGTGTCCACCTTAGTCAGGCTGCCTCCAGCTATTACCCTCTGCTATGACTGGGCTCTTGGTCAGACAGCTGAGCTTAGATAAAAGAGAGGCCTGGAAACTTTGGTGAAAAGCTTCTGAGTGGGTGTCTGTATAAAGGGGAAGTAAAATATCAAGACTGTTTAGTCTGCAATACAGAAGAGGATGAGATGAGGTAGCAGTGTTGTTTTAATTTTTTTTTCTGTTGTCTAACTATTCACACTTTTGCAGGATACAGGATGTATCCCTGTATCTTTTAAAGATCAGCTGCAGGTTCAGAGGAAGGTGGTGATAATTTTTGAGCATACTTCTGCTAGGGTTTAAGCCTCACCTTTCCCAGTCTTCTATTCACCTCTAGCTACCTGCTTTAGGGGTGAATAGAAGGTAGATCAGTATCTTAAGTACATTGGCAAGGATTTCTTATGCCCATTTGTTCAACAGTAGCAGCAACAAAAGAGCCCCCCTAAATAAGCTGGTGATTGGGGGTGGGAAAACGGGTGTGCTTTTATTTTTGTGGAAGGACTGTGAGTGCAGCTGGGGTTTGGGTACTTGAAACAATTCCTCGGGCTCAGAATTCCTTAATTGTACCTTGTTGTCTTTGGCACCAGTTGGTGGATCTTGGCATTCTGGTAGAAAACAACAACAAAGTAGATCCCACAAGAAGTCCGCCCTCTCTCGTTTCACATGATGAAAGAGAGCCCACAAACTCATTGCAGAACCGTGCCTTAAGTTCCCCCTTTATTCAGATGATCAGACTGGGTATTCCAGAGCATAGAGGCAAGAAAGGAATTGGACTTTGTGGGCCTTTCTAGGCTATGGTTTCCTATGGTTGTTTGGTTGTTTTGGCATTATCTGTACTACTACTTCTTCTTTGGTGATCACTTGTAGCCGAGTAAGATTGTCTTCCATAAACACGGTTTTAACAATGAGTCCGTAAGTGACTGTGGAGGCCAATTTTGGATCCACGCGTCCTTCCACAGTGGGGACATTGGCTTCCTGGTGGATCACGGTGAGGGTTTGCCAAGCGTGCCTTCCTCTTAGCATGTTTCTCCCTTTCGTCTTGCGTTTGAGCGTCTTCAAAGCCCATGACCCCTTTGGCAAAGGCTGTTCTCCAATTGGTGCGCTTGCAGGCCAGCGTTTCCCAGTTGTCGGTGTTTATACTACAAGCACCTGTACTCCTGCCCTCAACTCCAGCATTCCCCAACTCCAGTATTTAGAACCGTTAATGAACTTAGCTACTGTTCCACCAGAGAATGGCATCCATGGTGATGGTGAACGATTTCTGGAATGTGATTTATACAAGTGTTGTGGAGGTCTGTCTCCACTCTTTGGAGTCTGAATACTAGGTGCTGGGATTCACAGGTGGGCAGAGTGCTGTTGTGCTCAGGTCCAGCTTTGCAGGCTTTCTGGCTGGGTCAGCGTTAGGAACCTAGGAAGCTGCCTTTCTACTGAGCCCGTCCATTACTCCATCCACCTCAATATTGTTTACGCAAAACTGGTAGCGTGTCTCCAGGGTTTTAGGCAGAGGTTTCTCCCAGTCCTATCTGGAATGGAACCCAGGACCTTTGAGTGCAAAACAGATGCTCAAGCACTGAGCTGCATCCTTTCCCCCATGCCATGTTGTCATGTCTGCTGTGGACCACATGGGTGGAAAGGGAAGCACAGGGCAAAAATGTCAGGCCTCTTGCAGCTCCTCTTCAAGGCAAAAATGGTCAGAGCAAAAACAGAAGAAGAAGAAGAAGAAGAAGAAGAAGAAGAAGAAGAAGAAGAAGAAGAAGGGCTGTCCCAGGTTGGGTGGGCTAATTAGTACATCAAAAGCCCAAAGACCAAAAGCAAAACACCCCAGTAAAAAGCAGTTTGATGAGAGGGTTAGAAGAAGAAACTCTCAGCCGTTTGCATTTGTTGCGGGACTATAACCCTGCTAAATTAGGCAGTTCTTCATTTCGGTTTGTTGTTGTTTTTCCTTTTCTTTTGCCCTGCCCTGCCAGAGCTCCGCGCAGCTCTTGTTTTAGCACAGAATTCAGTGCAGAGGTGGCGGTGGCAGAATTGCAGCAAACTGTCATTATATCCCCAAGGCATGTGTGGTTGCAAAGCGTGGGGTGGCAGAGAGTTCAAGTCCAGATGAAGGGACCTTTGTGGTTGGAGGAGTTGGCTGCGCAAAAAATAAACATAAGGAGAGGCCTGCTGGATCCGACCAAAGGCTCATCATCTAGCCCAGTGAACCAACTCGATGCCTATGGGAAGCCAGCCAGCCAGCAGGGCCTAAATTCAGCAGCACCCTCCCTGTTTGCAATTCCTAGCAACTAGCCTGCTGCCTCCGACTCAGGAGGTGTAGCAAAGCCACCGTGGCTTGCAGCCATTGAGACCCTTATCCTCCATGAATTTGTCTAGTTCCCTTGTAGCGGCTGTCCAGCTTTGTAGCTGTCTTTTGGAAGAGAGTTCCATAGTTTAAGGCACTGTGTGCCAAAGTAATGACATCGCCGTTTGTTGTGCATGGGGAGCCACTTTTTTTTAAAGCTACATTGAAACCATGGCTCTGGACCAGGCACCCCCAAACGTGGCCCTCCAGCTGTTTTGGGACTGCAACTCCCATCATCCTTAGCTAACAGGACCCTTGTAGTCCCAAAACAGCTGGAGGGCCAAGTTTGGGGATGCCTGCTCTGGACTTGGGAAGAAGGAGGGTGTGAACACAAGGCTAACCTAAACTATGGCTTAGCGTAATGTCTGAATATGAGGGACGTGGGTGGCACTGTGGGTTAAACCACAGAGCCTAGGATTTGCTGATCAGAAGGTTGGCAGTTCGAATCCCCGCGACAGAATGAGCTCCCGTTGCTCGGTCCCTGCTCCTGCCAACCTAGCCGTTCAAAAGCATGTCAGAGTGCAAGTAGATAAATAGGTACCGCTCTGGCGGGAAGGTAAACGGCGTTTCTGTGTGCTGCTCTGGTTCGCCAGAAGCAGCTTAGTCATGCTGGCCACATGACCCGGAAGCTGTACGCCGGCTCCCTCGACCAATAAAGCGAGATGAGCACCACAACCCCAGACTCAGCCACGACTGGACCTAATGGTCAGGGGTCCCTTTACCTTTACCTTTAATGTCTGAACACAGGCTGTGCTTTGTGGATAAAGGAGGGGGAATAAGTATGTATGCTGCCCCAAGTTCCTTGGAGGGGGGGAGAAAAGTGTGTGGTTATTGTATGCGATTGATATTATATGCCACCTGTTCTCCAATGCAACCTTTTGCTTGACAATTGCTGGGCCTGAGATGTACGCCTTTGATTTTTATACTGTACAGCCGTGGCTCATAATGCCAGCCTTCGTTCCCCTCTCTGATTTCCTTCCTTGTATAAAAGTTTCCACTCCAAGCAGCAGCAGCAGCAGCAGGTGGACTGCCTTCCTTCACTTTCCAGGGTCTTTTTCACTGGCAGTGAAAATTCTGCAGGGAGGGCTGGCTGGTTACAAGATTGGCCAAGAAAAAGGTACATGGCCATGGGTTCAATTAAGTTCCACTTCTCCAATTTCTCCTAACCCACACCGCCCGAAATATTGTTTCCCCCTGCTTGAAGCTGAACTTTGTACGTTGGCAGGGGATTTGTCCCAGAGACAAGCAGATGCTCTGTGCTTTCTAGCCTAAATCCTTTAAGACTGGTAGAATTCAAATCCATTAAAAGTTTTTTTTTTTTTTTAATGCACTAGAAAGGCTTCTCTGAAGCCTGCTGAGTATAAGCTTTTGTGTGGCACCAGGCCAGAAATTCAGCCTGCTTCTCCATGTTATTGAGGTCAGGCCTCCTTTTATTTTTTATTTTATGATCCCTGTCCACAGTCTTTACCATCTCCCTCCTCAGTTTCAAACCATTCATGAATCCAGCTAGTGTATTTACCACACAGCCCTTCAAATATCTAATTAAAATGTTGAATACTACTGGACGGCTGCCAGCTCCAGCCAGAGCCTCCTCCCAGTATGTCACTAGACAATTGATCACTGTCGTTTTCCTGTCAATTTATATCCCTCTCGCATAACAGCACTGTCTGGCCGGGAGCTTTCTGTGGTTTCATTATGGCTGTTATTGTGCGCTTGTTATAGCTGAGGATCCAGAGGTCTTGAGCGGCTGCCACTGAGATGGGCACCGCGAATCCTGCCCTTTCACCATTGGCACCTAGGCCTTCAGACTCTTGATTTACATCCATTTCTCTTCCCCCCCGTGATGGAGGGCTGTGGAGAAAAATATGGAAATGCCTGACAAAAAGTACTGGTTGGTGGTGTGTTTCTACGGACCAGAAAGAGAATACGGGAAAGGTTATTAGCTGCCTTATCCTAAGTCAGGCTGTTGGCTCATCTAGGCCTCTGCTGTCCAAAGTTTCCCAACTGTATCAGTGGCACAGTTTGTCTGTGACACATGCCACTCAAATAGACACTCACATTGTTCTTAATTGGCTCCCAGAACAAAGGGCAGGCATCCTGGTTTGTAAATGAAGGATAGGCCTATTGTTATTGTTAAAATTTGTGTACTACACTTCATCTGTAGATCTCAGAGTGGCTCACAAAATAAAAAAATTAAATAAAATAAACACAAAATACATAATAAAAACAAGAACAGGAACAAACCAACAATCCCCTCCTTCCATCCGTTCCCATTTGTCCAGATTTTGCCCAGACTTTGGGGTTTTATTTATGTTGCCATTATATCCTAAGGCACACAAGATGACATATGTCAGTGATGGCCAAACTTGGCCCTCCCAGCTGTTCTGGGACTACAACTCCCATCATCCCTAGCTAACAGGACCAGTGGTCAGGGATGATGGGGATTGTACTCGAAAACATCTGGAGGGCCGGAGTTTGCCTATGCCTGACCCAAATCTTACAGATAGCTCCTCTTTCTGGGCTCAGAGCCCAGCACCCCAAGCCCACAGATAAGGACAACATCAAAGAAAGCCAATTAGCTTAATATCAAAGCAAGTGAATATAAACATATATGAGCTCACTGCTTCAATAGCTGTCCATTAATTGTGGGGTTATCTTGACTACCAAGATGGCGTTTGCAGATTGCAAATTGTAGTCCCAAAACAGCTGGAGGGCCAAGTTTGACCATCACTGACGTATGTGGTTCTCCCTACCTTTTTCTATCCTCCCAACAACCCTTTGAGGTAGCTAAGGCGCTAAGTGTTGGGTGGGGGCGGTGGGCGAGGTTGACCCAAATTTACCCAGTGAGCTTCATGGCTGAGTGGGGATTTAAACCCTGGTCTCTTAACTGTTACACTAAACTGGCTCATAGGCTACCCTGACTAGATTCTGAGCAATGATGATGCTTGGGGAATTCTCTCACCCTTGTCAACTGTAGAAGAAGAAGAAGAAGAGTTTGGATTTGATATCCCACTTTATCACTACCCTAAGGAGTCTCAAAGTGGCTAACAATCTCCTTTTCCCTTCCTCCCCCACAACAAACACTCTGAGGTGAGTGGGGCTGAGAGACTTCACAGAAGTGTGACTAGCCCAAGGTCACCCAGCAGCTGCATGTGGAGGAGCGGGGAAGCGAACCCAGTTCACCAGATTACGAGTCTACTGCTCTTAACCACTACACCAACTGTAGTGCAGGCTGTATCGGGGAATCTCAGGGTGTTCCTCAGGATGATGCAACTGGTCATATACTGGCAGTGAGTGACTGAATGTGGCAGGGAATGGAGGGATTAGCATTGCATGTGGCCTGCCCACTCTTGAGGGGCAGTGAGTGTGGCCAATATAGTAGCTTAATTTTTCAAGGCATGCTTCAACATCTGTCATGGTGCATAATATGCCCCAGCATTCATACTGGGAATAATTTGGGAATCCCTGGCCAACAGCAGCCGTCCAAGGCCTCAGTTTTTGTACTTCAGTGGACAGTTTTTGTACTTCAGTGTGCCGTCACCCACCTGGCCTCAGTTCCTTCTCGTTTGATAAATCTGTCATGGATGCTTCAGCTGAGATTCCTGCATTGCAGGGGGCTGGACTAGATGACCGTTGGGTCCCTTCCAACTGCATGATTCTAAATGCTGACCCCCATCATCAGCTTCATAGAGTGAATCATGGCCCACTAAACAAAAGCAGCATATTATGCAGCTTTTTGGACATCACTGTTTCAGGTCTTAAGCATGATTTGTTTGTTGTTTACAGTGGTGCCCCGCAAGACGAATGCCTCGCAAGACGAAAAACGCGCAAGACGAAAGAGTTTTCCGTTTTTTGAGTGGTTCCGCAAGACGAATTTCCCTATGGGCTTGCTTCGCAAGACGAAACGTCTTGCGAGTTCCTGCAAGTTTGTTTCCTTTTTCTTAAAGCCGCTAAGCCGTTAATAGCCGCTAAGCCGCTAATAGCCGTGCTTCGCAAGACGAAAAAACCGCAAGACGAAGAGACTCGCGGAACGGATTAATTTCGTCTTGCGAGGCACCACTGTATTTAATTTATATCCAACCTTTCTCCCAAATGTGTCTGGTGTGGCAAACACACAAGCGATAAAATGTCTAAAAGCAATTCCAGCACAGATGGTGACTGTGAAAGATCTCTGCTTTTTAAATGGCTGGTGGAAAGAGGAAATTTTCAGACAACAAAGGTGGTGCTAGTATTTAACTGAGGTGAGGTGAGGATCCCAAATTCCTATATAGTGTGGCATGGACTGCCTGATAAGATGGTATTTTCAGGAGGCCCTCTCCTGCAGAGCACAGTGATAGATTGGGTATACAGTCTTACCTCGGAAGTCGAATGGAATCCGTTCTGGAAGTCTGTCCGACTTCCAAAATGTTCGGAAACCAAGGCATGGCTTCAGATTGGCTGCAGGAAGCTCCTGCAGCCAATTGGAAGCCTCATCAGACATTCGGGTTCCAAAAAACATTTGCAAAATGGAACACTCCATTTGGGAGCCAAAACGTTAGACTCGCAAGGCGTTCAGGATCCAAGGAACTACTGTATATTGATTAAAGAGAAAGGACAGTTTCTTGTGGGGAAGTCTGCGTTAGACTCCTTCACCCGACCATAGTTTTTTCTTTGGCCTGGCTATTTTGCTTCTTAAATATAGGGGCTTCCTCTGTCATGTGATCTTTCCTCCCCCCCCCCCACCGCCATCTGGTAGGTACAGTTCAGCAGCCGCTCTCTACCTTGAGCCCTGCTGTTTGCGTAGTTTGGGCTTTAAGCGTCGCTGGGTCATGAATTGCACTCTTAATGAAAAAATAGACTCTTCTCTATATTTAGCCACTGAACGGGGCTTGGCTGTTTTTCTTTTTGGAAAGCATCTTGTAAAAACTTGGCTGCTTCGGAGTAGCCTGAGGTTGTGTGTGTGTGTGTGGAGGTGGGGAGAAATAATTTAAGGCTTTGTCTGTTATGAAAGCTGTTTAAACAATAGCTAAATTACGCACACATCTCGGGAGCAGCTTACTTGAAGCTGCTTTGCTATGAACTAGTCTCCCACATCATGGAGCCCAATCACGCTGTGTTTTGTCTATTTTCAGCACTTATCCCGAGATTTGGTGGTGCACCGGCTGTTTCAGAGACCACCAAGCAGGTGGTAGCTTGAGTGCCATACCTGGGCAAGTGGAGAAACTGGATGAAGTGGGGAGAAAAAAAGAAGTCCTCTTTTTCGTAGGATGATTCGTTATACCAGACATCTTGTACCTTTGTCCGTCTAGACCAGTATTGACTCCAGGGGTCAGCAAACTTTTTCAGCAGGGGGGCCGGTCCACTGTCCCTCAGACCTTGTGGGGGGCCGGACTATATTTTGGAGGGAAAAGTGAACGAATTCCTATGCCCCACAAATAACCCAGAGATGCATTTTAAATAAAAGCACACATTCTATTGATGTAAAAACACCAGGCAGGCCCCACAAATAACCCAGAGATACATTTGAAATAAAAGGACACATTCTACTCATGTAAAAACACTCTGATTCCCAGACCGTCCGTGGACCAGATTTAGATTGGGCCGGATCTGGCCCCCGGGCCTTGGTTTGCCTACCCATGGTCTACTCTGACTGGCAGTAGATCTGCAGAATGTCAGGCAGATGCCCTTCCCATTACCTTCCTCCAGGCTATTTTAACTGGATTGAACCAGGGATCTTCGGAACAAAGAGCATGTGGCTCTGCCACTGAGCTATGCTTCTTCCCCATGACATGCATGTTTGGGTCACAGTTAAGGACTTGCCTTCCCAGTTCCCAGCTGCCCCTTACCCATCCCGTCGTCAAGCTAGGATGGAGGAGTTTCCAGAGCTCGAACCACAGGGACTTCACCACTTGAGGCCAAGACTTTAAAAGAGTCATGACTTCCTCCAGAGAATGCAGGGGGCTGTAGTTTGTTGAGGAAGCCAAAAGAAGTGACAGTTTCCTGGGAAGAGGGACTGATCGTTAAACCATCCTAGGAACGGTTGCTCTGTGAGGGGCATAGGAGTCTCCTAACAACTCTAATAACAACACCAAAGAATTGATGCTTTTGAATTATGGTGCTGGAGGAGACTCTTGAGAGTCCCATGGACTGCAAGAAGATCAAACCTCTCCATTCTGAAGGAAATCAGCCCTGAGTGCTCACTGGAAGGACAGATCCTGAAGCTGAGGCTTTATACTTTGGCCACCTCATGAGAAGAGAAGACTCCCTGGAAAAGACCCTGATGCTGGGAAAGATGGAGGGCACAAGGGGAAGGGGACGACAGAGGACGAGATGGTTGGATAGTGTTCTCGAAGCTACCAGCATGAGTTTGACCAAACTGCGGGAGGCAGTGGAAGACAGGAGTGCCTGGCGTGCTCTGGTCCATGGGGTCACGAAGAGTCGGACACGACTAAATGACTAAACAAGAACGACAACAACTCTCAGCACCCTTGACAAACTACAGCTCCCATGATTCTTTTGGGGAAGCTATGATAGTGCTTTAAATGTGTGGTGTGTATGTGGCCATAGTCTCATGAGCTTCTGTCCACAGTATCGTCTCAATCCTACTAGAGGAGCAGAAAGGAACAGAAGGGCTGTGCCATGTCAGCAGCTTCTGGATCAGCCAGGCCTGGTGTATCTTCCAGGAACCTGGTCCTTCTGCCTTTGCGTACTCAACAGAGCATTTCCTGCAGTGCCGCACCTCAAGCCGCTGAGCTGGAGAACAGCCCCATAGCCCCAGCCTGCTCCTAATTTAGCATGGTTTCACAAACGCGTTGGTGATGGATGGTGCAGGTAAATCGGGACCTAGGAAACAGGCAGTGGTAGCAGGACTGTTTCTGGATGGAAGATGGATACCAACCATAGGCCCTTTTCTGCTGCACCTTCTCAGGAGGCAAAAAAACTGGAGGAGGCTGTGGAGCAGGACTAGTGAGGGGGGATGGCTTTGTGGGTAGGGTGGGTGGTCAAGAGGGCTAGACAGAGAGGCCCCGAGAGCCCATATTTGGCCTCTTGGTATGAAGTTGCACATCATTGTTGGCCATCTTGACACCGGAAAGCCAGATCATCTCCAAGAGGGGTCTGTCCAGCGTCTGCTTGAGAGACCCTCGAGTAAGGGTGTACCCACCACCCTGCTAGGTGATTCAGTTCCATTGTCAAACTGCTCTTACCAAGAAGCAATGGCACTCACGATAAATGATATATAGCTCATAGTTCGTGATAGAATCAAGGGCCTGGTTGCAGAATTTCGGCTTCCTTCATGTAGGCGAGTGATGGATCGCCTTGGTTTATCATAGCTCCCACACCCCACAGCACACCACTTGGCTTGGAGCAGCCGCCTGTTTCACTCGGCGAAACCAACACAATTGATTCCAAATTCCTGTAAAAACATGCACGTATACATAGCAGAGCAAGTATCAACGCAGTAAAAAAAAACTTTTCTCCCCTCCAGGTAATTTTCGTTGTGTATGATCGGGTTGTTTAACCACACAGAGGTCTTTCTCAGGACTGGTTATTAAGATGGTTAAAAATCCATGCAAATATTTTAAAAGCCCGTATGGGGGATCATGGTATCCAAATGACATACGAATCTAAAAAGTCTCTTTCTTTTTTAAAAAATAAAGCCGCCCCTGCAATATTCCTCTATGTGATTCTTTTATTATCTCCTAGTTAAAACCAAACTGGAGCACCCGCAGTGCCATACCTCTGTTGCTTTCTTCTGCCTTTTCTATAATTAGTGATTATAATAAATATTTGCTCCGCTGAGCATTAAAAAGGTATGCGCCGCTCCGACATCTCTCAGACGTATAATGGGTAGGCACCAAACTGGCAGGAAGCACTTTATTTGCCTGCTATTAATAGCTCTTCAGGATTATAAATGGGAAATAGTTACTCATCTCACGAGTTGTTTTCCAAGTGGGTGAAATCTGCCATTTAAATAGATGGCTGCACATTTCGGCATTAGGAGCAGAGCAAGCAGCAGCTGGGGCCTGTCAGATGGATGGGAGTGTGCGAAGAGAGCGGAGCTTCTTCCATCCCTGACAATGTTTTATTTGCAGTCCCTGTTAGTTATTTAATGTAAACATGCACAGTACGGCAAGATGCAGAAATGCAGAACAATCATAAAACGACAAATAAGAGCAGGTAGTTGAAAAGCCAGCAGCCAAATGAAAATCGGCAGTCGCCCCACCCTGCCTAATGCTAGAGCCGGCCCTGAAGTCGTGCCATGGCTAGGAATGGCTCAGTCTCCTTTGGCTATGCCATGCTCTGTGGTAGCACTGGATAAAACACACCCACAACCTCCCCACCACTTTCAGCCTCAGGAATGGAGACGGTTTTATAAATCCTTTTAAAAAATCTCTGTTTAGGGGTTCTCCTGAAACCGGGTTGTTGGCTGCACACTAGAGAAAGCAGCATTTATTAGTGGCTCGGCAACCCCCGCTTTTGTTTACAAAACTCCATCGGGATTATTATTAACTAATAATGTGAAATCTAGCCTGGAAGCGGAAGGCATTATCCTCTATCACTTGACGCATCCAGGAGGGAGCAGGGAATTGTTATTGAGGTGGATAATAAAAGAGGATTGAAATCAATCTCTTGAGTGCAGATATGAGATTAAAATTTGCCACTGGGTGGGTGGAGAATTCAAAAATGTGCGGTCTTGCTTTTTGCCTTTGGAGGAGCTCAAAGACCCATACCCACAGCAGAGGAGGGCGGTTCAATACCAATCAGCGTTCATTTCATTAAAAAAACAAAAAACTCCTAGAAAGTCACAGGTTTCTTTCGCAGTTCCCACGGAACAGGAGACGGAGGCATCTCTTGCAGAAGCAATTAATCCTGTATTGCCTTCTGCTGCGCTCCAGATTAAATACGCTGGACCTGGGACTGTTATTTCAACAGCGAGGAGTGGGAAATTTCCTTGGGGAGGTATATTAAACAATATATACAGCACTGTGACACCTTCCTGATGGAGAATCGAGAAACTACTGGAAACCCTGATTTGTGTTTTTCTAAAAAGGGGATCTCTGTGAGTAGGTAGGAGAGGAGAGGCTCGGGAGCGACGTGCCATGGCTGTACTAGTATCTTTTAGCCAATTCCAACAAAATCTGCAGATGCATATGCAAATTATCCTTCTCCCTTCTGCTAAGGATTATGAAGCTGGGATTACTCAAAGCAGCACTAGGAAGTTACGCAGAGCATCAGTGCAGAGCAGGCAAGGTTTTTTGTGTTGCTGTTTTTTTGCTGCTACAGAAAGCAGGAAGGAAGGAATGGCGCGCGTATATCCTATTTTTCAGAAGCAGTTGGGGCAGAGGGAAGCAGGGAGGTCCTAGCCAAGGATGTGCAACTCAGTGTGCTTAAAAGGTTTGCCAAGAAAAGCTGGATTTTCTGATGTGTTCAAATGACGCAATTTATTTCTTTGCTTCGTTTACTAGGGTTTATAGCTGCATGAGCGATGTTGCGCTTATGCAGTGGAACTGCCTCTTCTTCTCCCTGTGCAACCCCAAATTCTGCTCCGGGGGGGGGGGATGTCCCTCAACCTCTGTGTGATGCTGCTGGAGCATAGCTGTCAACTTACAGATTTGAAAATAAGGGATCAGCAGCCTCAAAAATAAGGAATCAGCAGCCAAAATAAGGGATTTTCCAAGCACAGGTATGTTCAACTTCTGAGCCAAAAGCAGAAAGCCCAGCCAGAAGCCAAACGAAGCCTCAAGCGGTGGTTCCCACAGTGCAGCAACCCGGCAAAGGGGATGCAGCAAGGAAAACCACTGTCACCTCTCCGCTGGGAAGCGCTGAGCAAAGTCGAGTCCCCAGGCAACGCGGCTGATTTGATCGGCACAAGGCATGCAAGCTCCATCCCCCAGTCATTCTTAGACTCCTTATTGGGTGAGCAGCGCAGTCAAGCAACACAGTTGGAGCCTCCTTCCTCCCTGGCTGGCAGGGAGGGAGGGAGAGGAGCTGCTTCCTTTGAAACCTGGGAAATTTAAGGGACAACATCAATAAGGGGCAGCAGCGGGAAACGGCGCTGGGATAAGGGAGTTTCCTGCCAAATAAATGACGGCTGACAGCTATGTGCTGGCAGCCTTGGAGATGACCCATAGACCACTTTTCACACAGCAGCCCTCACAGCACCTATGGAATGTAGAAAAAGATACACGAAAACAGCAGACTTAAAAGCCACGTTGGGCCCAGCAGGGCCTGGCGTTTTTGCCTGCTTCCTTCTCTTGCAACCCACACGGTGGCGCGTGTGCATTTCCTTATTTTCCAGGTTTGTGCTCCCGTTGGAATTGGGCAGGGAGCCATGCAGGACGATGGGATGCTGCTTCCTGGCCCCATAGAAAAGAGCCTAGTAGACCTAGGGTGGAGTGTGGGTGGAGAAGAAGTTGACTTCCTGGGCTTGAGGCTCATGGGGAGACATTGTAGGGAGAGGGCAAGCTAGGGATCCCAGTAGAAGGCTGGCTGGGACAAGGTAGACTGCATGTTTTGCAAACGGAACCTCCCGATTCAGCAGTTGAAGTCCTAAAAAACATGATAGGGATGCATTTGAATTTGAAATTAGGTATAACAGGGACATGGGACATGGGTGGCGCTGTGGGTTAAACCACAGAGCCTAGGACTTGCCGATCAGAAGGTCAGTGGTTCGAATCCCCGCTCCCGTTGCTCGGTCCCTGCTCCTGCCAACCTAGCAGTTCGAAAGCACATCAAAGTGCAAGTAGATAAATAGGTACCGCTCTGGCGGGAAGGTAACCGGCGTTTCCGTGCGCTGCTCTGGTTCTCCAGAAGCGGCTTAGTCATGCTGGCCACATGACCCGGAAGCTGTACACCAGCTCCCTCAGCCAATAAAGCGAGATGAGCGCTGCAACCTCAGAGTCGGCCACGACTGGACCTAACGGTCAGGGGTCCCTTTACCTTTTATAACAGGCACAATACAGATATAGCAACAGTTAAAAAATATATAAATTAAAACTTAGTCACTAGCATATAACCTAAAATTATCATTTAAAACAGTAATCATTATGATACACAGCTTGTTCCCTGTTTTATGGCAATCGCACAGAATTTGGCTACCCTTAACATGATCTCAGGATTCTTGTCCTCTACCAGGGATTTTAGACATTGAAGTTCGGATTCATTTGGAGATTTTTGCATAGCAGGGGTAATAAATACCGAGCGTATATCCCCGTAAAAACGGCAGTGTAACAAGGCATGAGAGACAGTTTCTTCCTCCATCAAGCCGCAGGGGCAGACTCATTCCAAATATGGTTTACCTTCAAATCTGCCCTACAATAAGGCAGATGGCAGCATGTTGAATCTAGCAAGGGTAAATGACCGAATTCAACAGTTGGCATTTCCAGGTAGAAGAAGAGCGGTGCCAGTAGTCTCTGCAGAGTTAGACGGGCCTATAGGCTGACTCGCCACAAGTCAGCCTCGGATGTTGCCGTATTTTTCGTTCTATAGGACGCACATTTCCCCCTCCAAAAATTAAGGGGAAATGTGTGTGCGTCCTATAGAGCGAATGCAGGCTGCGCCGCTAAGCCCAAAGCCAGAATAGGAAGACGGAGCACTCCGGAGCGCTCCGTCTCGCTGCTCTAGCTTGGGGATTGCTGCGCGCAAACCTCTGTTGGGCAGTGGGGTGCCTTCACCCCGCTGTCCTGCAGAAGCTAGCAAGGCTGTTCCCAAGCCAGAACAGCGAGACGGAGGGCTCCATCTCGCTGCTCTAGGTTGGGGACGGCTGCGCGCAAACCTCTGCAGGGCAGCGGGGTGCCTTCACCCCACTGTCCTGCAGAAGCTAGCAAAGCTGTTCCCAAGCCAGAACAGCGAGACGGAGGGCTCCGTCTCGCTGCTCTAGCTTGGGGACGGCTGCGCACAAACCTCTGCAGGGCAGCGGGGTGCCTTCACCCCGCCCTCCTGCAGAAGCTAGCAAGGCTGTTCCCAAGCCAGAACAGCGAGACGGAGGGCTCCATCTCGCTGCTCTAGCTTGGGGACGGCTGCGCGCAAACCTCTGCAGGGCAGCGGGGTGCCTTCACCCCGCTGTCCTGCAGAAGCTAGCAAGGCTGTTCCCAAGCCAGAACAGCGAGACGGAGGGCTCCTTCTCGCTGCTCTAGCTTGGGGACGGCTGCGCGCAAACCTCTGCAGGGCAGCAGGGCGCTGCGCTCCAAAGGCTTCAGGGATCTTTGAGGCTGGCGGTGGGGGAAAGCAGCGATTCCCCCCACCGCCAGCCCCACAAGCTCTGGTGAATGTAGCTTGAACGCACCTTGTTTTAGAGGGGGAGAACAAGAAAAAAAAAAATTTCCCTGTTCTCCCCCTCCTATGGTCCGGTGCGTCCTATGGTCCGGTGCGTCCAATGGAGCGAAAAATACGGTAATTTCTAGTGCATGAGAGAACCTCATAGACAGTCCACACTTAGGAGCAGTCTCGCTTTTCCTTAGGACATCCTTATTTTCATCGGATAAATGTTGGAGGGTATGGAGTTATGCGGCCCCCGAGCCTAAGAAATAAGTAACTGTACAACCTTTATAAGACATCTGAAGGCAGCCCTGTGTATGGAAGTGTTTTAATGTTTTATTATCTTTTTATATATGATGAAAGCTGCCCAGAGTGGCTGGGGCAGGATATAAATAACACAATTGTTATTATGGAATAGGGCGTCCCTGTTTTCATCAGAGAAATGTTGGAGGGTACGGTGCGAGTGCTGCTGTTGCAACCCATCTTAGACCAGATCGTGACCCAGTCGAGCACCGGCCCGACCTGCCAACTGAAGATCAGTGGTTTTAAGCCGCCCAGATCCCCAAGCTTAGCATTTAAAATGAAAAACCCTTATGCTTGTCATTGTGCTCCTAATAATCTGTGGGACGTGCCTGGAGAATGCAAGCTAAATGCCTCCCCGCTACTTCCCCCCGCATTCTTATGGTACTTCCTGATACCTGATCTTAATCTCCTCGGCTGTAAATTGAACTTGATGCTTCTTGTAAGCAGTGAAGCGTTAACAACATGGCGCTGCATCATCCAAAGGCAGGCATGGGAAGGTGTTGTCTAGGCGTATCAACGTGCCCGGCTTAGTTGTAGGAGCTGCAGTGTTGAGTTCTTGCCCAATGCCAGACCAGTCCAGCTGTGCAGATAATACGCTGCAAGTGGGAGAAGCAACTGTCTATGAATGAAGCAAAAGAGGTCACCGAAATATAGAACAGGCATAGGCAAACTCGACCCTCCAGATGTTTTGAGACTACAACTCCCATCATCCCTAGCTGACAGGACCAGTGGTCAGGGGTGATGGGAGTTGTAGTCCCAAAACATCTGGAGGGGCGAGTTTGCCTGATATAGAAGATCCCATGTACAGAAAGCTGATGACAATGTGCCTTTCATGGGTTTTCCATCCAAATACTAAGGATTGTACCTTGTTTCCGGAACACCAGGAATCCATGAACTTCATTCAGGCGGTCTGCAGCTGGTCTGTGGATTTGTGGCTGAAGACAGGAGATAGCACATAACATTGCATTCAATGTTCATATTAACTTCCAATTGTATTTTATTGATTTTTATTTCTTATGTTGCATTATCATTTGAGCTAGGCAGCTTGTGTTCTGCTCACCTGCCATGCAATTGCACTAAACCCACTAAAGCTGCAGTCCTATACTGTGTGCACTTACTTGGGAGTAAACCCCATTGAACTCAGTGGGCCTTCCTGCATGAAGGACTGCATTGTAAGTGTCACATAATAGGGGAGTTTTATTGGAGGGATTTCCCCTTAAAGATGACCTAAAGGCCTTTTAAATAGCAAAGCACATGGTAACACGTTCCTGGACTATATACCATCTCGGATGACAGAGTTAAATGCTGCAATGCTTTCCTGTAAAGATAAAAAATAATAATACTTGAGCCACACACAAAACTTGTCTATTGTGGTGAAAGCCAGGAACCTCCTCCTAAAATCTAGATTTCTGTACACAGAGAGCACTGAAATCATATCGCCCTCACCTGAAGTATCAAGTGGTCTGGTCTAGAAAAAGTATTTCCACATGATCCGCTGTTTTTTAGACCCATCAGATGGTCTCATTCACTTTAAGCGCAGCTATTGTCTTTTTGTCCAGTGTCTTTTGCTGTGATAGATTCTGCAGAGCTCATGGGAAAAAATCCAGCTTCCTGTGGGAATGAGCGCTGACGTTTCTGACCTTTGGGGCTGTATGACCCACCCACCCCTTCCCAATCCTCCTTTCTCCATTTTCCTTCCTGGTCTTTGTCTGTTTCTCTTCTCATCATGTATTTCCTTCTTGGCAACCCTTTGCACCACTCCTTCGATTTTGTTCTGTTTTGCCCTCTGCCAAAGCAAAACCTTTAAGGATCTTCTTCCATTCTGCCAAATGCTGGTGGTAGATTTTATTTCCCTTTTGTCTTCTGTTGGTTGTGTAAACATTTGCAAAAGTGGTTCTGTTCAGCCTTCACGGGCATCCCTAACTGCTGCGAAATTATAAAAGGCAATTGCTTTTTTTAAAAGGTATGGCACGCTGCTCCCGCTCCCCATGTGCCTGGGCTTGTTTAATGCTACTTTGAAATAATTGCTAATAATTAACCCTATTGTAATATTGTGGTCCACGTTTATGGGTGCTGGTGGAGTCAAGGGTTTTAGAAAAACAGAGTGTAAAAAAAAAGATGGGTTGGGGAAGCTGTGCTTGGCTTTACTGCCTTTAACATTTGTTACCAAGACTTTTGAAGATGAATCTAAACTGAATGTTTAGATTGTAAATTACCTTCGAAACCTCAGGTACAGATGTTAAACATTTGTCCAGAGCTGGTGTGTGTGTGTGTGTGTGTGTGTGTACACAGTGGTACCTCGGGTTATGTACTTAATTTGTTCTGGAAGGTCCGTTCTGAACCTGAAACTGTTCTTAACCTGAAGCACCACTTTGGCTAATGGGGCCTCCCGCTGCTGCCATGCCGCCGGAGCACAATTTCTGTTCTCATCCTGAAGCAAAGTTCTTAACCTGAGGTACTATTTCTGAGTTAGCGGAGTCTGTAACCTGAAGTGTATGTAACCCGAGGTACCGATGTGTATACACGTGCGCACATGCACACACACAGATTTTAATTTTAGTTTCTGCACTTTATGCACAAAACCCAGGCAGGTATTTCTTTCAAATGAAAAGTAGTCTCTCCAGAGGTTGCTATTTTGAGCGAAGGAGTGCTCTGTGTGTTGCTGGGGGGGGCGCTGGGAAGAGCGCCTGGTAGCCATCTTAAAAGTAAAAATCACCCCCAATCTGTTCCTCTACCCAGGTTCCAGATGTGTGTGTTTTAAAAGGGCAATTATGCAGCTGGAATCCTGGCACGGGGATTGACTGCTTTTCATTAAAACAACAGCAGGGTTCCATTTTAAGCATTTCATGTAACGTGCAATGTCCCCCTCCGTTTGTACAGTCAATTTAACATTGGAAGAGGCTGCTGGATCAGGCCAGTTGCCCAGCGCATCCAGAATTCTGTTCTCACTGTGGCCAACTAGGTGCCCAATAGAGGCCCCAAAGCAGGACCCGGGTGCAAGAGCTCCTGTGGTTTCCAGCAACTGGTGTTCAGAAACATTACTGCCTCTGTCTGGAGGCAGAACAGGATTTGTTACCCCAGGATTGTTAATCCTCGGATTATAATCCCAGTCTATATGACATTTGAAGGCAGGGTGGGGAGTCAGGGAAAGGTGGGTGGGTGGCCACTCTTGGCCCTCCAGGGAGTCCCATGTGGCCCACAAGGCTATTCCCCCAAACTATGCCCACCCTGTCAATCAGCTGGTGTGATTGGCAGGTGATGTCAGCTGACAGGTGGGGTTCAGTTCTGCACTCAGTGGCGTAGTGTGGGGGTGCAGGGGGGGCCGGCCGCACCGGGCGCAACATCTGGGGGTTAGGATTAGGGGGCGCAAATCCTCGGGTTAGGGGGCGCAAATTACTTGCCTTGCCCCGGGTGCTGACAACCCACGCTACGCCACTGTCTGCACTGGCTGTGCCTTCCAAAGCAGCAGGATTTATCCACACCTGCTCAACAGGTGATGAGCGGAGCGTTCAATCCAGCTGGGTGATGCTACGCCATTGGGGCAGATTTTGGTAATTTTCCGCAATATTGCGCCAGAATTGAGCGACCCCAAATGGATCTTCTCAATTACCGATTTCCTCCTTTTTTGCCCCCCTTGGCTCAGCATCCTGTGCGGGGGAAATCTCCCGCGTCACCCTAAATTCTTTGCTGACGCCAGCATGTTCCCTGCAAGAAAGGTACCGGCAAAGCAGACCCCTCCATGTAGGTTTCTTTTGACAGGTAGGTGGGGCCCCACCCACCTGTCAGACCCCTTAGGTCAAACTTGACCAGTGAGCAGGAGATAAGAATCTGAGCCACTGTGCCAAAAGGATTCCTGACCCCATCTCAAGGTGTTGAACGGCTGTCTTGCGCTATTCAAAGGCCACTCTAGTCGTCTGCAGGTATGTAAGTTCCCATGTATGAAGCAGAGCTGGGATTGCACTAGCCTGTCTATCACTGGCTCCTCCTAGTGCTTCTGCCCATGCGCCCATCAGACACTCACCGTATGCTATGCTCCAACAGGGGCACACATGTGTAGGTGCAATCTGGATAATTGTTCTCTTGTCTCTGAACAAATGGGGGCCTATAAGTGATAAGATCAATGCACATAGGCTACTCTTCAGACATGATACATGCACTGTACTCCATGCTCTGCTAACATCCAGATTGGATTATTGCAATTATCACACCAGGCTCCCCACACCTGGTTTAGAGCGTAGTTTTTCCTAAGAAGGAAGGAAATTGAGTCAGCGCTGTCTGCTTTTGCTCTAGATGTTGTTGAGTCTCGCCTGGATCACATCCACTTGCGATTAACATCCGTGAATATGTATGGATGTTAAGAGACCGAAATGAGAGGGGGGGGTGTTAACTGATCCCAGTCACATTAAAAGGCCTCAAATGACCAGAACCAGGCTTCAGGTGTTACAGCAAGATTTCTTTGCCAGCCTTGGCTTTCAGGTCGTGTTGTGATACTTCTAAGCCTTCATTGACAGCTATAACCATTGTAGCAGATGGGCAGGAATTCATTATGGCTTCCAGACACACTTCTGAATGAGGGTGGGTCTATCCAACAGCTTTTTAGTCACGGAAGCTGCATGAAACTGCCATATTCAGTATACCTCTGAATTTGGTTGGTGAGGAACAGCAGAAAGAGGGGACTATGGCCACCATGCTGTGCTTCAGGCTTCCCCTAAGGACATAAGAATCAGGCCAGTGGCCCATCTGTGTGAAACCCGCAAGCCAGGACCTGGGTGCATGAAGACTGCCTGGAATTCAGAAGCTCTGACCTTGGAGGCAGAACATAGCCGCTGTGGCCAATAGCCTTTCCGGAGGGCTACCCAGGGGCATCTGATTGGCTGCTGCTGTGGGAAGCAGGATGCTGTCGGACTCCACATGGGCTTGATCCAGCAGGGCTTAACATTCTTAAGTTAACCCTATTAACGCCTCTCACATGCACCCAATTTTAATCACTCTCTTCTGGGTCCGCAGAAATACTTCTGATGGTTTATTTGTGTGTTTCTGTGGACATCATTTATTCCCTGCCCTGTAGTGACTTGGAGGGCAGGTGTGTTAGGGGGTCTGTAACCCTTGCCCCAAGCCCCACAAAAGACCATCTATCTAGTTATACTAAATGCACCTCGATCTCTCTCTCTTTCCCATCCCTTAGAAGCCTGAAAAAGGGAGAGGAGAGTGGGAAAGGATGATCTCCGCAGCCCAATGCAGAGTTGCTTGGGAATGCAAGAGAAGCGAGTGTTTCCAGCGGCTTTGTGGGGGGAGGGAATTCTGAGTGCCCATTATCCCCCAGGAACAAAAGCCCCTCTGTCTGTGCCACCTAAACAGCAGCCAGAGCTGGTGTGATGTGAATCGGCGTATGTGAGCTTCGAGGGCAGCGTGCCAAAGTAGCATCAGTGAGCGCGAGTGTCCCGGCCGTCTTGCTTACTTACCTAAAATAAGCATGGAGAACTGGACTTTGGAGCTTAACAAAATGCTGGCTGTTATAATCACAAGAGCCATTGTGCTCAATTGCCCTGGCACGAAGGTTACGCACACGGGTGCCTGTATGTGTACGGACCCCTGTGTTCCACGTAGGGCAAACCCTGGAGAGGGGAACGTCAACCCACAAGGAATTCTAGGTGATCCTTCCGTTCCAACCACTATATTTTGAGAGACGTGGGCAGAAAGGTACCACGAGGATAACATGCAACAGGCTTTACATCCCAGAGAAAGACGATCTGCTCTCCAGACCCACCTTCCAGAGTTTTGGCCCGTTTTGCATAGAATTCCTAAACACTCTTTTAAGAATCTGTGAATGGCATTATCAGACTGAACTAACGTCATATGGTGTGCAGGATCCTGTCTTCCAACTGGCCAGGATCAAAAGGACGGTGGAACTGCTTCTGAGACAGCAGGGAGACTTTGAGAAAACTTTGTCTGAAGGACAGCCCTTTGGGCTTCTGCTCAAACTGCAGATCAACTCTTCCACCAAATAGAGCCCCAGCAGCTCTTGTTGCTTTCGCCATTGCTGTGGCAGTTTTTAGACGGCAGAAATGGCAGCCTAACAGGTCACTTACTGCTATTTCACAATATAGAATTGGAAGGGTCATTTAATTCAACCCTCTGCAATGCAGGAATCTCAGCTAAAGCGTCCATGACATATTGCATTTTGAACATTTTGCTTCTTCGTCTGATCCGATACAGGGGACATAGAGAAGGGGTAAAACAGCTGCTCCGGAATGATTTTTAGGATGCTTAAGATTCTTGTCCCTTTGCCAGGGAATTAAATCAAAACAAAAGCGACACTGATTTCAAAGTGATATTGGCAGAGATCTCAGAAGACTTGAGTAGTAACATCCCTGTCAATAACTCCCCCCGCCCTGTTTTCAACCACTGTCAAGAAACTGCGTGGAAAGCTTCCGGATTGGAAGCTTTAAATTTTTTTCCCCTCCACAAGGTCAAGCAAAACAGCAGCAGCAGCAGCAGCAACAAAGGGAGACTTTGGCCCAGGGGACAGCCTGTTCCTTCCCTCCAACAGGCCCTGAAAGTCGTGGCCAGTCACACTTCGATAACGCTTGTCCTGTCAGGGAATTGGAGTGTGGTGGTGCAAAGTGCACTCCCAGCGTTGGGATTTCACTGGGGAAAGTATCGCCTGGGGCTCTGCTCTCACCACCAAGGCAACTTTGACCTTTCACGCCTTCATGGGCAGTCTCCATAACAACGGATTAAGAACTGGGAGGATCTGTGGTTTTGTCAATAAGACCCGGCTGGTTTTGCACCCCTCCACCGGCCTAGCGCTGTTGTCTGCTGGGCTCTGATTTTTTTGATTTTGCGGAGTCGGACGACTAGCACCCACAAACATCCCTCCTTTCTGGGAATCATCTTGTGCTCGTTGTTACAACTACTTCCTCCATTGAATTTGCACTTCTTGGCTCTGTTGCTGCACCTTGCTTAGAGATGATCCTTTGACACATAACAGAAGGCCCTGATTATAAGAGATAATTCTTCTCTAGCCCTATGGAATCCTCTTCCAGGTTGTAAACACCCTTTCAGCACCCTTGGGGTATGTACATAGTAGATGCATCTGTAAACAGCTGTTGCCATGAAATTTATTTTTCTGATGAGATGAATCTGGTGCGCTCCCATTTTTTTCAATGGTTCTGCAGATTTATTTATTTATTTTTACTGGAGGGTTGGCGGTTTGCAGTGCTGATTGGCTGATGGCTGGCTGTCTACAGTACTAAGTGGCTGGTGGCTGTGAGCCTTCCTTCCTGGAGCAGTTCACGTTTTTACAGAGGAATTGTGCTTCTGAAAAAGCACCAGCTGCAACACGAACACTCATGCATTTATCCTTTAATCTGGCATAGGCAAACTCTGCCCTCCAGATGTTTTGGGACTACAACTCCCATCATCCCTAGCTGACAGGACCAGTGGTCAGGGATGATGGGAGTTGTAGTCCCAAAACACCTGGAGGGACGAGTTTGCCTATGCCTGCTTTAATTCAACACCTTAAAAAACAACAGCACCCTTTTTTGTGTGAAACTACTCTGGAGAAGGGGGTTGAGCGACTAGATGACCCTTATGGCTCCTTCCAGCTCTCTACAATTCTATGATTCTAGGCCCACAACTATTGGTGAGTTCACACTGTGTACATAGTGCAACCCAGTTGCCAGCAAGGAAGCCCTTCTCTAAGCACCATAGAACCAGCTTCCTTCAAGCTCAGTACAGTGGTACCTCAGGTTACATTTGCTTCAGGTTACATACGCTTCAGGTTACAGACTCCGCTAACCCAGAAATAGTGCTTCAGGTTAAGAACTTTGCTTCAGGATGAGAACAGAAATTGTGCCCCGGTGGCGCGGCGGCAGCAGGAGGCCCCATTAGCTAAAGTGGTCCTTCAGATTAAGAACAGTTTCAGGTTAAGTACAGACCTCTGGAATGAATTAAGTACTTAACCTGAGGTACCACTGTACTGAAGGAGGATAACTATGTCCATCATAAACATTGTGAATGTATTTCCACAGTACGGGGGATAGGGGCGGCCTCATATTACATAGTAGACCACACCACTTGCCTGCTTCAGTCCCCAGTATCTTCATTGTAATAGATATTGGGTAGCAGAGCTGGATGAAACTTTGGAGAACTACAACCAATCAGAGGAGGTAATACAGTGATACCTTGGTTCTCGAACATAATCCGTTCCAGAAGACCGTTCGACTTCTGAAACGTTCGAAAACCAAGACGCGAAGGGCTGGCTGCAAGTTCAGTTGGAAAGATTGAAAGACACACAGCGGAAGCTGTTCAAATTCCCAGGCATGTTTGAAAATGAAAGCAATTACTTCCAGGTTTTTGGCATTCAAAAACTGAAGCTTTCAGCTTCTGAGACGCTCGAAAACTGAGGTACCACTGTACTGGGCTAAGCTGGGGGGGGGGGAGATCTTTTTCAGTCTGCAGGTCACATTTTCTTCTGGACAACCTTCTGACAGCCACTGCACAGAGGTGGACAGGGCCAGGGGCAAAACTAGGCAGAGGAACAAATGTAAATTTTAGCTTTTGTAGAGTAGGCTATTTTCTACACACCTGCTCCTCCACCCACTCTACCCTGTGCTATATTCAGGCAAACAAGGGCCATTCATTAGAATTCAAGGATGCAGTCTTCCAGCCAGACCAGAACACCTGAGGCACAAATCAGCACCAGTGAGGTGAAAGTTCCCAGGGCCAGTCATCTAATCCAGGGGTCAGCAAACTTTTTCAGCAGGGGGCCGGTCCACTGTCCCTCAGACCTTGGGGGGGGGGGTGCGGACTATATTTTGAAAAAAATAATGAATGAATTCCTATGCCCCACAAATAACCCAGAGATGCATTTTAAATAAAAGGACACATTCTACTCATGTAAAAACACACTGATTCCTGGATCGTCCGTGGGCCAGATTTAGAAGGCGATTGGGCCGGATGCAGCCCTCGGGCCTTAGTTTGCCTACCCATGATCTAACCCAGGCATGTCCAAAGTCCATTTCAGGGGCCTAATCTGGCCCGCCGGTTGGTTTAAGCCCCTGTGGCAGTTTATTTTCTGGGGTAAAATCCTAAAAAACCTTCGACAACTTCAACCCGAAAATATCTCAACAACTCTTGGGTAAAATCATAAAAAGCTCAACAACTTTGGTCAGCCCTCACGGCCCTTCATTTCATCAAATCTGCCCCCCTTTGAAAAAAGTTTGGACACCTTCTAATCCAACTTCCTGCAATGCAGGAATCTTTTGCCCAATGTGGGGCTTGAACCCACAACCCTGAGATTAAAAGTCTCATGCTCTACCATCTGAGCTATCCCAACAATCAGAGAAAGTCCTGGATGGCTTCAGTCAGACCTTGCGGGCTCTGTGTTCACAGGGGGGCTTCCTATGAACAGAAGGAGTTTGCTGGATGAAGCCAGTGAGCTAAGTTCCTGGTAGGTGGGTTGCTGTTGTTTTCCAGTAGCGGGCAGGGCAGGGCAAGGAGGTCAGTGCAGTGCAAATGCACCAGCAGGAAGAAGATTGGATTGTTTTTTTTCTTTTTTTTCTTTTTATTATCAGAAATGTTTTATGAACGTTGGAAAAATGTTGAAATGAAATTACTTGGCTCTTGTAAAAATGTTTAAAGAATCAGGTAAAAAGGTTATGGTTATGAGAAGCTGGTAAAAATAAGACTTAAGTCTTAAGTTTTAAGGTTTTTTATAAGATAAGATGAAAATAGAGTAAGGTAATGTAAGGACAGAATACTATGAATCATGGAAAGGATTTGCTGTGACAATTATTAATCAAGATACAAGAGATGGGAGGAGGAGGAGGTCATGGAAAGAAGGTAATGAAATTCGAGAATTTGAAAATGATGGTTTTATTTTTTCTTTTTCTTTTTCTGTTTTTATCTTTTGTCTTTTTTCTTTGTAACTTTGTCTTTTTATTTCTTTGTAATTAAAAAAAAATTCTTTTTTCAATAAATATCATTTTTTTAAAAAGCAAATGCACCAGCAGGGGAGTGTTTGCACCACACCATCCTCCCTGCTATCTTTTTTTTTTTTAGAATATTTATTGAGATTATGCAAAAAATTACACATAGAGAAAAAACAAACAAAAACTAACAAACACATGCTAACGAGAAAGTTAACAATAAAGCAACCTAAAAAAAAAAAGGAAATTGATACAAAATACAAAAAACAGATAACTAAGAAATAGGAAAAAGAAGAAGGAAAAAATATTTTTAAAAAGAATAAATCCATTTTTCAGCATCTTTGAGCTCATCCTCCTTGCTATCTTGCCCCTCCCAGCACATGACTGCAACCCACCTGCCAGTTGGCTGCTATGAGATGCAGGATTCTGAATTAAATGAACTTTTAATTTGGTACAGCAGGGCTTTTTATGTCCTTATGAAAAGGTGTAGGCAACATGTAATACAGTTTTTTAATCTGGAGAGGGAATTATCAGATCATTCCAATGTTTCAGATATGAGGAGCTCCTTTCCCTTCTACATTGTCAGCCGAAGCAAATGGAGAATTATGCAAATACATGCAACTTGCATTATTCAACTTTTTTAAATGAAGAATTTGGATTCCCTTGATGTAGGCTGAGGATTTTCTTTGGCACAAAGCTTTTGCAGGGAAAGTGACATTTGCCCACCAACTCTAATTTCAGCAGAAGATATGCTAACGAGGTTAATAACATACAAATTTGTTTCAGCTCTTGTTTCTAAGACTCAGTGCTGGTTTAATACTGGACATGCATAGATGAAGAGTTGGGAATCACTGGAAGAACTAAGCTGATCTTGGCTTTTGTGGGGGGGGGAAATAGGACTGATTTGGTTTGACAATTATTCTCTCCCACTTAATCTGTTGATTATGTTGCTCAGATATCTGCGGACGTGGTTCGATTACGAACATGATGATATTTTTTTGGAATTTAAATAACTGCAGCAAAAAACAGCAATTGTGTTGGAACCGTATGGTCATAATCCTCCAGCATTGAAGAAAATGGGTTTGGGGGACATGGAGTGTAGTCTTAATGGCGAAACTGACTGAATAAGGCCACATGAGAGCTTTTATTTATTACATCCATATCCTGCCTTTCCTCTAAGGATCTCAAGACAGATTACACGATCACCCATTTCCCGAATCCGCCTACCTTTATTAGGAGATGGCAGATAGTCATATACCGAAATTTCCTGATCTCCTTTGTTTGCTTACAAGAATACAGAATATAATTTAGATATATGTGAGACCTTTCCAGTGCTATAACCTCTTTATGCTATGTGGACTTTCTTTATAATGAAAGAGTAAGGGAAAGAGTTGATAATGGCTAGTCTTTTTGAGATGAATTAACCACACTTTCTCTGTGTCTCCCCCTCAACCTTGTCTCTCTTGTAGAATGAGTATGATGCCTCTGGGGGCACTCCTTCTTCCTGCTCTGTGTTTCCTGGGTGCAGTAATTCCGCCGGGACTCCAGTATGCCACCTTTTCGCACAACGCCACCAAATTCCTCCATCTGATCATGGATCCCAACTCGGGGACTCTCTACCTGGGGGCTACAAACTTCCTCTTCCAGCTGACGTCGGGCCTGGCGCTGGAGGAAGCCGTCTCTACCGGGCCATCTTTGGACAGCAAGGATTGCCTCCCGCCCGTCACCAGGCAGGAATGCCCCCAAGCGCAGGAGACGGACAACTACAACAAGCTCTTGCTGGTCAACTCGCCCAAGGAGGAGCTCATCGTTTGCGGCAGCGTGTGGCAGGGCATCTGTGAGAAGAGGAGACTCGGTTTCATCGACCGCGTCCTCTTCCAGCCCCAGACACCGGGGGACACCCAGTACGTGGCAGCTAACGACCCCAACATCTCCACTGTGGGGCTGATCGGATACGCCAAAGACAACATGCCGCTGCTCTTCGTGGGCCGGGGCTACACCAGCCGGGGGGTCGGGGGCAGCATCCCCCCCATTACCACTCGCAATCTTGGGACCCACCCTGGGCAAGACCCGCACTCCATCTTCTCCTACGAGGAAACGGCCAAGCTGGCTGTGGGCCGCCTCTCGGAATACAACCACCACTTTGTCAAGTCGTTCACGCACGGCTCCAGCGTCTACTTCCTGTTCTACCGGCGGGACCTCAAGTCGCACTCTCGCGAGTACCGCACCTACATTTCCCGCATCTGCCTGGACGACGCGCACTATTACTCCTACGTGGAGCTGCCCTTGCTCTGCCGGAGTAAAGGGAAGACGTACAGCCACCTCCAGGCCGCCTACGTCTCCCAGCCGGGCGGAGAAGGCGGCGTCGGTGGCGCAGGCCGGGGAGACGTCCTTTTTGTTGCCTTTTCCGCCTGGCAGGCTTCTTCCGGGAAGCTGAGCGACGAATCTGCGCTCTGCATTTATACGATGGAAGAGGTGGACCGCCTCGCCACGCGGACCAGGGACCTTTGCTACACCAAGGACGGGAAATCGGAGGAAGGTGTCGAGGTGGCTTATATAGAGTACGACGTCAGCTCCAACTGTGTCCAGCTGTCGGCGGTAAGTGTGTGTGTGTGTCCTGCGATGTGCATGTGGGAACCCACACCTTGAAGGGGGCAAGATGGCGTTCATTGTGCCAGAATGTTTTATAGGCAGGAGGTAAAGCGCTGTGGTCTAAACCACTGGACCTCTTGGGCTTGCCGATCAGAAGGTCAGCGGTTTGAATCCCCGTGACGGGGTGAGCGCCCATCGCTCTGTCCCAGCTCCTGCCAACCTAGCAGTTTGAAAGCATGCCAGTGCGAGTAGATAAATAGGTACCGCTGTGGTGGGAAGGTAAATGTTTAGTCCTGCTGGCCACATGACCCGGAAAGCTGTCTGTGGACAAACACTGGAAAGCGAGATGAGCGGCACAACCCCAGAGTCGCCTTTGACTGGATTTAATCGTCCAGTGCTCCTATAGGCAGAAGGAACTCAACTTTGCGAGTTCCACAGATCAGAGGTAGGTAGAAGATGGGTGGGTGGCTTTTCTGGTTGATTTCTGCACGATTTGAACTATTTCAGCGCAAGTTTCTAAATCCCAATTGGTAAAAAAAACAACTTTCCTTCCCCCTGTGAAATTCCCTCTGTGGGTGGGGGTGGATGGGTATGTAACTAGGAATGGACTTCTTTGTGAAAAGAGTGCAGGAGCCATTCAACATGGGATGGACATTTCTGATGGAATGATCCCCCATCTCCTTCCCCCTGCATTCTGTTCTGGGGGTTCTCAAACACTGGCAGGAAACTCCATTGTGCAGGTGGAAGTTCTTGTTCAGGGCTTCTGCTGATGTGGGGCTCACCCTATGGGTTGTAGCCAAGTGAGTTCTACTCAAGAGTATACCCATTGATGAAACCTAAGTTAGTAATGCCTGTTAACTTCAGTGGGCTGCCTCTATCATTAGCTACAACAACCCTATGAGCCGTGTTCAGTCATGGTTTGTTGTTGTTTAGTCGTTTAGTCGTGTCCGACTCTTTGTGACCCCATGGACCAGAGCACGCCAGGCACTTCTGTCTTCCACTGTCTCCTGCAGTTTGGTCAGACTCATGTTGGTAGCTTCGAGAACACTGTCCAACCATCTCGTCCTCTGTCGTCCCCTTCTCCTTGTGCCCTCCATCTTTCCCAGCATCAGGGTCTTTTCCAGGGAGTCTTCTCTTCTCATGAGGAGGCCAAAGTATTGGAGCCTCAGCTTCACGATCTGTCCTTCCAGTGAGCACTCAGGGCTAATTTCCTTAAGAATGGATGTGTTTGATCTTCTTGCAGTCCATGGGACTCTCAAGAGTCTCCTCCAGCACCAGAATTCAAAAGCATCAATTCTTTGGCGATCAGCCTTCTTTATGGTCCAGCTCTCACTTCCATACATCACTACTGGGAAAACCACGGCTTTAACTATGCGGACCTTTGTTGGCAAGGTGATGTTCAGTCATGGTACTCAGTACAAATTCCTGTGTGTGTCTTTTTTATTTTTGCACCAGCCTCTGTTTGATGGATCTTGGGGTTCTAGTAAAAACAAAAAACAAAACCCTAAGTCGATCTTGCGAGCCTGAAGTCTGCCCACCCCTGCCATCAACCACTTTCCAAGAAAGTAAAAAATTGTTAAATCATCGGCCACGTACGGAGGAAAGGTT
Organism: Podarcis liolepis; assembly: GCF_965112155.1. Taxonomy (NCBI): domain Eukaryota; kingdom Metazoa; phylum Chordata; class Lepidosauria; order Squamata; family Lacertidae; genus Podarcis; species Podarcis liolepis. The sequence continues at coordinate 106,158,382 of NC_139555.1, read as the reverse complement.
GCCGATTAACATTTTCAGTTGACTCAGGTAGATATTAGCCTCACTTCAACACCTCTTTGCATCTCAGAGAAATACGATAAAGTATTAAACTAGTAATACTTGAAATGCATATAACAATTAAGTGCGTTATATAATGAGCACTGCAGGAATCAAAATCTCTGCAGGAGCTGTTGTCTTTTGTACTCCGGCATTGAATTTCAAATTACACCTGGTTGTTTAGAGTTCTATAAATGATGATTTATAATTCAGAAATAATAACTCCAGGGCAAGTCTTTTGAATATATGTTTGTACTGTTTTCCTCTTAGAAAAAAGATGGAGACGTCGGAGAGGGAGTGGTCAGGGAGGCAGATTTAATCGCCCATATCCAATGGAATATTAAAATACAATAACCTATTAAACATTAAAAGCTTCCCTAAACAGGGCTGCCTTCAGATGTCTTCTAAAAGTCTGGTAGTTGTTTTTCTCTTTGACATCTGGTGGGAGGGCGTTCCACAGGGTGGGCGCCACTACCAATAAGGCCCTCTGCCTGATTCCCTGTAACTTGGCTTCTTGCAGTGAGGGAACCGCCAGAAGGCCCTCGGCACTGGACCTCAGCGTCTGGGCAGAACAATGGGGGTGGAGACGCTCCTTCAGGTATACTGGACCGAGGCCGTAAGTGACTGTGGAGGCCAATTCTGGATCCACACGTCCTTCCACAGTGGGGACATAGGTTTCCAGGCGGGAGTTGATCACGGTGAGGGTTTGCCAAGCGTGCCTTCCTCTTAGCACGTTTCTCCCTTTCGTCCCGAGTTTGGACCTCAGTGTCCGGGCAGAACGATGGAGATGGAGACATCAGTTGCCAACCTGGCACCCAGAGATCTCCATCCAGTCGCAATTGGAACTGCGCCAGTCACAAAAAATAGGAAATTTCTAGCACTGCATGTGTTGAGGGAGCTTACACCCGTATTCAGCGAAATGTGTGAACTAGTTTAGTTCCGTGGAGAGTGAGAGAGCACCTTCCCTTTGGGAAAAGGACACATCATCTTCTTCTCGTCTTTGGTGATCACTCGTAGACGAGTAAGATTGTTTTCCATAAACACAGTTTTAAAAGTGAGTCCAGAAGTGACTGTGGAGGCCAATTCTGGATCCACAGGTCCTTCCACAGTGGGGACATTGGTTTCCTGGTGGGAGTTGATCATGATGTGGATTTGCCAAGCGTGCTAAGCCTTCCTCTTAGCACGTTTCTCCCTTGCGTCCTGAGTTTGAGTGTCTTCAAAGCCCATGACACCTTTAGTAAAGGCTGTTCTCCAATTGGAGCGCTCCCAGGCCAATGTTTCCCAATTGTTGGTGTTTACACTACATTTTTAAAAAGATTTGCCTTGAGATAGTCTTTAAACCTCTTTTGTTGACCACCAGCATTACGCTTTCCATTTTTAAGTTTGGAATAGAGTACAGTGGTACCTTGGGTTACAGATGCTTCAGGTTGCAGACGCTTTGGGTTACAGACTCCGCTAACCCAGAAATAGTACCTCGGGTTAAGAACTTTGCTTCAGGATGAGAACAGAAATCGTGGCACGGCAGCAGCGGGAGGCCCCATTAGCTAAAGTGGTGCTTCAGGTTAAGAACAGTTTCAGGTTAAGAACGGACCTCTGGAACGAATTAAGCACTTAACCTGAGGTACCTCTGTACCCTAGTTGCTTTGGAAGGTGATAGGACTGCTTAGAAGTTTGTCTTATAATAGTTGTCCCCTGGGGTTGTCAATTGATGGGGCCTGTGGGGCGGACACAGGAGCCTGGCGCTGTGTCTGTTTCAGCGCAACACCCACACTCATGACTCCTCTGGCCCATAAAAAACTTAACCAATCTATTTGTGGCTGTTACTCTTTAAGGGGACACAAGCCTCTCTTTGTTGTTGTGGACCTGCTCTTGTGACTCAGACAGCAGCTTTGGAATGCAGAGTTACCAGCCAACACCTGGTTGAAAGGGACAGAGATAAGGGCACCCAGATAAGCCCAGTCACCTGCTAATTGCTTCAGATCAAAGAGGCGTTAAAAGCCCGGCTCCAGGGGCCAATTCGGAAAGCTGGCAAGCCTTATATCCCTTGTTTTCAAGAGCCTTGTAATCTCTTTCCGCTGCCCAGAGGCATCGATAGGCACCCTTGTAAAGGGAAGGAAGTAAAAAAATACTTAGAGAGAGAGAGATAGCATGCCTGTTGACCTTGGGCATTGCTGTAAGACTCCCCCCCCCAAAAAAAAACACCTAGAGAAGTTTTAATTTGCATAAAAAGATCAGTAACAAAAACTTCAAAATCTTGGCCCAGCTCTGTCTGGAGGGCAACTGGAGTGAGAAGGCCTCTGTCTGTACTTTGTGGTTTCCATTGCAAAGGGGGCACAGAATGTATTTTTATGGGAGACTTGTAGATCATCTACTGGGGGGAAATACAATGGTGCCCCGCAAGACGAATGCCTCGCAAGACGGAGGTGCTTCGCAAAACGAATTTCCTATGGGCTTGCTTCGCAAGACGACAATGTCTTGCGAGTTCCTGCTGGTTCCCCCCCCCTTTTTCTAAGCCGCTAAGCCGCTTATCAGCTGATCCGATCAGCAGATAAGCCGCTAATCCGCTAATCCTTCAATGGGCTTGCTTCGCAGACGAAAAAACCGCTAGACGAAGAGAATCACAGAATGGATTCTTTTCGTCTTGCGAGGCACCACTGTAAAACGGGAAGCTTGTCCTGAATGGCAGCCCTGTAAAAGTGAGGAGCTTTTCAGCATGGCTTGTTTTCTCAGGGTTTGGGGGGGGGGTGTTAATAAGCTTTTTCAGGAGCTTAGGAAGCTCCTTACTATTTGGTTTGGTATACAGCAGCTTCCTATGAATTGGACCCCAGAAGAGAGAGAATGCAGAAGTGCAATACAGTGGTATCTCAGGTTACATACGCTTCAGATTACAGACTCCGCTAACCCAGAAATAGTGCTTCAGGTTAAGAACTTTGCTTCAGGGTGAGAACAGAAATCGTGCTCCGGTGGCGCGGCAGCAGCAGGAGGCCCCATTAGCTAAAGTGGTACCTCAGGTTAAGAACAGTTTCAGGTTAAGTACAGACCTCCGGAACGAATTACCGTATTTTTTGCTCTATAAGACTCACTTTTCCCCTCCCAAAATATAAGGGGAAATGTGTGTGCGTCTTATGGAGCGAATGCAGGCTGCGCAGCTATCCCAGAAGCCAGAACAGCAAGAGGGATTGCTGCTTCCACTGCACAGCGATCCCTCTTGCTGTTCTGGCTTCTGAAATTCAGAATTTTTTTTTTCTTGTTTTCCTCCTCCAAAAACTAGGTGCGTCTTGTGGTCTGGTGCGTCTTATAGAGCGAAAAATACGGTAAGTACTTAACCTGAGGTACCACTGTATGCTTGTGACAGTCTAGCAGCCATATTCAGAACCAGTGGCAGCTTCCAAACCATCCTCAGAATGAACGTAAGCACAGAAGAGGAGCCTCCTGGTCCATCGGGTGCAGCCTCCCATCCTCAGGGCAGCCAACCAGATGCCTATGGGCAGCCTGTAAAAACGGTGTTGTTTGAGACAGGATTTGTGAGGAAGAGACAATGGGGAGGCGTTTCCATTTTTACCATGCAGAGAAAGGATTTGGTCAGTTTAGGAATCAAAATGGTTCCAGGTTGGCTTTCCTGTGTTGATCTATGTATGTGCAGTTATGAACATCACCATATATCTAAGACCATAAAATTCCTATCACAACGGCCAGGGAACAGCAGCGCTTTCCGGTCCTGAGGTTTCCGGCAACTGGTATTCAGAACCATTATGGCCTCTGACAGTGGAGGCAGAACAGATCCACGAGGCTTAGTAGCCACTGATACAGCCTGATCCTCCAAGGATTTTTGTCTAATCCTCCTTTAATGCCGTCCAAGTTGGTGGCCATCCCTGCTCCTTGTGGGAGTGAATTCCATAATTTAAATATACACCGTGCGAAGAAGTACAGTGGTACCTCGGGTTAAGTACTTAATTCGTTCCGGAGGTCCGTTCTTAACCTGAAACTGTTCTTAACCTGAAGCACCACTTTAGCTAATGGGGCCTCCTGCTGCTGTCGCACCGCTGGAGCACGGTTTCTGTTCTCATCCTGAAGCAAAGTTCTTAACCCGAGGTACTATTTCTGGGTTAGCAGAGTCTGTAACCTGAAGCGTATGTAACCTGAAGTGTATGTAACCCGAGGTACCACTGTAGTAATGTTTCCATGACTTTCAGCATCCTCACAAGAACCACATAAAACAGGCGCCTTACTACGAACATGGAAATGTTCCTGAAAGTCTACCCCGTCCGTTTAGCTCAGGCCAAAGTCCCAATTTGTCCTGTGCAACCTGTTGGCTGGGATCTTCTTCAGATTTTTAATTTTACGTGTTTTCCTGGCCCCGCAGACAAATTCAAAGCAGGTTTGTAGTAGCAACACAGTTGGTCCCATTTAAAGCATATTCAGGCCTCCAAGTTGCCTACGTGAATTGTCATTTCCCAGTTCCGTCCTCTCAAACTGGGAAAAAAAGACAAACCAGCAGATAATTCGAACACCCCTTTTTCGTAGCTTTCCCTTCTGTGTGACCCTTGGACCTTCCTTAGCAGAAGCACAAACTCCTCATTTTTTTTGCAAACAGCTTAAATGTGCAACATGCCGGACTGGGAGGAGGGGTGGGGGGGTGAATGCCATTATAAATGGAATTTAATATCAAAATAAATAGCCAAGCAAGGAGGGGAAGAAGGCCTCTGGGACTGGAGGGCAAACCATGAATCTCCAGAGTTTTCTGGCTCTGCGTTCTGTGGCTCCAGCTGCATAGTTTAGAACACCAAGTTGGCATGTGTGGAACACAGACCTTGTTTAATGGCGTGTTTATCCTGTGGCGTGTGAACGTCAACCTTGGCCATTCAGCCCTGGGAAGGGGCTTGCCATTAAAAAGCTTGTATCGGGCTGAGCATGTTTTGTTGTGCCAGCTCCCAAAATGAAATGCTTGTTGGTTTCCCCATACACATACCTCTCCGGACCGGAGGCAGTTTGAGCTTGGCTGGTTTCTCACAGTGGCCCGTTCTGCTTGCATTCTTCCGAGGCATATAATGCTAATTCTGTGCTCGCTTTGCAAGCGAGCCTCTCCTCCCGCACAGGTTAGCTCTGGAAACCGGCTCCCCAGCGAATTCCGCAAGCTCGCTTTTGAGTCTATTTTCAACGTGCGGGGAGGGCCAGAAAATCCAGACACTAGACAGAAAGTTCAGCTCTGTCCCTTCCACTGGAAATCGTTTGGCTTGGCTCACTGTGGAGGGTTGTGGTGTGAGGTTCTGCAGACAGATGTGTGTGTGTAATTTGGGTGACAGGGATTCCTTAATGATGCCTGTACGATACTTTTAAGCATCCTTTTTTTTAAAAAAGAAAAAGCATGCATAGTGTAATGAATATAGGGGTTGCTCGTGCGTAAGACACATAGCTTTAAAAAATCTTTCTGGAACCTGGAAACGGCTGCCACTGCTTGTCCTTACTTCTCCAGCAGTGGTGGGGGCACCCGGGGCAGCACCCCTTGGATTCCGCTGCCTAAGGCAGCTTCCTCAGTCTGCCTCATGGATGGGTCGGCTGGGCCCTGGATATGTGTTTGGGGAGTGGAGAGAATTTTAACCCTGTCCTCCCTGCTGCTGCTTTCTACCGAAATGTTGTCTCTGCAGCTGTTATTTGCCCCTCCCTCCCCCCCCAATTATCTGTGTTTGCCAGCACCTCCAGGAGGGAGAGCTGAAAAGGAATAATTTGCATGGCAATTTCCCCAAGCACTAAGTGAAGTGAAACACACACATCAAAAGTCACACCTGCCTGAACATTGCAATGCAGTTCTCCCACCGGTGTTTGCATAAAAATGCATACCTTAATGAGGTGTGCACAAAAAACGAAGATACTACGTTGGTTTGCGGTTTTTTAATTATCGTATTAAGGAAAATATTGGCTTGCCAAAATGTGTTATACTGCATATAAAATTGTGTTCATTAGGGTAAATTTGCACCCAAATGCTGATGAAGTTTCATAAGGATTCTGTTGGGTTTTTTGTGGGGGGCGGAAAATTGCTGCAAAATGTGGAGGAGTGAATTTAGGATTGGAAAGAGAAGTTGACTGAGAGAGCCCAAATTGACAGATGTGCCCGTTTTTAATCTGGAGGTCCACAGCTTGAAAACTGGTCTCTCTTTATGTGCAAATGATTGGCAATATGGCAGGCATGTCCTGTTCTAAAGGTGGCCGAATCGGAGAAGAGCAGAGCAAGGGTTGGAAGGAGCTGCAAAACAGTTTCCCAAATAGTATTGTTAGCATTAAAGGGTATATTAGTAGAGTGTAAAGTTGTTGGGGGGAGGGACTGCAGCTCAGTGACTCATAGTTTTGCAAGCAGAAGGTTGCAGGTTCAATTCCTGGCATCTCTCCCCCCCCCCCCTTTTTAAAAAGGTTTTCTTAGCAAGTGATGTGATAGATCTCTGCCTGAGATCCCCAGAGAGCTGCCGCCAGTCGTAATTTACAATGCTCAGCTAGTTGCCAAAGAGCCCCATCTGGTCTTAGGAAGCTTCCTATTAACCTTAGTGCTTGAAGCCCAGAGGTAGAATATCTGTCAGAGCAGGACATAATGTTGGGCACAAACTGTACTTCTGACATCATGTTGTTGGGTTCCTTGTGGTACAAGCTGGCTTCTCGTCGGAAGAATTAGCTTCTGCCAGGTTGCAGGAGGAAACCCAATGCAGCAGCAACAAACTGAGTCCCCTTGTTGCCCGGAGACCGAGGAACAAAAACCTGAACTGGAAATATCACTTTCTCTTTTTCTTTGCAATACAGTCATACCTTGCGTTGAAGTAGCTTCGGGTTGAGCGTTTTCTGGTTGCGCTCCGCGGCAACCCAGAAGTAACGGAGTGCATTACTTCCGGGTTTCGCCGCTCGCACATGCGCAGACGCTCAAAATGACGTCACGTGCGGAAGCAGCGAATCGTGACCCGCAGACGCGGGTTGCATTCGCTTCAGGATGCGAACGGGGCTCCGGAACGGATCCCGTTCGCATCCAGAGGTACCACTGTATCTGCTTCCGTCTATTGATGTCGAAGAAGAAGAAGAAGAAGAAGAAGAAGAAGAAGAAGAGGAGGAGTTTGGATTTGATATCCCGCTTTATCACTACCCTAAGGAGTCTCAAAGCGGCTAACATTCTCCTTTCCCTCCCTCCCCCACAACAAACACTCTGTGAGGTGAGTGGGGCTGAGAGACTTCGGAGAAGTGTAACTGGCCTAAGATCACCCAGCAGCTGCATGTGGAGGAGTGGGGAAGCGAACCTGGTTCCCCAGATTACGAGTCTCCCGCTCTTAACCACTACATCACACTGGCTCCCAGAAGAGGCTCCTTTGCTGGCCAGGCTTGTTCTCTTGTCATTCTTTCCCTTGGCCAGAGCTTGAAGATGGCAAACTGGCTGGTTCCTTCCTGCAGGCTCGCCCTTAAGCCCTGGAACAGCCTTCCCAAACCTAGTGCAATCCAGACGTCTTAGACAGCAGCACTGGGCTGATGGGAAATGTAGTCGCAAACATCTGGAGGGTACCAGTTTGGGAAAGCCAGGTCTAGATTTAGGAACTGGTCTGGGTTTGAATTCTGACACCATCAATATTGGGGTGGATAGAGCATGTGTGTGCATGCAAGGAGGAAATGTGCTCGTGGACACCCGGTGAAGCTGAACGTTAGAAGATTCAGGAGGGACAAAATAAAGTATTTATTTATGCAGCGCTTGGTTAAACTATGGAACTCTCTCCCACTGGAGACAGTGTTGGCCATCAACTTGGATGGATGGCTTTAAAAGAGGATTAGGCAAATTCGTGAAGGATAGCAGGCTATCAGTGGCTATTGCCACAAGGGCTATGCTCTGCCTCCATGGTTGCAGTAATTTTCCCAGAAGCGGCAAGAGAATACAGTGCTCTTCCACTCGGAGCAATGGATCCAAACTACAAGAAAGAAGATTCCACCTAAACATTAGGAAGAACTTCCTGACAGTAAGAGCTGTTTGACAGTGGAATTTGCTGCCAAGGAGTGTGGTGGAGTCTCCTTCTTTGGAGGTCTTTAAGCAGAGGCTTGACAACCATATGTCAGGAGTGCTCTGATGGTGTTTCCTGCTTGGCAGGGGGTTGGACTCGATGGCCCTTGGGGTCTCTTCCAACTCTATGATTCTATGGTTCCTGCATCTGGTTGGCTACGGTGAGAAGAGGATGCTGGACTAGAGGGGTCCTTGACATGATCCGGCTGCCCTCTTCCTATGTTCTTACATTCCACCATGCAAATTGTTTCGCCACCTTTCTGAGTTTCATAAAGTCCTGTTTTCCTAGCACCATATTCAATAATGGCAGATTCTGGGCTCATGGGATCGGTTTTCCTTTTTTTTACTGGAGCTCCACGGTCAAAGAACCAGAGCTAGGGACAAAGCAGTGACCCTCCTGGGTTGGAGCCACTTAACCTTATCAACCCTATACAGTGGATGCTCGGGTTGTGAACATGATCTGTGCGGGAGGCACGTTCACAGCCCGCAGTGTTCGCAACTCGCAGCTGCACCTCTGTGCACGCGCGGGTTGCGATTCGGCACTTCTGCGCATGCACAAAGCACGATTTAGCACGTCTGCGCATGCGCGACTGCCGAAACCCGGAAGTAACCCGTTCCGGTACTTCCGGGTTTCGTTGGTCCATAACCCAAAAAAACGCAACCTGAAGCGTTTGTAACCCAAGGTATGACTGTACTCACCTGGGCTGAATCTGAAAGGACAAATCTACACCTGAGTTACTGCGCACCAGGAATTGTACTAGGCTTTTTGTTATTGCTTTTGTTAAACCATTAGGATTCTACCGTTTGCAAATCTCTCTCTCTCTCTCTCTCTTCAATTTTCTGTTTTACAATTTAAAATGCTCATTTCACATCCTTAAGATATCACTGACTTCCCTTCTTCTCTTTCCATGGTTCATTTTACATATCATAAATCTCTGCATATTTTACAAAAACTATGCCATTCGGTATTCCATTATTGCATCCTTCAAAACTTGTTCACAGTGTTTAATTTATCTTAATGCTGCCAGAGTTTTCAGCAGTACACAATTATTTCCCATACATATTCAATCAACGTTTTCCAATCTTCTCTAAAGTAGGTTCTTCTTATTCTCTTATTCTATATGTTAAGTCTGCAAGTTGTGCATAGGTAAAGGTAAAGGGACCCCTGACCATTAGGTCCAGTCGTGACCGACTCTGGGGTTGCGGCGCTTATCTCGCTTTATTGGCCGAGGGAGCCGGGGTACAGCTTCCGGGTCATGTGGCCAGCATAACTAAGCCGCTTCTGGCGAACCAGAGCAGCACACGGAAACGCCGTTTACCTTCCCGCCGGAGTGGTACCTGTTTATCTACTTGCACTTTGACGTGCTTTCGAACTGCTAGGTTGGCAGGAGCAGGGACTGAGCAACTGGAGCTCACCCCGTCACGGGGATTTGAACCACCGACCTTCTGATCGGCAAGTCCTAGGCTCTGTGGTTTAACCCACAGCCCCACCCACGTCCCTTGCAAGTTGTGCATATTCTAGTGCAAATCTTCAGTCGATCTACCAGTAGATCCCAGCAGACCCTCTGCTGTTCCCAACTTCTGCTGTTCCAACACTTTACGTGTTTGTGGTTTATATCAGATTATTGCAACCAACCTCCCAAATGTTGGCTGGCTTGGAATAGCTTTATTCTCATCTTCTTCTTTCTCCCCCTCTTCCCAAAAAAGGATACTTTGGATGCCTACCCTTGTGGCTCAGACCACACCCCTAGTCCAATGGCCAGCCGTGTGCCGCTTGAAGCAGAGCCCATCTTGGAAAAGCCGGACGCCCGTCTGACCGCCGTCGCCGTCAGCATTGAAGATGGGCACACTGTCATCTTCCTGGGAGACAGCAAAGGCTGCCTGCACAAGGTAGGAGCGAGGTGGGCCTGGCCTGGGAAGGAGGGGTGGCGCCTTATGGGGCCGTCACTAATGCTGGGTGTCCCATTATTATTAAGCGCAGTTGTGTGGTGTGCTTGAAACGAGCAAGGCAAGGTTTACAACGCATATCTTGTCTCAACAAAGATTGATCCGCAGATCAGGAAAAGTGTTTATTGCGTAATGTGTGCATGCAGGGCTATGCATGCTCAGATGCTCTGCAAATTGGATCGGGGCGGAGGGGAGATGAATTTTGCAACCTCTGCAAATTGTGGAAAGCGCACCAGTATGTGGGAATATTATTTGGTTCTTTTATATAGTTGATTGGATGGGTCCTAGCAGGAGGGATGCAGACTCAGGTTTTATATAGGGATGCAAGTGTTGCTGTGGTCTAAACTACTGAGCCTCTTGGGCTTGCCAATCCGCAAGGTCGGCTGTTCGAATCCCCGCGATGGAGTGAGCTTCCATTGCTCTGTCCCAGCTCCTGCCAACCTAGCAGTTCGAAAGCACACCAGTGCAAGTAGATAAATAGGTACCACTGTGGCGGGAAGGTAATCCCCATATTAACAGATTTCAGTCCTTAATTTGAAGGCTTTGGTGTCCTCTTTTTTGTGGGGTGGGACACCTAGCCCTGCCTTTTTCTTTAGCCTTTAGGTGTTTATTGTTGTCTCCCAAAGTTTTTAATTTAAGCTGCTTTGAGTTGTAAGAAAAGCAACTGAGAAATAAAGCAAACCATCACCGTCACTCCTGACCTCTGGCTGTCTGGGGCTGATGCATGTCCTGGCTTGCCCTTCTCTTAAACCAGGGGTCAGCAAACTTTTTCAGCAGGGGGCCGGTCCACTGTCCCTCAGACCTTGTGGGGGACCGGACAATATTTTTTTTGGGAGGGGATGGGAATGACCAAATTCCTATGCCCCACAAATAATCCAGAGATGCATTTTAAATAAAAGGACACTTTCTACTCATGTAAAAACATACTGATTCCCTGACTGTCCGTGGGCCGGATTTAGAAGGCGATTGGGCCGGATCCGGCCCCCGGGCCTTAGTTTGCCTACCCACCATGTCTTAAATCAACACTCTACCAGTCTCTTCCCCTTTTCCCACTTAGCCTGACCTATCAACCCAATGGGCATTGGGGAGCTGCCCTTCAAAAAAGGCAATGTTCGGTGCTCACAACTTTTCCCTGTCAACTCTTGGGCCTCAGTGCCACCTAGTGGCCTTCTTCCAGAGTCAGCGCAGGTGGCAGCTGTCCCCACAATGTGCCCCAGCTCCCGCCAGAAGCAATTGCTGCCTTTTGCACTTTTGCTGGGTGGTGGCTCCTTGTCTTGGTTTTGTGGCAGTTGCCACAACCAGGAGCTGCTAACTTTCCAGGCAATGTTCCTTCCAGTGTGTGACTGAGCGAGATAACCTGAGGGACACTGTCCCCTCTTACTTCCCTGCCAACCAGCAACTTCCCTGGGTTTTTCAATTTGCATTGCCATCATATTTTGGAGACAGTTGCCCAACTCCATTGTGGAACACTCAGCCTTATTCATTTAATGCAGGGCTTCCGAAAATTGGGCATCTAGCTGTTTTTGGACTACACTGGTTCTGTATTCTAGGGGTGATTGAAGTTGTAGCCCAAAGGCAGCTGGAGACCCAAGTTTGGGAAACCCTGATTTAATGGGAACGCCAGCAAGGCAATCCCTTCCCTTTTCCCTTGAGAGATGCAATGGCCTGATACTTTAGAAGCGCCCCTGTTTTCATTCCCTTTCTTTGCAAGCTGTGCACTCCCGTCTTCTGCTTGAATATGCTTTTAGAGCATTGTTGTTGTTTAGTCGTTTAGTCGTGTCCGACTCTTCGTGACCCCATGGACCAGAGCACGCCAGGCACTCCTGTCTTCCACTGCCTCCCGCAGTTTGGTCAAACTCATGCTGGTAGCTCCGAGAACACCATCCAACCATCTCGTCCTCGGTCGTCCCCTTCTCCTTGTGCCCTCCATCTTTCCCAACACCAGGGTATTTTCCAGGGAGTCTTCTCTTCCTAATGCTTTAGAGCATTAGGAGGAGGCAAACAGCAGTCATTTCCCTCCACACAAGATGTCAAGCTTTCTCTCTCCCTCATCCCAATACTTCATGGAGAAAATACTGTGCTTTGGGTCTTTGCTTAGAAGTAAAAATGGCGTTTGGTCCTTGGTTTGGCTTGCAATGCAGAAAGGCCTTAAGAGACAGCAAAGGCACTCAGTTTGCCTTGGTTTATTCTGGACACATTAAATGAGGGTTTCTGCTCACTGAGCGCAATGAGTAGATTTACAGTGGTTCCTCAGGTTACAAACGCTTCAGGTTACAGACTCCGCGAACCCAGAAATATTACCTCGGATTAAGAACTTTGCTTCAGGATGAGAACAGAAATCGTGTGGCGGCAGCGGGAGGCCCCATTAGCTAAAGTGGTTCTTCAGGTTAAGAACAGACCTCCAGAACGAATTAAGTTCTTAACCCGAGGTACCACTGTATTACTGAAAGAGTCTTAGGCTGGCAACAATGGCGTCCTTCTCTCCCTCCCCCTGAATTTGATACCTTTCCCCATTTTCATTTGCCGCCTTGCAGGTGTACTTGGGACCAATGGGAGACGCCAACCTGTACGCTTCTCTAGTGATCCAGCCGAACAGTGCCGTGAGTGGAGACCTCCTCTTCGACCTGCCCAAGAAGCACCTGTATGTCATGACTCAGTCTATGGTGAGAGCAAGTGAAAGTCCCTGCTGTGTATGGCTGCTGTCAGCCATTTTGGACAAGGCACAGAACACCTGGGGGTGGGGGGTGGGATTTTGTTTGGCGATTTTCTCTTCCTGAGCCAAGAGGCAGACACATATACTTTTAAAATCCTCTAATTTTTCTGATGCTGAGAATACCCTGCGGGAAAGGCGCTGCTGTTCTAGTTGGCCGCAGTGATCAAAGATATCTCTCCCCTCTGGGCCTTTCTCATGTGGCCTTGTAATAATAATAATAATAATAATAATAATAATAATAATAATAATAATAATATATTATTTGTATCCTGCCCATCTGGCTGGGTTTCCCCAGCCACTCTGGGCGGCTTCCAACAAAGATTAAAAATACATTAAAATGTCACACATTAAAAAATTCCCTGAACAGGGCTGCCTTCAGATGTCTTCTAAATGTCAGGTAGTTGTTTATCTCTTTGACATCTGATGGGAGGGCATTCCACAGGCTGGTGCCACTACCGAGAAGGCCCTCTGCCTGGTTCTCTGTAGCTTTGCTTCTTGCAATAAGCAAAGGCCTCAGCGCTGGACCTCAGCGTCTGGGCAGAACGATGGGGGTGAAGACTGGTTAGTCTTCTTGCCTCCTCCCACTCTGCCTGCCCTACAGCTGTGGGGGAGGCTGTGTGCAATCTGTTTTTTCTGTGCGGCATCTTTGCACAGCTCCATTTGTGCACGGGCGGCGCAACGTTACACAGGAGGAGCACAAGGCGCGATGTTTCGCTGATGTTAAAGGCATGGGGGGTATTACTTCAATCGCCGCGCTCCTCCTGCATAACATTGCGCCGCCCACGCACAAATGGAGCCGTGTGAAGGCCCGCACAGCAAAAACAGACTGCCTACAGCCTCCCTCCCAGCTGTAGGGCGGGCAGAGTGGGAGGAGGCAAGCAAAATACGGAGGCCCTGCGGGAAAGGCGAAAAGTGCCAAGAGTAATTAAAAAAAATAACTTCACCACTCTTCCCCCCCAACTCTGCACCCCCAAAAGTTCAGCGATTGTCGGTGAGGGAACAGCTGATAGGCGGCCTGTTAGACGCCTGCAGCTGTTAGCCTCTGGGCAATCCTCCCACCCCCCAAAAAAATTCAACAAGTCAGGGCAATTTCCCCCCATTTTCAATGTACAGTCATACCTCGGGTTGAATGTGCTTTGGGTTGAGCGCGTTCGAGTTGCGCTCCACGGCAACCTGGAAGTAATGGAGCTCATTACTTCTGGGTTTTGCCGCATGCGCAGACGCTCAAAATGACGTCATGCGCGGAAGCGGCAAAACGCGACACGCGCATGCGCAGACGTGCCGTCGTGGCTTATGTTGCGTTCAGGATGCGAACTGGGCTCCAGAATGGATCCCGTTTGCATCCCGAGGTACCACTATATTATTCCTCCAACAAGTGTATTCTTTCACCTGGAAACCTGATAATATAAACAAACAAACAAATAAATCAGTCAATCAATCAATCAATCAATCAGTCAATCAATCAATCAATCTCCAAATGGATTCCTTGAGAGGCTGGGTAAAAAATCTGATGGTCAAAAAAAGCATCCTGCCAAAATAATACAGTCATGCAGAACAACTTGGAATTGCTGAGATCCTCACGATACCGCAGCGGTTCTTGTTGGGCTTTCAAGAACGTTGATGGATTTCTCTCCCTGTGTCCCGCCGAGAATAATTGGGGAGAGCCTTCTGACACTCTTAGAATGTTGTGACCTCCTTTGAACTCGCAGCGCAGAGGAGGATGAAAATCCATATCTATTTATAGATAACAAAAGCTCCGGCAGTCATGCTAATATCCCAGAGGGATCATGAACATCTGAAGGCCGTTGAGTAATGGAAGAGGAAGGCCTTCATTCATTCATTAACAGTTGTAAAATGGTTATGAGGCTTGAGAAGGGGACCCGGTTCCTAAGCGTGCTTTCATTTAATTTATTTTACCTTGTTTGAGGCCTACCCTATTGTATCCCGAGGGTGCAAGGTCAGTAGCAATACTTAAGCCCAATCAGGCCCATAAGATGGGTGCGTTTTTATTTATTATTTTATTATTTATAAATTAATTGGATTTATATATACCGTCCTTCATCATACAATCTCAGGGTGACTCACAGAGCCGGGTATAGGCCAGCCTTTCCCAACCTGCTGAGCATAGCTGCCAACTTACAGATTTGAAAATAAGGGACCAGCAGCCTCGAAAATAAGGGATCAGCAGCCAAAATAAGGGATTTTGCTATTGTAAAGAGTTACATACGTTGGTAGGATTGACAGATGCTGTCAATCCAGCATGAGGCGGTTGCGGCGGCGCCCTTCTGCGTCCCTCCCCATCCCCACCTCTTCCTCCTCCCTTAGGCCGCCTCCTCAGCCACCGCTACCGCCTCCGGGCCCGCGGGCAGGGTGGGCAAGAGTCTCTCTCCCTCCCCCCGCTTCTGGCGGGGAAGGACCGATGGAACTCCTTGCGCCAGGACGACGGCGCCAGCGCGCTCGCTCTCTCTCACGGCGGAGGACCCCAAGCCGCTGCTTCCCTCCCGAGCCAGGCAAGCATGAAACCCGGGAAATTTAAGGGATATCATCAGTAAGGGACAGCAGCAGGACACGGCGCTGGGATAAGGGAGTTTCCCGCCAAATAAGGGACGGTTGACAGCTATGCTGCTGAGTGCTCTTCAGATGTTTTGGACTACAACTCCCATCAGCACCAGGTTGGAGGAGGCCGGCGTAAGCAGCAACATTCCAAACGTTGCATCCTGCAGCGCAGGGATAGGCGACGTGGTGCCCTCAGGATGTTGCCCGACTATGACTCCCATCAGCCCCAGCCAGCGTGGGATGATAGGAGTTGTAGTCCGGCAACACTTAGAGGGCACCGTGTTGTACATTTGCGTGCCGCCATATCAAAGCATCTCAGTTCCTTCCCTTCGTGTGTGTTTCACTCAACCGCATCTTTCTAATCGTAAAAGTGCTTTGGACAAATAAGAAGGGCTTCCTGACAAAAGGCAGACAGCGCAGCGGGGAAAAGAAAAACCGAGCAGATGGGAAGTGTCCGTTAAGACAAAGAGGCTGGGCTGGCTGCTCTGCAGCCCAGGCTATCTTATGCATCTCCCCCAGCCGCGTGTCATTTATCACTGTCTTATTCTTTATGCGCCTTCCACCAGGTTCCTGCTCACGTGACCGTGCCCTGTCCAAGTCGATTGGGAATTTCAAACCTTGAGAGGCTCCCTTGGCTGTTGCAAGCCAGAGCTGCCCGCTCCCCTCCATCTCCAACCCCAGAGGCAGCATAATCATCCCTTCCGGGCTTGTCGTCTGTTAACTCTTTTGGTAATTTTGCCATCAGAGGCAGGCAGCCTTGGAGGGGCGTATGTTCCATATAATTAAAACCAGAAATGCAGTAAATGAAATTTCAGGTTATTTATTACTGATGAAACCTGAAATGCTGCTTCTGAGTTATTTTTAAAGCACCCAGTTCCAGAAATAGAAGCGTTGGCTACTTTTCCTTACCGCAGCAAAAAAAAAAAAAATGTTTTGCAAAATGAAAGGGAAACAAAAAGTAAAGTTCCAACATTGCTAAGAATGGTATGGGTTTTTTTCTTTAGTGGGATAAAATGGGGTATCGTAATAATGACAGAATTAGCACACGGCATAAGATGGGAACAACCACCAGGTAAGTTCTTCGAATGTTGGGCTTTATTGGTTAAGTTTCGAAACAATTAAGTACCAAGACGCAATACGGCCCTGTAATGTTTTTGCTTTTCTGTCATTCTAAAACGTGGTGCACAGGAACCTTTCTAATATATTGTGCCGGACAAAGGTTTTAATGTAAGATGGCAACAAGCAGAGCTGCAATGTTTGGGGAGTGAAAAATAATTTTTAAAAACTGCTCCCCTGGAACACATGACGATTTATGGAAGGCTGCTTCTATTTAATGCTTTTAGCGCTGGAGTAATGTTCTGATTTTCTTTCCTTCAAAGAGTGTGGCTCTCTTCCTTGGTTCTTGATGTTACTTTCTTGTATCTCAGTTTTATCTGGGAAAACAATGAGATGGAAACACTGAGCGACTAAAAAGGTGTCGTGTTTCTTAACAAGGTGGTGGTGCTGGTGGTGGTGGTGGGGTTTAGTGGTTGTGTATAAACTTCCAAATCCAAAGCCTTGTTGTATTAACACAAAGAAGGGGGGGCTGCCTCCCCTCCCCTTTGGGAGTTTTTCCCCCTTTTTTAAAAAATAGGGAAATCTGTATGCCAGCTTGAGAGCTCATGTACTTACCCCCTCCACACACAAATCTGGGAGGGTTTGGGAAGTCTCCCTGACTCAGTCCCAACCTGTTGTCTTCTCTGCTATGGGAGTACCAGCAGTGGGGAGGATGGAAGCCCCAGAGATTTACACAGCTGCAACAAAGAGGCAGACTTCCCAATCTGCGGATGCCAGTTGACAGGCCGCTCTGTGGCTCTGCCTTTTCAGGTGACCAAGATCCCCATATTTGAGTGTTCCCAGTACCCCGACTGCGAGTCATGCTTGGCTCTGAGGGACCCTTATTGTGGCTGGTGCGTCCTCCAAGGAAGGTAAGACTCGGTTTTAAAACACAGTGGCTGCTTGCAGGCAAGATGCTTCCTGCGGCAGCAAGAGGGCTGGTGCGGTGGCAGAGGGGGAGGGCAATGGCTGATTTAGCTATTATTATTATTATTATTATTATTATTATTATTATTATTATTATTATTATTATTACTACTACTACTACTACCACCCATTTTCCTTAATAGAACTCAAGCAGTTTACAGATAAAAATAAAAACTGCTGAAAACATGGGGTGGGGGTGATTAAAGAACAGACATGGATAGAATTAAAACTATAGACATATATAATCCCAGGGTTGTGGGTTCAAGCCGCACATCAGGTTAAGATCCCTGCATTGCAGGGGGTTGGGCTAGATGACCCTTGTGGACCCTTCCAGCTCTACAGTTCTATGATAAAATCGATGAAAACCTTGCAAGTAATTGCAATAAAAACAGTATGGCACCAGCCCTTTCATTAGAAGCAGTCTGTTCCTGGAAGACTGTTTCCCCCTGCAAATCATGTGTCCTCCACTGTTTCTACCGCTTTGCCTTTAAATTGTCCCAGTACTGTAATGTATATGAACGCAATCCGTTCTGGAAGTCCATTTGATTTCAGAAAACATTCGAAAACCAAGGCACGGCTTCCGATTGGCTGCAGGAGCTTCTTGCACTCGATTGGAAACCGCGTTGGATGTTCGGCTTCCAAAAAACATTCACAAACCGGAACACTCACTTCCGGGTTTGCGGCCCAAACATTTTGTTCGGGAGCCAAAATATTAGAGTCACAAGGCGTTCCAGAACCAAGGTACGAATGTGTACACACACAAACACACAAACACACGTATGTATGTATGTTAACAGAGCTCTTTCACGTATGCAGTAATTTTGTTAGGAAATGCATTTTATTAAGAGTTTTCAACATACAATACAATACAATACAATACAATACAATACAATACAATACAAGCCAACGTATTTTTTTAAAAAATGTAACATTAGCAAATGTCTGGCCCAAGACAGGAGAGCACACGTGATTCCTATTCTGTTCTAGCCTCTGCCTCATTGAAACACAGTGCTATACTCAGGCCTTGCTGATGGGTTTCACACAGGCCTCTAGTTCAGCCTTTCTCAACCTGTGGTCCCCAGATGTTGTTGAACTACAACTCCCATCACGCCTAGCTAGCAAGGCAGAGCTCAGGGATGATGGGAGTTGTAGTCCAACAACATCTGGAAACCCACAGATTGAGAACCAGTGCTCTAGTTGGTCCTCATGAGAACAGGATACTGGACTAGATGGGTTCATTTGATAGAACTAGATGGGCCTTTGACCTGACTCAACTGGGCTCTCTTACGTTCTCAATTCGAAACTGATCACTCCATCAAGAGTTGCTCGCAGTCACTGAAAGAGGACTGCAACTTGCACAAATTCCAGGGAGAGACATGCTTGTTTGGGGAGTTAAACGTTTCCTTGTTTGCTTCAAACTGGCTAAACCTGCCTCCGAAACCCTCGTTTTTTACGCTTGGGGCGAAGGAGAGAGGAGTTGTTTCGGCTGGCCACAGGGGTTAAAAAGGATGTGGGGAACACAATGACTTCTTCTGCAGGGAAGGAAGGGAATTATTTCCTGTCCCTTGGAGGAGGATCACAGCAGAAGCAGCCACCCTGGGGAGTGCAGGCCGGGGGCTCGGATTTCTGCCAGCTGGTGGCTGAGGCTGGGCCAACTGGCCAGGGGGCAGAGAGGGCACTGGAGGAGCAGAGATTGACACTTGGGATTGAACGAGATTTATTATTTAATTTTTTTAAACACGTGCTAGTTGGGTGGATTATACTTTTCCGAGCCACAGGGTTGCATTTTGCCCACTAACTTGGACAGAAAATTGCAAGAATGTCCACGCAAAGCGTGCAATCACCCCCACAGAGCAGTCATAGGTGTGCAGTTTATGGCGAAGGAACAACAAATGAATTGTGTTGGGAGCTGTCAGTCTGCAAACACCTTAGGCCAGGGATGGGGAACCTGTGGCCCGCAAGATGCTGTTGGCCTACAGTTCCCATCAGCCCTGGCCACTGGACATGCTTGCTGGGGCTGATGGGAGTTGGAGTCCAACACCATCTGGAGAGCCACAGAGACTCCATCCAGGAGTCTCCATCAGAGGAGATTGGGGGGCTACCGGCCAGTTGGGGATGGAGATAACTGTTCTGTGTGACTTGTTTTGGAACAGAAGAGCTTAGTGGGAGTGGTGGCAGTTGTAAGGTTTTACAGTTGTCATGGACCATCCTCGCAACGCACGCACACAGTGTGCCACAGTTGAGGCCACCATCCGTTTTGCAAGCAGTGCTTGTGGAACGACTCAGTGCCACAACATAACAGGGCATTGGCCGAACCACAGTTAAAGCAAGCCAACAGCAAACCATGACATCACACCATGGTTTGTTATCAGGAGCCAAACCATAGCTTTTTTTGTTTTTAAAGAACAGTTTAATCGAACAAAATGAAAAGGCCTGTTGTAGAATTATAAAAGGTAACAATTAAGTTTCCATATGCAGTCGTACCTTGGTTCTCGAACGTAATCCGTTCCAGAAGTCCATTCGACTTCCGAAACGTTCGAAAACCAAAGCGCAGCTTCCGATTGGCTGCAGGAGCTTCCTGCACTCAAGCGGAAGCCGCGTCGGACATTCGGCTTCTGAAAAATGTTCGGAAACTGGAACACTTACTTTCAGCGTTCGGGAGCCAAAATGTACGAGTACGAAGGCGTTCGAAAACCAAGATACGACTGTATACTTATTTAACGTTTAAGTAATCTTATCCAAAAATAATAATAAAGGAACCAAACCATAGCTAGTCTTCTAGACTGGGCTCGGACGTTCAAGCAAGCTGCGCCTAGGCCAGGCAAACCATGGCTTAGCATTATGCGGACGTCATTTGGATCATGTTCAGCAAATTCATAATAGCTGTGTTCTTTCTGGGCGGGGAGAACCTTGCCTCACATTCTGGACGCATCCACTTTTGTGCCAGGTAATCTTCTCTGTCTGTTTGCTTATGGGCGAGCGCTTGACTGGAGAGAAAAAAGGTCCTCTTGTCAGGAAATCTTGCCTCTCAGGAGAAACTGGCCACTCTCCAGGTACCCGGCTTGATCTCCTGTTGACCTCCCTGTCTGCATTCCCAAGCAGGATCCAGGCTAGGTCACGATCGGCGATCCTCCTCAAGCGTGAGAAGAACACACCACTCTTCCCTGCCCCCCCAGGCAGGGGAAAGAGATAGACAGAAATGTATTTACATGCCTTTATTTCTGTCTTTGCAGCATTTCAGAGAAACACGTCTGCTCTCTTCAAACTTCAACAGCAGAGAGACAAACTCCACCTCCTGTACTTCCTGTACAGGTCAAATTACACTCTGAGCTAAATCCGGTGCTCAGCACTGTGAATAGACTGTCCCTTTGTTCCCACGGTACAGTCTCAACATTCCCACCATGTTTTGCTTTCCAGCTAGCTGCAGCTCGCTGCCGCATTGCTCCTTTTCCGTAACACCTCTCCCTTTTAGGGCAGTCCAAGGTCTCCATTCTGTTTTCCTGTATACGTATCTCTGCAGGTGCAGCCGTCGCTCTGAGTGCTCCAGGTTCAAAGTGAGTGAGCAGTGGCTGTGGGGTTTTGAGTCCACCCAGCAATGTCTTTCCGTCCAGTCCCTAAGCCCGGCCAACATCAGCAGAGAAGAACAGAAAAACGTGAGCTATTAGGATGAGTAAAATGTCTCTCTCTGCCCTAGCCCCGCCGTGCCCCCATTTTTGAAGGCTGTGAAGTCATTTGTGAAGGGGTTGGGAAGTTGTTTGTGCTTTTCCCTGCAGTAGCTGTTTAATAAATATTTTGAATAAACATTCACAAACTTTTTATTGATAATAATCAGCTAAATCGTTTGAGGACCTATACAACTGTGTAACATGCAGAAAACATGCATTACAAAACATGTGTAACATGCATTTTTAGAGAAATCAAAGACTGGAACTGAGGGAAGTCGGGGGATGGAGGTGGGTGGGTTCTGTGGGGGGAGGGAGGGAGGGGAGGAAAAATGGGGGGGAGAAATAAGGATGATATGTTTCTGGATAATATGTTTTGTTTTAATTTTGAAATAAAAAGTTATTTAAAAGAATAGTCTGGGAGCCTGTGTGGCTGATGCACCATAGCATCTCGTGTGCAAGAGCATGTTCATCTCGTGCATTTATGAGGTTCCCCAAGCAAGCGCAGAATCTGGCGTCTGGGAGAACAATGTATTCCTTTTATTTTGTATTAAACAAAGTATGTCGTCCTCACAGTTCCAGAAAACACGCCTTGGAAACAAAGCCTTTGGTGTTTGCGTGATACTTTTAAGTTTGAATATTTTGAGGAGGATTTTTTTTTTAAAAAAAAAATAATAATCTGCAGATAAAAAAAGTTAGTCGAAAGATGTTGCGAGCTCTCGAGAACCGGTACTTAATGTGTTCTACTCACCTGTTTTTTCATGCCCTTGTTCTTTCCATCACGGACCCCCCCCATTCTCCTCCAGTTTCAGAAGGTGAGATAATGCCAATTAGAGGAGAATCTTCCTTAGGACGGCAAGGTATTGATCTGTCCGTTCTCTTGATTGGCAGGTGTTCCTCACTCTTTCGGATTTGCCAGCCCTGCGGGACGGAGAGTCCTACACGTGTTTCTTTGAAGAGTATGAGAGCCCCGCAGTGCCAATGGGGTCCGGCATCATGTGTCTTTCACCAGATCCCAGCCATGCGCCAGTTTTGAAAGCAGGGACAGGTGAGTGCCAGGATAGATAGATTAGATAGATAGATAAAGGTAAAGGGACCCCTGACCATTAGGTCCAGTCGTGGATGACTCTGGGGTTGCGGTGCTCATCTCTCTTTCTTGGCCGAGGGAGCCGGCGTACAGCTTCCGGGTCATGTGGCCAGCATGACTAAGCCGCTTCTGGTGAACCAGAGCAGCGCACGGAAACGCCGTTTACCTTCCCGCCGGAGCGGTACCTATTTATCTACTTGCACTTTGACATGCTTTCGAACTGCTAGGTTGGCAGGAGCAGGGACCGAGCAACGGGAGCTCACCCCGTCGCGGGGATTTGAACCGCCAACCTTCTGATCGGCACGTCCTAGGCCCTGGTTAACCCACAGTGCCACCCGCATCCCAGAGATAGATAGATAGATAGATAGATAGATAGATAGATAGATAGATAGATATAAAAGCCACAGTGTGTGCATGGTGTGAGTATTTCATGAAGGGCAAGTGGGCCATTTCTCAGGGCCTGAAGCTGCCTGGAGTTGATTATTGAATTTATATTCCTCCCCAAGGAGTCCAGGGTGACACACAGATGCACCGTTTAAAGCAAAGGCATAGCAGACATTCTAAAACAGATTAGAACATTGACACAACAGATTAAGACATTTGATTAAACACGGCATTTTTATAGGGGGAGTCACTTGTGAAGCGATCCGAACCTTGGTGCTCTTATCAGTTTGTTGCTTTTTCGAATGTCTTTTCCCATCTGGCCACTTGTTGCTTCGTTAGTCTTTTCCCACTTTCTTTTCCCTTCATCCACGCCGGGAGAGAGACTGCTTTTCTCTTCCCAGCCGTCTCTCCCTCTCCGTTGACCCCAGTCGCTGCTCCCTTGCCAAGATCCCATGTGATCCCTGCCAAAAAATCTCATGAGCCTTGACCCCCCCTCCTTCTCCTCCTCTGCCAATGCACTATTTTGCGACCGAGTCATGAATAAACACCCCCTGCGTCAGATGAAGCTGAGAGACATTTGTTCCTGCAATCTGATCAATCACGCGTCCTTATTTTAGGAAGACGTGCAGGTTGTTTTCTTACTTAAAAAGAAGATCTGAAGAAAACGACAACATTTATTCTTCAAGTGGTGGATTTGCAGAATGTGTCTTCCTTGCTTAAAAAAAAAATCTGTTATCAACTAGAATCTTTGACTATGTTCCATTAGAGTAGATACATATTTTTCTCTCTTTTCCCATCATCTGAATAGGATGCTGCCGAACTGTGTTTTGAGGGTTGCCTTTTTTCTTTCCATTTCCAGACCACGTAACCATTCAGCTGATGGTGCGCTTCAACGACGTCTTTATTACCTCAACGCCTTTCTCCTTCTACGACTGCAGGGCGGTGGCTCTTCTGAGGAAATCGGCGCCGTGAGTCCTGCCTGTTTCCACATTATCGCAGCAGGCATCAGATTTGATGGGGCCTCCTCAACCTTGTTCTTGTGTCGTTTTCAGGTGCCAGGGATGCGTGAGCAGCCACTGGGGATGCAATTGGTGTGTCCACCAGCACCTCTGTACACATAAAGATGCCTGTGAAAAAGGAACCGTTATCTACAACGAGAGGGTGTGTGTCTTTCGTAGCTCTCGTCTGCTGATTGGTTCCTGTCAGATATGCGTCCCAGTAGCCAGAGGGCGGCCATTTTGAAGCCCTAGTATTCAGGGTACCAAGAGAGTGGGCCTCTAGAACTTTCCGTGCTCTAGAGAACGTGCTGGGCAACCTGTGGTGCTCTAGATGTTGCTGAACTACGACTTCCATTGTCCCTGGACATTGACCATGGTGACCGGGGCTGATGGGAGTTGATGTTCAGCGGCATCTGGAGGACCAGACGTTCCTCACATGTGCTCTAGAGAGTATGTGGGTGGCTCCAACAGAAGGTGCTCATCTAGGATGAAGGTAGCTGCCCCAGGACCATGAAAATGAGTAACCCAAGTTCCCTTTGCTCAAGTGAACAATTTATTCCCTGTAGAAAAGGGGCGGGGAACCTGCCCTGTATAGGGAAGCTGCTGCTGCTTCTACTTTATTTTTTATTTTGACAAAGTAATAATAAAAATAAATAGAAATAAAAATGTGCACCCCAAACCCTGAGACAATTCCATTGTAACTATCCAACCTCCCAAAATTGCGGTGGTTTGACCCCTTTCCATTTTTAACATTACAAATTCTCCAAACAGCTTCCAGATCTCCTCAAAATCATTTCTCCTACATATTCCCCGTCTTACCTTAATGGCACATGATAGTCTTTAATAACTATATCCCACACCTCTATATACCATTCTTTCATTTTATATTAACCTTGCCCCTTCCACTTCCTAGCTATAATAACTCGTGCAGCTGTCAATAAATTAGTGAGCAATTCCTTCATAGCCTGAGAATACAGTGGTACCTTAGGTTAAGTACTTAATTCGTTCCGGAGGTCCGTTCTTAACCTGAAACTGTTCTTAACCTGAAGCACCACTTTAGCTAATGGGGCCTCCTGCTGCCGCCGCGCTGCCAGAGCACGATTTCTGTTCTTATCCTGAATTAAAGTTCGTAACCTGAAGCACTATTTCTGGGTTAGCGGAGTCTGTAACCTGAAGCGTATGTAACCTGAAGCGTCTGTAACCCGAGGTACCACTGTCTAGGAAAGCTTCTAATGTTTTATGGTGTTTTTTATATTTTGTTGGAAGCCACCCAAGTGGCTGGGGCAATCCAATCAGATGGGTGGCTAATAATAAGAATAATCCCTAACCGTTAGGCATGATGGCTGGGGCTGATGGGAGTTCAGCAACACTTGAGGAGCCACAAGTTCCTTGTGCCAACCACATATCCTTTGCCTTAGCTCCTGTTTTGAATTCCTCTGAAAGCGGGGCAATCTGCCAGAGATTGGGCTTTGGGAGGAAAACGTGAGTGTCTGCAGCATGGGAAGCAGCGCTGTGTGAAAATTCAGCCTGCTGAATTAGCTGTTGGTAGCAGACCTGCTCTGAATTTAATCAGATGTGTTCTGACCCACGGAAGCTTAAGCCACAATATACCGTATTTTTCGCTCCATAAGGCGCACCGGAACATAAGGCGCACCTAGTTTTTAGAGGGGGAAATCAAGAAAAAAAATATGATTTCCCCCCTCCCTCCCAGAGCTTCTCGAGGCTGCCGGGAAAGCCTGGGTCCCCCCCCCCAGCCCCAAAGAGCAAAGAAGCTTCTGCCATAGCCACTCGCAACCTCTCCGGCCGGGAGAGGCTGCACGTGGCTAAAGAAGCCCCACCTCCCGCAAAAACCCACAGGAGCCGTGCACCCTTTAAGGAGCGTGTGGCTCCTGCGGGCTCTTCTACGAGGAGGAAGAAGCGACTGACTGGCCGCGTCAGTCCCTTCTCCCTCCTGGGGAAAAGCCCGCAAGAGCCTCGCAGAGCTTGTGTGCAGCTCTTGGGGGCTTTTCCTGCCTGCCTCCCCCCTGCATTCGCTCCATAAGACGCACACAAATTTCCCCTTCTTAGGAGGGAAAAGGTGCATCTTATGGAGCGAAAAATACGGTATTTGTTAAATCTGCAGTGTGCAGAGTTGAACGGTAGAGTTGGAAGGGACCACGAGGATCATCTGGTTGAAGGCCCCTGCAACGCAGGAATCTTTTGCCCAACAGGGGACTCGAACCCACAACCCTGAGGTTAAGAGTCTCATGCTCTACTGACTGAGCTACAGGAGACTGTCCTTCTGGAAGCTCTTGCGCGATGGAGAAACCAGAGGAGCTTTGCAGCATAGGGATAAGAAATAGGCAGATATGCAGTGGGGGAAGGACTGGGCGGTGGAGCATGTGCTTTTGTGTACAGAAGGCCCTAGGTTCAATATTCAGCAATTATAGAGACACTCTGGGGAGCCTCTGCCAGCCAGTGTAGGTAGAACAATTGTCTGACTCACCACAAGAGGCCTTCACTCAGACCAGGAAACTCGTAAGGCCTGTTGAGGAAAAGTTGGAAGGGATGCCTGCTTGGCGAGGAGCCACTTAGTTCTCTTCCCACCCACAAAAGTCCAAAAACGGTATCCTTCTGTTGTTGTCTTCCTCTGGCCCTGACTGGCTGCCTCTTCTCTCCCCCCCTCCAGGCTCAAATACCAGCCTTCACCCCATGGCCTTCTGCGGCCACCCCAGACGCAGCAGTGTCCCCTTCGTCTCCTCCGACCACGGCCACCGAACCTGCCGTTCTCCCGGCCACGCCTGTGGCCACCTCCACTCCCAGTCCCACCACCATACCTGCCGTCCCTCTCACCACCCCGCTGGCAACTCCTGCCACAACCCCTCTGCCGCCGGAAACCCCCAGCCCCACGCATGCGCCAGCCCCGACCACGGATGGCCTCACTTCGCTGGGGACAGACGCTCCGACGCAGCCTCCGACCGACGTGCCTGCCACGGCCAGCCCTACCTCCGAGGCTGTCTCCAGCGCCCAGCCGGAAACGGAGGGCTCCGTGACGCACTCTACCTCTGAACCTGTCCTTGGCCCCGAAGACTGGTCCACGTCCCCTCCTGCCACTGTGGCTGATGGCACCCTGTGGCCTCATGTGAAGGCCCAGACGCCTTCCCCCGATGCCGAAAACTCGACATCGGCTCCATCAGCTGCCCCTGAGGCCCTCACCTCTCCCGTTCCAACCTCCCTCGCCCCCAACCAGACAGGAAGCGCCCCCAACTCTTCGGTTGACTTGCGTCCGGAAGATCTGGAGACGGAGCTCGCGACTTCTGAGGTGCCGCCTGCTACGGGCTTTCCTGACTGGCCTCCGGGGGACAGCTCTGAACTCGAGGACAGTGTGGAATGGGTAGATTCTCTGCCGCCCGAGAACGACACGTCCTCCTTCTCCGCCTCCATCCTCCTCTCGGGCGACGGGGACTCCTCAGAGAGCGACGTCTCTGATATCCCCAGAATCCTCAACCCGGGCCTGGACTACCAGTACGACGCGCCTGGGTTTCTCGACTTGGTGAGTCTCGAGAACCTCAGGCATGAGGACTAGGAACTTGAGAACGGGAACTTTGCGAGGCAGGGAGCAACCTTTTGTTGTTGTTGAGGGGCATGTTCCCCTGGGGGGTCATCTGCCATGGGCCCCATGTGCAATGGTGGGCAGGCATGGTTGGAGGCAAAACCAAAGGTGCATGAAATTAGGCCAAGGGCTGCGCATGGTCTTAGGGCCACAGGTTGCCCAATCCTGACTTAGAAGTATGCTGCGTTCAGACTATTTTTATTGCGGCCTTCACCAGCCGGTGGCCCTCCCCTGTTGGCTGATGGGAGCACTTGGAGGCCCCCACGTTGGTGAAGGATTATTTAAGGCCTGACAGACCCAACTGCAGTACACATCTGCAGTCTGCCATGGAAACATATTGTATTTTTCGCCCCATAAGACGCACCTGACCATAAGACGCACCTAGTTTTTAGAGGGGGGGTGCAAGAAAAAAAGTATTCCTTAAAGGGAGTGCTAAGCAGAGCCTGTAAGCATCCCAGGCTCTGCTCAGAACTTCCTTTCACGAGCCGCGTGGAGCGTGTGTGCGGCGCTTGCAGGCTTTTCCCCGAGGACGGAGAAGGGCAGCCCGCCACTGCATTCGCTCTGTAAGACGCACACACATTTCCCCTTACTTTTTAGGAGGGAAAAAGTGCGTCTTACAGAGCGAAAAATACGGTGTTATAATGGTTCCCTAATCCACAGCCTTTCCAGCATGGTTGAAAGAGTCGGCCTCCCGTTTCGTAGAGTCATGGAACTGTAAAGTTGGAAGGGACCCAAAGGGTCATCTCATTGAAGCCCCTTCAATTTTCCAACAGCGCCGTAACATTTCTGATCCGCTGTCTTTCTTTTTCGGGCTGGAGGTTTTTTGGAGCAGCAGCAACAAAGCTGTGCGGGCAAATCTCTTCCTGACTTCTTTCTGCCTCGCTTGTGTGTTTTCAGAACGAGGAGCTGAGCCAGGGACCGGAAGCCTGTCCCTGTGTGCGGGGCATTCAGGGGTCCTCGCTGATGCCCGTCAATGTGCAGAGAAAGATCACACTGATAGGGAGCAACTTCCACCTCTACCAGGTAAACCTAGAGACTGAGCTCAGGCACTCGGGGGGTTGGGGAGGCGGTGCAAAACCCTGCTTATGAAGATGCTTAGCAAAAGCTTTCAAAGGGAAGGATTGCTGTTTCGTTGCTTTTCTTATTAACTATTGTGCTTTTTTGTTGTGTTTTTAATCTTGCGAACTGCCCTGAGATCTTTTGATAAAGGGTGGTATATAAATCCTATTATTATTATTATTATTATTATTATTATTATTATTATTAATCCTATTATTATTATTATTATTAATCCTATTATTATTATAAATCCTATTATTATTATTATTATTATACCACTCTCTACCCACAGGTGGTATTATTATTATTATTATTATTATTATTATTATTATTATTATTATATTAATAATAGGAAACAAAAAACAATGTGTAACAGAAAAAGAAGCAGAGAATTGGTTTAAAAGTGTGTGAAAGAAAGTAATAGAAGTGGAAAGAAATTGCAAATGAGTAGATTGGAAGTTCAACACAAGGGTGGGGTGAGGGGTAAGGGATGGTGGTGGGAAAAATAAATATATGTGGGATTAAGTGTGAGTATGTATGAACATTTTAAAGGATTGTATGAATTGTATGTTTGTATATCCGTAACGCCTGGCGTGCTCTGGTCCATGGGGTCACGAAGAGTCGGCTCAGTATTGCCAACACTGACTGGCAGCAGCTCTCTAGGGTTTCCGGCAGCGGACACACACCCAGGCTTACCTGGAGAGGCCAGGAACTGAACTTGGGACCTTCTGTGTGCAAAATATCATTCATTTATTTAATTAATTTATATACCACCCTATACCCGGGGGGTATTTCCTCTGCCACTGATCTGTCCTTAAGAGCTGATCCAATGCTGGCACTGATTTTTAACCCTTGGATCCAAGATAGAGACGCAATGGCGGCAAATCTCTCTTGTTAAATGCAACTGTGAGCTGCTGCCTGGAGGGATATTTGATAGGTTCCGTCATCTAGAGAGACATGGCCCCGCCTGCTTTTGGCTTTGGCCCCACCCACTCCTGGCATGCAGACTCCCTCCCCCAACAAATTATCCTCAGCAATAATAAAAGGAGCCCACCTGTGTCCTGAACACCTGTGTGGATGAACAGGAACAGCCCATCCCATTAAAAGATGCTAGAAGTGGGCCGAGGAGTTCGTGATCTGCGAATGCCTCTCTCCCAGAAGCTGCTTGCCCTGTCACAGGACCGAGCGTAGAGACACTGACATGGGGAATTAGCCGTAGATGATGAAAGTGAACAGGGGACATCCACAGTGTTGTATGGAGCTTAGCACCGCAGCGAGGGTTCGTAGGATTCAGCCCCTGTGCTTCTTCCATCTTTTAAAAGGATAATCTATGGGAATATGAATGCGTGTTGGTCCTGGAAGGGAAGACCTTGAGTGTGGAGGCGTATATCGTACAGGACGAAACCAATCCATCCCTTTGCTACATCACATGCCAGCTGCACCAGGTAAGGCCTTCACGGAAGAGGAGCCTGTGCTCGAGTTTCCGCGAGTGCTGACCTCAGAATCTTCAAAAAGGGGAGTAGTTACCGTATTTTTCGCTCCATTGGACGCACTTTTTCCCCTCCAAAAATTGAGGGGAAATGTGTGCGTGTCCTATAGAGCGAATGCAGGCTTTTGCCATAGCCGCGCGCAACCCCTCTGGCAGGGAGAGGCTGCATGGGGCTATGGCTTCTTTAGCTCTACGCAGCCTCTCCCGGCAGGGAGGGATTGCGCGGGGCTAAAGAGGAAGCCAAAACAGCCAGCGCGATCCATCCCGCTCGCTGCCTTGGCTTGTGCCATAGCCGCGCACAACCCCTCCGGCAGGGAGAGGTTGGTGCGCAGCCTGTATGCTGCTCTTTGGGGCGGGGGGGAGATTTTTTAAATTGATTTCCCCGTCTAAAAACTATGGTCCGGTGCGCCATATGGTGCGAAAAATACGGTATCACCTCACTTACACATAAAAAAACCAAGAATAAACCCCAAATACCTGCACCTCCCCTCCTCAGAAGGAGGATGGGGAATCCCCAACATAGAACTACAGTGGTGCCTCGCAAGACGAAATTAATCCGTTCCGTGAGTCTCTTCGTCTAGCGGTTTTTTCGTCTTGCGAAGCAACCCTATTAGCGGCTTAGCGGATTAGCGCTATTAGCGGTTTAGCGGCTATTAAAGGTTTAGCGGATTAGCGGCTAAAAGGCTATCAGCGGCTTAGAAAAAGGGGGGGAGCGGAAAAAAATCAGAACACTCGCAAGACGTTTTCGTCTTGCAAAGCAAGCCCATAGGGAAAATCGTCTAGCGGGTTTTCCGTCTTGCGAGGCATTCGTCTTGCGGGGCACCACTGTATACTACATCGCCACATAATCCCATACATTCTAGAAAACGAGACGAAGCAATGTATACACACACACACATATATACATATATATTTGTCCAGTAGCACCTTAGAGACCAACTTAAGTTTGTTCTTGTTCTTGGTATGAGCTTTTGTGTGCATGCACACTTCTTCAGATACGGTGACTCTCCAGCTCTATGTAATACCGATTTATTTATTTGTTTGCCTTTGGTCTCTCTTTCAGTACAGCTACTCAGCCCCCCAGCTGGAATTCAGTGCCGTGATTTTCGTGCAGCGGAAGAGGCGCCTGCGTGTGGACAGCGTCGATGATCTCCACGGTACAGGAAAAGGGGCACAGGGAGAATCGTGGGGGTTCTGGAGCTGGTAAAAGGGGGAGACAGGGAATCACTGCAACTTTAGGTCAGTCTTCCCCAACCTGGTGCCCGCCAGATGTTTTGAGCTGCAGCTGCAATCATCTCCACCTAGCACAGCAGCCATGGCCGATGGGAGTTGCAGATCCAGTTGCATACAGCTCCGCGGTTAGGCAAACTGGGGCGGCCGTCTCAGGTGGCAGAAAGCCCCCCCCCAGTGGCACCCCTGTGTAGAAGCAGCGCCGGTATCTCATGCGATCCTGCCCGAAATTGGCACCCGTGCCAATGCTGCTTCTCCACCAGGGGCTGAGGCTGCAAGGAGCGTGGAGAAGCTGTGCTGGCAGTCATAGGTACGGCAGCGGGAGTGGCAGCCAGGACAAGGTGAAACGGGACATGTTTCCCCTGCCCTACAATGCAGGAATCGCAGCTAAAGCATCCCTGGCAGACGGCCACCCATTCTCTGCTTTAAAATCCCCAAGGAAGGAGAGCCCACCACATCCCGAGGGAGCCCATTCCACTTTCAGAAGAGTCTTCCTGGTGTTTAGCCAGAATCTCTTGTCATTTGAATCCATTGAGTCCTACCATCTGGGGTGAGCAAAGAGGGAGGGAAGGAATGTGATACCCCTATACCCGGGCCTCTTATGCCGCTTTGTCTGCATTGCCTAATTTCCGCATCCAGAGGACTGTGCTAGCAGGGACTCACCCATACCTCTCTCCCTCCCTCCCTCCCTCTCTCTCTCATTTTCCGCAGTGACCCTGTACAATTGTTCTGTGGGGCACTTGGACTGCAGCCGCTGCCAGACGGCTGATGCCAAGTACGGCTGCGTGTGGTGCAGTGGGGAGCAGCCCAGCTGCCTGTTCCGCGACTCCTGCAAAGAAGATGTGGCGGACACATGCCCGGCTCCCCTGATTCACGCCGTGAGTAACAGTTTGGTGGGGCGGGAGCCAGGCGTTCGGCGGAGAAACCCAGGAGGGATCCAGGATGGTCCCAAGTGGCCCGATGAGGGTAGCCAAGGTTGCGATTGAAGTGGTGGGCGGCTACTTTCAACGTGGCGAATTTGATGTGCGGGAAAGAAAGCAGCTGGCATTCTCCGCAGAGGGAGAATGGCATGGATCCCCACCCGTTTTGTGCAGCCTGGCATTGAGGAGCGTAGGCAGCTGCCTTGTTTCAGTCAAACTCTGTCCCCCCTAGGTGTTATGGACTGGCTGGATGCAGAGGAGAGGTGGGAGGCAACAGCTGGGGAAACCCTAGGAGAGGAAGGCTCTGAGTCCGGGGAATGGTGGTGCGATGATGATGATGAGTGGTCAGAGGGAGAAGAGGGAGCAGACTAGGAGGAGGAGGTGTCAGAAGCTGAAGGGGCGACAGGGTTTAGTGAGCAGGAAGAGGCTGTGGTAGAGAGCAGTCCAGAAGCAGAGGCAGAAGCAGAGGCTGGGGAGGAAGAGGACCAAGAGGCAGAGATGAGTCAGGCTGGTGAAGAAGCCAGGGTCTCCCCGCCTCCTGCTGTGACCAGCTCCCCTCCACCCGGTCTCCCAGAACCCACAGGGGTATGAAGAGGGTGGAGTAGAAACAGACAAGGCACCAGAGTCTCAGATTGCTTGGGAAGGACCTGGGGGAGGAGGTGATTTAAGAGAGCTGTGGGAAGGCAAGGACCTTCCATCCTCGCAACTGCCTCATCAGGGCATGACATAGTGGGAAGAGCTGCTGGGCTCACTAGGCCTGAGGTGTTTAGTTTCTTTGAATAATCCTCATTGACACCTTGCGAGTTATTGCTGACCTGCTTTATAGCGTCCTGGGAATAGTGACTTTTGTGATTCCAACCAATCAGGGATCATGGAGTGAATGAGACAACATCGCAACAGCACTACATAGGGAATCAGATTGGGAGGCATCGCTCTCACTTAGGGCTAACAAAGTTAATTGTGCGTGACGGCGATGCTTCCTTTCAGAGGGGTGATCCCAGCCAATCAGGGATCACATGCCGAATGGAATTTCATCACAATAGCCAGTCAAATTTGGGTACTACCTGATTATGTCGCAAGGGGCAAAGGATGCCAAGTTAGAATGGGGGCAGTGTTGGCTGAATTAGCAAGCACTTTCAAGTCTTGCCTCATTGGTCACCAAAAGAATTGCTGTTTTAGGAAGCTGCGGAAAACGTTCACAAAAGTTCACCCTCCTTTCAGCTCAGCCCAATGCACTGTTTTATGAAGGGCGGTGCTAATTCTTGGGTTCAGGAAGCTGAGTCCGGTGTACAAAGCGCATGTGCAAAATATAATTTATGAAGAGCAGCCACATAGGTATTTTTATTTCATTTTTTGCCTGCAGAATGAATGTGGGGCAGGATAAGAGACCTGCTCGTGTGGATTTATCATGAGAAGCATCTCTGAGACCCCGTAATCAGGGAATGGTTTCCCCAGCTCCCTTGTGTGTTTGCAAGGGATTATAGGAGAAGTAACCTTGAAGAGAGGAATCAATACCATTTAAATTTTAAAAGAAGGGCAATCTTTGCAGAGGAAGTAGGTCTTGGAAGATGAACTTCGGCAGAGGCTTAATGAATAGAGGGCAGAGTGGAGGTGAAGGCTCCGGAGAGCAGCGCAGAGACAAAACACGGAGAGCGTGGGAGAGGAAGATGAAAGGCAGAGGCGCCTATGTTGGAGATAAGCTCAAGCCGATAGCAAGAGATGAGAAGAGCAATCTAGGGCAGAGAAGTGGAGAATTTTAAGCATTAACGTTTGAGTCCTGAAAAGCTGGCGATAGAAATGTTAACATGCGAGCCTGGTATCATTTCCCAAGGTCTTGTTATGCGCCGCACCACCAAAAGAGGTTTAATTAGTGGGAACACAAGGCACGGCCTTTTGGTCTGAAAGCTCCCTAGTTTTAAGATTCCCTTCCCTATGGAGGTTAATTTTTTTTTTTTAACCTGGCACCAAAAACAGCTGCATCCTCCCTGGCTCTTAATTTGACATGGATGGTTTTCACTCTGTCCTTCTCAGGTTTATCCCTTAACTGGGCTGGTTGAAGGGGGTACCAGAATCACCATCACCGGCTCAAACCTTGGTCAGAAGCACCAGGACATTGCTGGGAGAGTCACCGTGGCCGGAATCCCCTGCGAGGTCGATGCTCTGGTGTACGAGATCTCCAGCAGGTAAGTGGCTTTCCCAGGGGTTCACAGGAGGGAGCTGATACTTGGCTCTCCATCATGACCTAGGCAGCAACAGGTGGAAATTTAATAATATAATAATATTAATTTATTATTTATACCCCGCCCATCTGGCTGGGTTTCCCCAGCCACTCTGGGCGGCTTCCAAAAGAATATTAAAATACTGTGATACATCAAACATTAAAAGCTTCCCTAAACAGGGCTGCCTTCAGATGTCTTCTAAAAGTCTGGTAGTTGTTGTTCTCTTTGACATCTGGTGGGAGGGCGTTCCACAGGGAGGGCGCCACTACCGACAAGGCCCTCTGCCTGGTTCCCTGTAACTTGGCTTCTCGCAGTGAGGGAACCGCCAGAAGGCCCTCGGCGCTGGACCTCAGTGTCCTGGCTGAACGATGGGGGTGGAGACGCTCCTTCAGGTATACTGGACCGAGGCCGTTTAGGGCTTTAAAGGTCAGCACCAACACTTTGAATTGTGCTCGGAAACATACTGGGAGCCAATGTAGGTCTTTCAAGACCGGTGTTATATGGTCTTGGCGGCCGCTCCCAGTCACCAGTCTGGCTGCTGCATTCTGGATTAGTTGTAGTTTCCGGGTCACCTTCAAAGGTAGCCCCACGTAGAGCGCATTGCAGTAGTCCAAGCGGGAGATAACCAGAGCATGCACCACTCTGGCAAGACAGTCCGCGGGCAGATAGGGTCTCAGCCTACGTACCAGATGGAGCTGGTACACAGCTGCCCTCGACACGGATTTAACCTGTGCCTCCATGGACAGCTGTGAGAAATTTCCATTCTCCCCCCTCTTTAAAAAAAGATAGCAGTGCTTTGGGAAAGAAAATGCTCTCTCTTCAAGCCAGATCCTTCTAATTCCACTGCATTGGCATCGAATGGTAGCTTTGGCACAAGCGGCTTCTTCCGAGGATCAGTCCCAGAGAGGAAAGGCAGGCTAAAAGACTGCAGGACAGGTGTTGGGTGGGAAGGAAACAGGAACTGACAGGTTCAAGGAAGTGTAAGATATATACCGTCAAGAAACCCCAAACCCCAACTTAGGGCAAGCTTTCGGGCAGCCTTCTAATGCCTTCTGGCCAATAAGGGACAGAAATGCCAAATTACTCTCAGCGCTCTTGGTTGGGTTGTTTTAAGTTGCTTCGGGTTGCCTTGGGCAAGATAAAACGACTAAGAAATTCAATTTTTATTATGATTATTGTTAGTAATAGTAGTGCTGCCTTGCGCCATGTTAATTGGGCAAGGTTGACACCCAATTATCCTGCGATTCACGCCCCGTTGATTTGCCTGCCTCCTAATCTCCTGTTCCTGAAGTTGCATTTCGGAGAAAGAAAAAAAAACTTAGCGGAGAAACCTTGATAGTTGACGCTGTTAGCTACTAAAGGGACAAAGAGGGAGAGAGGTTTAGCAGGGGTGACCAAACTTTTCTCAAAGAGGGCCAGATTTGATGAAGTGGACATCCGTGAGGGCCGACCAAAGTTGTTCAGCTTTTTTTAGGTCCCCCCCCCATGTTGTTCACCTTTTTTAGGATTGAAGATGTTCAGCTTTTTTTTAGAGTTTAAATTGTTGAGCATTTTACGATTTTACCCCAATGAATAAACTGCCGGGGGGCCGAGTTAGGCCCCCAAAACGGACTTTGGACATGCCTGGTTTATAGGGTTAACAAAACAACAACAAACAAACTTGTGGTCACGTAAAGCATCCTCAATAAACACACAAGACGTAACCAGCTGTGTTCTTAGATAAATAAGGTATACTATTCATTGTATCAAATTTCAACAGAAGTAATTCATGAAGTTCAATAAACGAACAAAGCAGAAGACCCAGTGGATCAGATCATTCTCTAGACAGTTCATGCAGAAGGTCCATCCGTGTAATGGTGTCTATTCCATCTGTCTGTTCATAAAGTCCAAACAATCCACATGAAAGGTTGTTACAGTTCCACAAAATCCTTTCACAGAGTCTTAACGGGACTGTAACAACCTTTCATGTCCTTCACAACCTTTATTTTATTTTTTTTATAAAATATTTATTAATTTTTTTTGAAATATAACAGTAAAAATGAAAAAGAAAAATACAAAATAAAAACAGTTAAAAACATACATTTTTTCTTTTACTTATTTTCTTTTAGCTTATTTCCCGGATCTCCTCATACCTCCCTTTTTTGTATTCCACTTCAATTTATTGGTAAATCCTTACCATTAGATTTTAACCCATTTATAACCCTTTTTTCATATTCTCTTAAATCATTACAGCTGGAAACCCCTTAGTTGCTATCCAACATCATTCTATCATCCATTAATTTTACAATATTTCTGTAGATAGTCTTTAAATTTCTTCCAGTCTTCTTCCAGTCTTCTTCCACCGACTCTTCTCCCAGGTCTCGGATCCTGCCAGTCATTTCTGCCAATTCCATATAGTCCATCGCCTTCATCTGCCATCCTTCACAACCTTTAGCCCCATTAGATAAAGTGGTGCTTCAGGTTAATAACAGTTTCAGGTTAAGTATGGACCTCCAAAACGAATTAAGTGCTTAACCTGAGGTACCACTGTACTTCTGTTGGAATTTGATGCACTGGGTTGGCAGGTGTGTCTTATTGAACATTAACAGTGTGGCGTGGTTCTGGTCCGTTCTGATCTTGACGCAGTGGAGACATCAGCTCTGATCACGCCCATCTGCCATGCAGAGTGCAAGAATTCTGTTCTGTGTTGACTCTGAGCCGTCTCCTAAGCTGGTGTCTGTCTGAGGGGCCCAAGAGGAAAGGGATAATAAAGGAACTTGCCTGAAGTGCTTCCTCTAGACCGAAAATGAGGTTGATGAAAAGCAGTACATAGAATGACGGAACTGGTAGGTGCCAGAGACAAGTCACTGTGCACCAGGAATGCCACCCCCCCCCCAAAATCCCCATAACCAAACAGCAACCTTGTGCGATCTGTACCACCGTCTGTTAGGTAAAGGTAAAGGGACCCCTGACCACTAGGTCCAGTCGTGACCGACTCTGGGGTTGGGGCGCTCATCTCACTTTATTGGCCGAGGGAGCCGGCTTACAGCTTCCGGGTCATGTGGCCAGCATGACTAAGCCGCTTCTGGCGAACCAGAGCAGCACATGGAAACACCATTTACCTTCCCGCCGGAGCGGTACCTATTTATCTACTTGCACTTTGACGTGCTTTCGAACTGCTAGGTTGGCAGGAGCAGGGACTGAGCAACGGGAGCTCACCCCGTTGCAGGGATTTGAACCGCCGTCCTTCTGATCAGCAAGTCCTAGGCTCTGTGGTTTAACCCACAGCGCCACCTGCGTCCCTTACCACCGTCTGTTGGCGCTGCAGAAAAGTGCTTTGCACAGCTCACTCTCTCCCATGCAGCTCATGCGAGCGGGCCAAGCCACGTAGGGCAGAGGAAGCGGGGGAAATCATTTGGCGCCGCGACTGTTCAGGCGGGTGACGTCTCCTCCTTGGCCAGGCCGAGAGCTAAAAGTGCCCCCCCTCTCATTAACTCAGGTTTAGAGCAGCCCATGTGGTGCACCTTGGTGGGGGATTCTTCTCCATCCTCTCTTCTGCCCTTGTCCTGCAGTATCGTGTGCACCACGGGCGGAAGCGGCGTGGAGAGGTCTGGGCACGTGGTCGTGGAGGTTCCCGGAGGAGGACAGGGAGTTTCTGGACATGTGTTTACTTACCAGGTAAGGGGGCCCCTGTCTCTGGACAGCAACTCCCAGGCTAGAGCTGTCTGGGTGCAAGAACGCACGTGGCCTGCCAGATAAAAAGAGGAAGTCTCTCCTCCCCATAATAGCAAAGGAATATATACCGTATTTTTCTGACTGTAAGACGCCCCCATGTATAAGACGCCTCCTATTTTGGGGGGACTCCGATTTAAGAAAATGGGGGGGGGAGATGTATCCGTGTATAAGACGCCCCCAAATTTTTGACATTATTTTTT